>NC_142098.1:29234259-29543518 GCF_054644295.1 Miniopterus natalensis
CCATGTTTCCTATGAGACACCCTCAGACACCTCCACCCACCCACTTCCACCAGCTTCTCTCACACAAACCCACCCACCTCTGAGGTCATCAGATCATCGCTGTGCACGCTACTGTGTAGGGTTTAAGAATGTGGATGTGGGAGTGGAATTCTCCCAGTTCAAATTCAGATACTATCTGTGAGATCTTGGGCAAATCACTACCCTCTGAATTCTAGCTCCCTCATCTATACAATGGAATTGCTAATGTCTAGTCTTCATGATTACTGTGAGGATTAAAGGAATTAATATTATTAAAACCCTCTGCATACACAGCGCCCGACCCAATCTAAGCGCTCACTGAAATGAAACAACCCAGCCGTAAGTGTATTTGGAGTTTGCCGACTGTTCAAGCCCTGCTGCTGAGAATTCGGGTTCCCTGACACCCAGACCGCCGTCCTGGAGACAGTCGTGCCGAGTGCCTGTGCCGGCCCGACGGGGAATGGCGTTTAAATGGCTCTCTCAGCTGGGGCCGGCGGTGTCCCAAGCCAGGCATCCTGACATTTTATCTCTGCACACAATAAGTGGACCAAAGCCAGTGCCCAATAAATGTTTGCTGAGTGAATAAATGAGAACCATAGGCACACACCCACCTAAGATTGATAACTATGGCTCCTTGAGTGAACCTGAGAATCAGGCCCCTTCCCCTATTTGGGATGTAGTCTTTTACTCTGGGGACTAGTTCCCACAACTGGCTTTGTTCTCGGGTCTGCCTCAGGTCCCCGAGCACTTACTAAACCCAACCCCTCAAATCAATCTGATAGTCTTTCTGTGCCTCGACACTGGCTACAACCCCCCTGTACCCACAATTTGGCAACTATTTCTAGAAAACTGGTGTGCTGAGCTCTTTGCTGGGTGCTATGGATATAACCATGAATGAAAGAGGTGTGGGCCTTGACCTCACAGAACTTATGCTTGATTCTGAGTCACCTCCTGCCATGTTCACCGGATGACTGCATGCTCTCCCCCCAGTCTCCTCTCTGGGGCCGGCCTCAAGCCACTCTGGCGCTCGCCACATCGCAAGTGTAGCTGCTGCCTGAAGAATCCTGGATACCAGCATTGGGCTGAGGCCACACCTCAGTCTACTCCACCTCCTTAGACACTGACACCCTCCGTAAGTTAGTTTCCCAACCTTGGCCCAGCCCAGAGCCATCTCCCCACCCTCTTCTCCACAGCTGGCAGTCAACACCCACTCATCATGCTCTGGACCCTGACTCTCCTGCCATCTCTCAGAAAATAAATCAATGAAGCATTCAAGTTAGCCCTCCCAAGCCCTCATGGTATAACCTGTCACATACTAGGCTAAAGAAACTTTCTAGATTTAAACATCCATCACTCCCATGCTACTCTGAAATAATTTCCTCCTAAATTCAAACAGTACAGTGCGATGACTATATCCCCCAACCAAAAAAAAAATTAATATGGTCCAACTGGTTATAAATTTTGTAATCATTTCCTCCGTATTTACAGACATTCATAAAAAATTAAGAAATCTCACGAGCTATATGGATGGGTCACTGTATAATTGCCTAGAAAGGGAAAGAAAAAAGTATTAAGGATATAGAAGTGAGTGAATAATATATCATTCATAATATGGAGATGAAAGGTGGGTATGAAGTGGCTCTTCCCTTGAAAAGTGGTTAATCATTTTTTTAATATCAGCACAGCTCATTAGAAGGACAACAAGGCTTATTCAAACACAATCGGTGAAGTACCATGGCCTTTAATCAAAAGATTATGGAATTCTCAGAGTCCCTAGGATAGAGCGTTTTAGGGATATGGTTTGAATCTCCGTTAAGTACAGATTTCTTAATAGTTGAGCCATTATGCGATTAAATAATATTTATATAATGACAATTGCATACTCCATAAGTGAAAGTTAGATTTAATGAGACATTTATTGGCACAAGTGATTAATAATAAAACTCGCCCTGCTGAAGGCAATTTATCCACAAGGTATCTGGCCAAGAAGAAAAGCTCCTTTGAATGCTTACCTTCTATGTCATGTTGCCGACTTTTACCCAACTCAAAGCAACTCCTTGTTAAAAAACGTCAGCCAAGACGTAAGGGCAATGATTGTTAGCAATGAGACAAAGGACAAAGGCACCTTTTTAAACATGTTGTGGTGACAGCAGATTTGTGCCAAGGTTTAAATTTTATTTTACTAGTAAATTGGTCTTTTTTCCTCAATAACTTATGTAAATATCTCAGGGACCAAAATAAACATAGTCCTGTCTTTTGGGGTGGGGGTGGTGGCGTATATTTGAAAAGTAGGTAAATTGGCAGTCATGTGATCATCACATCAAATGCGACAAGCGTGAGAATATATGAATATATGCAAACACTGTGGTTGGCACTCGAAGGCACAATTTCCAAAGGCAGAGCAAGCATGGACTTTTTTGGGACTTGTAACTAGAAGAGCATCCTAACAGGTGACTGTCATCGCGATCCTCCAAGCAAGTGGCAAGGAAAGCAATATTGGGGAGGATGGGTCTTGCAGTATTTAGGCAACACGTGTCTAAAAGAGCCTTTGCAACTCCTTACAATGAATGCCCTTGTCTACATTATGCATCACAAACACAGCCGGGAGTTTGGGGCTGGTTCGCTTCCACCTGTGCTTCACCCCCAGCGAGTCACTAGATGCTTTGTGGCCTCAGTCTCCTCCTCAGCACAGCGGAGATACCAAAGTATCTCTTCCAGCCCTTATACTTAAGGGGAACAAATGTGACACTGGCAACCAGGACTGAGCTCCCATCTCTCTCTCCACTCCAAATAGAAAAACACACAGCTTTTTCCTTCGGACCTGCCAAGGTGCTTTGTGCAGAGAACATGCCAATTAATGTTGGAGGAGAGGCATGGAAACATGGGAGAGACAGACTAATTTCAGAGGGAGGGGGGAAGGGAGGGAAGAGACTAACCAAAGAGCTTATATGCATATATGCATTGCCCATGAACACAGGCAATAGGGTGGTGAAGACCTGGGAACCAGGCGGTGGGGGCAAGGGGGAAAGAAGGGGGGAACATCTGTAATACTCTCAACAATAAAGATGAAAAAATAAAATAAATTATTGGAGGAATGAAGGGGTATGCTTATTGAACTCCAGTTAAATTCTCTTCAGTCCTTCCTATTATTCCATAGTTAAGTCGAAAGGCGAGATGTCACAGTCCTTGGAGACAATGCACCCATGTTAGAAATGATGCACTGAGAGCATCCAGTTGCTGAAAGTTTGGTCCCTTCCAGAGAACTGCATCATCACTACTCTAGAGCTCTTCTAGGACACAGATATTGGGGAAACATTCTCATTCTCACTTGGTATACCTTGATATCATCTCTTCCAAGGTCTTTTGGACACACACACACACACACACACACACACACAAACACAGTTTCTCTGAACTCCTGAGAACCAAAGTCACTTCTTTGCCCAAGAAAAAGTCAATTCCTTAAACATCTCTAATTTCTGGACCTTATATCTTCTAAAATGAAAAAGGTGATTTGAACACATATTATCTAGTAAGTCCTACCAGCAACACATGTGTCAGTCAATTTCCAGGTCACTGGGTCCAACAGACCCAGCTCCTTATTGTCAGCTGAGAAGCAGAAAAGATGATCTCATCAAGAAAGACAAGGGTGGACTGCACCCCATTAACCAGATAGGGAACACCATCTTTGGTTATCTTCTCAAGGCCCCATCTTTTCAAAACATGCCCTGAAAAAGTATGGGGGAGAATGGTAGGTCTTCACGACATCCTGCTACATGATCTGCCTGGGAACACAGCGGGGCCATGTTTCTCAGGCTCCCTTGCATTTCAGCGGAACTTGGAGCTGAGTTACGGCCAATGTGAGCACACAGGGCAAAGCTCCCCAGTGTGACCCCCGTGCAACCTAGAGGCTCGTGCCCAGCCTGATGGCAGGGTATGGAGCATGCAGGGAGGACTCTGAGAGCCCGGGGGATGCCAGAACCACCAGACTGAGTAGGTCTGTGTCTCAGAACCACAGGATTGGAAGGCCACCCGTCCAATGCCCAATTCTACTTTTTTGTGAACAAAAAGTATACTTCTACTATATTCAACCACCGAGGTCCTGGGGTGCTGGTACAGCATTCAGCCTCACCATGATATGAAAGACACACTTGGATCCCACTCAGTGATGACACTTGATAGACAATTTGGCAAATCCCTCCCCACATTAAGTACACTTACAAATGAAAACAGGGTTTGCTGACAACTGCAGGTCTGGATCACAAAAGACAGAAGCTCTGCTGGGGAGGCACCTGCTCCCTGAAAAAGACTCCCAGCCCGTGGGGACTGACAAAACCTTGACTGACAGGAACCTTCCCAGGCCAAGCCCCCTGCTGCCCTAATCACTGCTTCCGAAAACAGAGCACCTCCAAGGGAGTATTTTTAGATCAGTCCAATTTCTGGAACAAGCCACATCTGAGTGCTCACCCTTGATGTGCGTGCTGTTACTGATGGCTTCACTATGCAATTTCCATTATTAATATTTACTGTAATGTCATTAGTCTGGTCCTGAGCCTCAGAGTTAGAGGGTATAAGAACTCTCCCAACTATTGCCTGGTATCGACTCTCTCAATGATCCCAGCCTCCTGGTGTATGTGCCCTTCTTCCCCTGGGTTATGCATCCTGTGTGATCCGTGTTCGGGGTCCCTTCCCTGGGAAGCCTTCACAGATCACCCCTTAGCTGGGTTCGGCACCCTTTCCTAAGACCTCATAACAACTGTTGCCAATGACGGACATATTTCAAGGAGAGTATATTATAAGTATTTCAATTTGCTTCTCTCAGACTGTGAGCCCCTTCGGGGCAGGGATGAAGTCATAACAGTTTTATTTCCAGCACAGGACAATGTACACTGACCAGGGCTGTTACTTTATTCTTAGGTCAGGAAAACGTGGCTATTCTGGCCATACTGAGGGGACTGGATCCCTGCATGTCAGCCCCACCGCAGCCTCCCCATCTTCTCACAGTAGCCCTTATGGAGATGCTAGAAAACCTTGGGCCTCCAGTCCCCACATCCTGGGATCTTAGACGCTCCTGTTCTATTCAAGCCTGCATCTGGGCCAGGAGTGGCCTGGGCAGGCGGCACACTGTGTGAGCTGGGCATTGATTTCCCTGCAGTGGTTCCCACCGCACCCTGGACAGGGGTCCAACCCCAGTCAGGCAGATTCTTGCTTCCTGCTGTGCTGAGGACACAGGTCCCTCTTCCTCCTGCTCCCTTTGGCCTTTCTCCTGAAGCTGTGGACCCAAGGCTTTGTTGCCTCTGACCATCCGAGGTGGCTCAGCCCAGCGGCACACCTGAGTGTAGGTCTGGGAACATCTGTATTTGTGCTGGGAATTTCAGGTCAGACTGGTTCCCTGGGTGCTTTCCTGCCTTAAAATCCCTGAGACTCATCCCTCAGTGATCAAGATGATAAAAATGGTAACCTGTCCCTCTGCCTTCCCTCATAGAAGGGGTGAAGTATCCCTTGGCAGTGGAGGGGCCCCAAAGGGCTCAGTGGCCTGCTTTTGCCCTTGATGTCACCTTGCTCAACTCCAGCTCAGGTTTCCCAGAGGGAGGTGCCTGAGCAGCATTTACCAGAGTAACCGACTAACAGATAACATCTCAGGAATAACAAAAGCCAGCGATTTGGGGACATGTTCTTTGGAAGGAGTTAGCAGTGCTGAGCACGAGAAGGTGAAGGCTGCATCCATTAGGTACTTTTTCAGGTCAGTCCAGAAAGGACTTTGAAAAACTTTAAGTGTTTTGGGTTCTCTCCTCTGCCAACTGAGCTAAAATTTTCAGCTCCGATTATTGACTACTTGTGCTAGTTAACACACTGTGTTTTCCTGTTTTTCACCTGTATAATAGAAATCATATTTTAGCCCCCAGCATGAAGGACTAGTAGGAGAAATAAATTTTTAAAAATTCAGTCAAAACATTTGACACATGGTAGGTGCTCCATGAATGCAAGTTTCTTTTATATTATTTTACCTTTTGCTTGAATTTAGAATGTGTAAAGATCTGTTTTGACTTTGATTCATTCATCAGTTCATTTGTTGGTTTGTCCATTTATCTGTTCATTCATCAGACATTCCCTCTGCTTCCAATGTCCTAAGCCCTAAGTTGAGAACAAGGATAGAAAGACATGGCCCCTGCTCAGAGCCTCAAGCCCATCATTTCCTTGGGCCTCTGGTTATTTTGAAAAGTCTCAGATGTGAGGGGAAGTTCAGAGATTTTATTTCCTCTTGTGTCTTTATGACTCTCAGACTGTTCCCCCAAAATCGTACTTAATTTTAACTTCATTAACTTCCTGTTCTGTCACAACAGTGGAACAAGGATTTCTCCATGAGCGGTATTCAAAACAGCTTTTAATGAGCTATTTAATTAAAGGCTAATTGAGGTGACTTCATTAAAGATTTCTAAATTATGCTTATCAGGGTGGCTATCTTTTACGATAAGTCTTAAATATTTGTTTTATATTGCATTGTTTGATCATAAAAGTATGTATAAAATTACTTTTTAAAATTACTAATTAGAGTGCGGGTGCCCTTTTCTTCCTTAATGCTTGAGTGGGACAGTTAGCAAATCAGTTTAATACATGTTCAGTGTTGGGCTGAGGCAGTAAGAGGTTGTTAGTGATTAGAGTTGAGACTGTGCTTGGTCCATGACAAATTCCCAAGTCACCGAGATGAGGTATTTTTCGGGTGTCTTTGATCTGGCTTTCCAACTGCAGGGTAAATCATAAGTACTTAGATGCAGGGCTTTTACCAAGTCCTGGTGACTCTTGGATTTCAGGTGGACTCTGTGGGGCATGGGACTGCATCTTCCCCGTGCCCAATGCCATTCAGGAAATAAATATGTGAAATGTGATATGGCCTCCCCAAATATACCAGGGCAGCCCCAATCTTCAGGGCTGCATCTGCTGGGGATGAAAGTCTAGCTCAACAAACATGCACTGTGTGTCTCTTCTGTTCTAGGTATGGTCCCAGACTGTAAGGATGCGGATGACCTGCGGTCCATGGTTTAATGGGAGAGATATTTGAGTCACCAGACAGGCCTGCTCCACTGTGAAATGTTTGTTCTTCAAGGCCAGGAAAAAGCCTCATGAGGAAGGGTGGTGTGCTCGCCTGACTTGGGCAGCTGGGACCAGCCCCATGAGGGATGAGTCTCTACACCTTGACAGACAAGTAGGTGTTGGCCCACCAAAGAAGTGGGGAAGGTCATTCTTGGCAGAGCAAGTCAGATAGGGTGGAAGAGTGTGAAGAGGTGGAGGATTCATGGGGGATTCAAAAAGTGCAGTGTGGGGACAGAGATGGGAGGTGGGGCCAGCTAGGGAACCGGGAGGTAGATAGATCATGGAGGGCAGGATAAGAACCTGAAGTTTGACCTTGAACTTTCAGGTGTTATAGAGCCACTGAAAACCTGGCCTCTCACCCCCCCCCCCCCCCCCCAATCATTTTAGGAGAGACAATGACCAACTCAGGCCTTCAAGAAGATAAAAGTCCAGGCTGGTGATGACATTGAAATAATCAACTAAAGGAAGTGGAGCTCCTGAACAGGAGCCACACAGCCGTGAATGGCTGCCACAGGAAAGGAGGGGTAGAGCCCTGTGACTACGGGGAGACCAACCTAATCTTCCTTCTTTATATCAAAACCAACAGAGTGGATAAGCAGCAGAACGGAAGGGAGTGTGTAAAGTGGTGAGCTCCTTGTTCCAAGGAAGGTACAAGAAGAGGCTGGGGTACCTATCATGACTTTTCCAAAGGACATTCTGTTCGGGGTGGGGTGGGGGGAGGTTGGTGAACTTCAATGCCACGAAGGCCCTATCCAGAGCCGCAACTGAACGGTCCTGTGAATCCCTGATTGCACTAATTAATCAATCACTTGGACCTCTCTTGCAAGGAATGACTCCCTTGTCCTGTGTGTGCACATGTGAGGTGAATGAAGAAAACCCACATTATAAATTCTGTGGAAAATGGTGCTTGGCTAATGTCACAAACCCAACTGAGTAAAACCACTTCCTTTAGAAAAGCTACTTAGCAATTACATTGCAAAGACATGCTCAAAGACAGGGCTTTGTCTAAAAAGCAGAAATGCTGGTGAATTAGAAACACCAATGGTGTCCCCGGTAAGACTCGGCGAGGTGAACGGAGGCCCTTTCTTGCACTTTTCTCGCCTCGACGGCGCATGTGGGATGCTGGCTGTGACGGGGAAGACGGGAGAACAGAGTGCTTGTTCCCTTACACACAGGCTAGGAGGGTCCCCACACAAACACACCCACACTTTATGTAGGAAGGTTTCTCTCCTACAGGGGGCAGACCTAGAAAGACGAGAGGCCTCGTTCTGTTGACTTTAGAGCAAGCCGGGGTTTGCACAATGAATATGGAGCTGGATTCACTCATTCAGTGGACTCCATGAACTTACGCATTCATTCACTCAGTCTTGCACTCATTGGGAAACTGGCTTTCTATTTCCCAGTTCTGTCTGGACACTCTCCTGCTCTCCAACCTCACTTCCATCAGCCTCTCTTGCCATCTGTTTTGGCCACACCATAAGCTCTTTGCCCTCTTCTTTCAAAGCTGTGGCTCTGAAAGAAGCCACACTGGCTCTTCACTGGCTCTTTTACAATTAGATGGAAACATCCATCCCAATTGGATTGTTCACCAAGTTTTATGGTTGGAGTTGTGCGCCCAAAATTCATATGTTGAAGTCCTCACCCCCGTAACTCAGACCGTGACTGTATTTGGAGACGGGCCTTTAAAGAGATGATTAAGCTAAAATGAAGTCATTTATTTCAGTGGGCCCCACTCCAATATGACTGGTATCCTTATAAGAAGAGGAAATTTGGACACAGATGGATTCAGAGGAAAGACCATGTGGGGACACAGGGAGAAGACAGCCACCTGCAAGCCAAGGAGAGAGGCTCCAGAAGAAACCAACTTGCTGATACCTTGATCTCAGACTTGCAGCCTCCAGAACTGTGAGACAATAAATGTCTATTAAGTCGCCTGGTCTGTGCTTCTTGGTTATGGCAGCCCTAGCCGGCTGATGCACCAAGTTTACCAAACATGCCAAGTTCTGACACAGCAGGGCCTCCTTGAAGCCTGAGTGCTTTCCTCTCACTGTGTGTACACATGGGTCCCTCTCCCTCCTCCAGGATCAACTGGAATGCTCCCTTTCAGAAATGCTTTTCCTGACCCCCTCTCAATGATTTCTCTCACAGGGCCTCTGTGTTCCCTTTCTGTTGTTCTCCACCACTCTCTGCTAATAGTCTCCTCTGTTTCTATAAGCTCTGTGAGTCCAAAAGCCATGCCTGTTTGCCTGTCACAGTCCAAGGATTTAGTGCAGTGCCTGGCTCAGAGTAGGCCCTTCATTGACTTGTTGAGCGGATGAATGAATGAACGAAATACTGATTGAATAGCTCTCATGTGCCAGTCCTTAACCTGGCAAGGGGGAGAGGGAGATGAGCTGGCCAGACTGACATCACACAGGTCATTGTGATTCATATAACAATGTTAACTTGGGAGAAGTGCCCTGGACTTCACAAACCCTAACATCATTGTCTATCCTTTTGTGCCAGACACTTGCTGCTGTTCATTGGTGAAGAGAACACCCTCAATTGAATAATTTCTGATGAGCTGCAATCGAATGAAATATTATGACTCTTAATAAGCTGCCTTTTCACTGAGAAACAATTCAACCTAAGATTGGCCGGCTTGTATTTGGGCGCTCCACACTCTCCTAGTGGCCAATTTGCAGATTCTAATTCCCAGAAGTGTCACAAACGGAGGCGGCCAAAGGCAGAGGATCTATCATGCTCTGGCTGGAGCAGGGCTCAGTTCAGAGCAGGCCAGGGAGAATTTACTGCCCCAGGAGGCAGATTGATTAGAAAGAACTGCCAGGCAATTGGCATTTGCATTTCTGCTGGGGTAGGATTGGGGAAAGGGGGATGGTTCTGAATGAGAACAGCCCAATCATTTTCTCTGAAAGCTCACTCCAGTTTGATCCCTGCACCCAGAGGTTACTACCTTGCACAACCAGGGGTGGGGAGCAAGGCAATCAGCACTTTGAGTTACATGGGTTTTGTCTGTTTCCTTGATAAAATGGCAAAATTCACCTATGAGATCCTGGAGTTCATTATGGTGTCATTTTCTGTCCCCTTAAATCAAAGCCATTTTATCTCCTTCAGTCAAACCAGGCTTGAGAAACAGCATCTTTGCTCTTCATTGCTTTCAATTATTCATAGTCCTTCGCTGACAAACACCCAGGCAGTGCAATCCTTGGGTATCTTAGCTCAGGATCTGCCAACCGCTCACCAGAACTGGACTTGAATTACCATCATTTCCCACGAAATGGAAACCAGCCACCCAAGGGAGAGCCAGGGCACCACAAAAATGCAATTGTGCTGGGAAGACATATGGACACAAACTCTCGCACATGCGGGCCTTAATTGAAAAATAAAACAATTAGCTTTTAATACTTTTGAAGTAACAGAGGGAAGCACATTTATAGGATGAGTGGGAAGAAACAGTCGTGTGCTGTTTCTTTTTTAATAACACTGAATTGTGCTCACTGTTAAGCTTATTAAAACGCAAAAGCAGAACCTAGCAGGACACTGGGATGCCATTCAACGGATCCTTTCTGAATGGTCCTCGCTCCTTACTCTGTTCTTCAAATCAAAACGAAAACCACTACTGGAGAAAAGACTTCTGGAAAGTGGGGCTTGTGTGTTTTAATCTGTCCCAAGAGCTTTGCACATTGCGTGTTGGTTGATCTATATGTGAAGTGGATTCTGACATGTGCACAGCCTTCATCTCAGGAGGAGGTGCCCCAAGGTGCTCCAAACTAGAGACCTGTGCCTCCAGTCAGCCAGCCAGCCAGCCAGCCAGCCAGCCAGCCAGCCAGCCAGCCAGCCTATTTCCAGTTTTCCTCCACTTCCATGAGGAATGGGGGCCACTATAACTCCATGAACAGGAAGGTCTGTGCTCTGTCTGGACACTTATCTACTCAAAATGCTTCCAGGGATCCTCCAGCTCCTCAGCGTGGCTCACAAAGCCCTCTAAGAAATGGCCCCAGTACCTATGTATCTTCATTTCTAGCCACCCCAACCTGCGGCACCCGACCACACCCATCTTTTGTATTGGTTTCGAGGCTCCATGCCCTTGCACACCTTTGTACAGACAGCCCCCCCTATGCTCAATCGTTTGCCTCATCCAGCACACTCTCGACCATCCTTACAGGTTCTACTTAGATGCACCGTCCTTGGCAAAGCCCCTGACTTGTTTCTAAAAATAATTGAACAAATGCCTGGTCTTTAAATTAGAGGTCAGTGTGTCTGTGGAGTCAGAGAGGAATTTACACTCATTTTTACCCACCACCTGATGCTGCCTAAATATGTGTCTGATGATGAGGGCAATGGCATAGTCGTGACCTTAAGTCAGACTATTGTTGGTTTAGTGGAACAGAAATGGCTCGAAGCAGGTTCCTCTCCAATGGTGTGCACGTCGTGGCCTTTGGTGTTCTCATCTGTACATCAGGATGGTAGGCTAGGCGATCTGCAAAGCCAGTTACAGCTCCGAGTCCCTTCTTTTTCCCTAAATCTGCCATTGGCATGGGTGTGGATTTCCAATGACGGGTCTTTTTCTTTAGATGTCCTTTCTATTTTCTATATCCCAGTGAATATACATATTATAGGGGACCTCTATTATAAAAGCATTTGATGCTCTACAGAATTGCCATATTGAAGAAATGTGTAGCTATCTGTGGAAGAGTGAACCACTCTGGAAAATGAGTTTGCCTCCCCCAACATAACCCACTAGGCATTATGGTGCCTCTGAGTTCTCATAAAGATGCCTAAAGTATCCCATTAGGGATTGGGCTTGATAACCCCAGAGGACCCTTTTGTAACTTCAGAGTTCATGACAATGCTCCTTCCTTACTCTGGAAAGATGTTCCACATGAGAAATGGCAACAATTAACTTTTAATTGCTTTTAGTCATCTCCATTTTTAAGCAAAAGGGGAGGTAGGTCCTCACTGCTTCCTCACAAAGCGGAGGCAGAGACCTGGGGACACAGACACTGCTGGTTTGTCTCTCTCGCAGGAACACAGGGTATGTAGCGTTCACAGACCAGTCCATACATTGGCCCCTCAGCCCGCCACTCTCCGGGATTTATGCACCAGCCACCTGCCACGGAGACAACAGTGGGCCATTATGGGTGCTAAAGTTCAGCCCCTCTCAGAGCCAAAGTAAAGAAAGGCAACTGTGTTTATTTTAAATACATAATCAATCATAACCCCGTGAATAACCACTTTTCTATTAATGCCTTCATATATCATCTAAAGCCCTCTTGGTTCTACATAATTCTCTTTTGTCTGGTTGCTTGTCTCACACGCTACAGTTTCATTCCGGGGGTAATATAGCCTCTCCAAACAAATCCTTCCTCTATATTCTCTCTTTAGGTCCAGTGTTAGCAAGAGAAACGTTTTCTGTAAATAATGTGGAGGGGGAATGACTCGTAAACGCCCCGGCTACAGGGGCGTGTGGAGCAGGGGAGAAATCAAAGGGCTTTGGGGGGCGAGCCCGCAGGGTTGGAGTGCTGACCTTGCCATGGGATGCATGCGACTACAGGCCGTCATTACATTTCCTCGGCTGTAAACAGGAGCCTTGTAGTTGCGAGGACCCAAGTAGTTGAATACACAGCGGTTCACAAGCCCTGTGCCCATACGAAATTCTGATGATGCTGTTTCTCCTTCCCTTTGAGTCAAACTGATATAAATATGTTACTTTAAGAGGCTCGATGGCTGACACTCAGAGGTAAGTGAGCAACAGGGAGAAGAAGCTAAAACTTGCACCCACAACTTCAAACAATTAAAGAAAAGCAGGTGATTCGCTTAGAGAGCAGGCTTAGGAGTAAAAAAGAATGGCCTTCGACTATGGGAGACGGAGGTGGCCAGCTTTTCCTACCTCTGAGGGAATCCTGAGAATGGGAGAACCATTATTTGAGGCAGACTTTAAGATCTAATAGCTCAGACTGTCTACTGACAGAAAGACCTGCCTTGTAGGTAGGGTAGATGGCTCTGAGCTTTTTTTGTTTTGTTTTGTTTTGTGCAGAAGGTACATAAACATGAGCTGTGCAGTGGAGGAGGGGGGCCCAGCATGGATTAGGGGGACAGTTTGGGGTGTCAAAGAGCATGTCTAACTCTCAAACTCTAAGTCTTTCCCATGAAAGATGGTAATTCCTTCGCCAAAATGTTGACTCTAATGAAAACCTCTCATTATTATCCTTATTATCTAGACTCTTGTGGAGAGAGGAGAAGGAGCTGCCACTTTCTGAATTTATATATACACCATTGGATATTCATTCGTGTTATTTCAACCCCATAACACCTAGCGTAGGATCAGGTAAATAGCAGTCAATCAGCCATTGTCTGTCAAAAGAACGAAGAAATGAATGAATGACCCTCTAAAATGCATTGTGGTGCACATGTTACAAATGAAACGAGACAGTTTATAAATAAGAAGTAGCCATTTCAAGTGGTCTTAAATGGCATGCCTATACTTTTAGAACATCTTCGAGAAGAAGTTTTTACCAGCGAGATTCAGAAGTCAAATTTCATTTCTATTTAGTGCAGAGTTCGGAATGGCAAAATCAGCACTCTAGAGAATCCTGATGTTTATCAAAAGTGAGGATGCCAGCCATCAGCAGACGGACCACCACACTAACGGAAATGTGTGGCTTTCACTCTTAGGCCAGTTTGCACAATGCCGTTGAAACTGAGTAAGTGTACCTGCTCCCAGATTTACACAAAGCACTAGGGCAATGTTAATGTTACCATTACCATAAATCATCCAAGTTTTCTGTTTACAAATAGACCTCGAAAAATGGAAGCTTCCATCAGGTGTAACGTTAACATTCTTGTCTAAGTTAATTTTTTTTAAAGGCACCTAGACCAGGTGCTAAACCAAATAAAATCCATGAGTTCACTTTCGATTTCCCATAACTAGGAGAAAGCTCACTGAACTCCTGCCGGTCTTGCTCATCTTGCAGAAGAACAGGGTCATCCGGATTGACCCTTTGGGATGCTGCCTTCAGAAAGGAGTCCACTCCATTGGTGATTTGATGATTTCAGGAATTCTCATCAGACAGACCTGAGGCTAGAACTCCCTGGACCTGTAGCCAGACTAGAAACAGACGCAGAGTCTGCGGAATACACCGTCCTTCCCCTGCCCCAAGTGTGGCAAACAAGGGAGAGTGTGTTGGCCTAGACGTCACGGGGCTGCCGAGGCAGAAGCCTGCTGGCTCACCAGGGAGCCATTTCCTTTTTTTTTTCTGGGGGGGGCAGTTAATTTTGCATATGCCATGGGGTTAAAAAAAATAAAGCAGAAGGCAGCTGATGATGAAAAATGGACTTTCATTGTTTTTCTAGTGAAAGAGTATACAGCAATTTGAGCACTTGATTAGAAAGCTGACAGCGAATTGGGGGAAAGGGGTAGTTTTTGCTCATCTGTCAATTTACTGAGTTGTGCAAATGTGCATTTTCTAATTGGTATGTTGAGTGCCTTTCAAAGGTCAGTGGTAAAGTCAAGAATAAAACCCCAGTGACTCTCGATGTCCTACTGAATTCCACCGGGCTGAGTAATTCACCGCAGAAAAGCTGCAGTTTTTCTTGGACATCCCAAAAACGCATTGTGAACATTCAACCGCTGTCCTCAGTCATCGACCCAGGAATTCTTAGCAGGAAATTTACAAGGATTAAGGGTTTTTTTCTGTATGTTTTAGGGATGGGGAGTCCAGTGCTTGCTTATATTGGTTTTCTCATTTCTTTTTTCAACAAATATTCATGAGTGCACTTAATGTGTCCCATGCTCTTGAATTAAACACTGGGAACATAGAAATAAACAAGAAAACTAGGTTTCCTTTTTTTTTTTTAAGAACTAAGTCTATTTGGGAATGGAGACCATACAAACAAGTCAACATGAATATACAGAAAATAACCATAAATTATAATTATGACTTATTCTATGTAGTTTATCAAATGACTGCTCAACTAATTGTCACTCCTTGATATTAAAAAAGGTACAGTACTTTGGATTTATCTCAGTACTGTGTGAAGACACTGAGAGCTTGTGGTGCAGTCTGACAAAGGCATGGAGAAGGCAGATGATAGTGTATGGAAATGCTGATGAAGGGGTGGCTAATTCTTGCTGAGGAAACAATGGTGGAGTTGGCACTGAGCTGCATCTTAAAATATTGGGCTGGCACGTGCTAGAAAGTGAGGGCAAGAAGGCAATTCCAGGAAAAAGAGGTGCCATGGGCAGAGGCACGGTGTTAGGAAAAGAGTATGAGCTGTTAGGAAACGAAGAGATTTAGAATGACAGCATCAAGAGGTGTGGGAGAGCCCTGGCCGGTGTGGCTCAGTTGGTTGGTGTCATCCCACATACCAAAAGGTTGCAAGTTCAAATCCTGGTTGTGGGCTCAATGCCCAGTAGGGGGTATGCCTGGGTTTTGGGCTCAGTCCCCAGGAGGGAACATGCAGGAAGCAGCTGATCAATGTTTTTTTCTCTCTCTCTCCCTCTCCCTTCCTCTCTAAGATCAATAAAAACATATTTTAAAAAAACAAAACAAGCGAAAAAACCCCTCACCTTCATAACACTACTCAAGGATGTTTAAAAAAAAAAGATATTAGAAAATGGTGATGGACAGGAGCTGGAATTAGTGTTAGAGCCATTTGAAGAAACGTGAGCTTTTAGTCTGGGTAACGAGGAGCCCCAGAGTTCCATAAGTAGCCAAGCACCTCACAATCCGGGGAGGGAGGAGAGCAGGTACCCCCAGCCTCCAGGGTCAGGGCTGGAGCGGACGATGGAGGAGATTAACAGCTGTTATCAATAATCCACATGATCCCGGCCTGGTCTGCTCTGTAGCTCCGTTCCTCATCACTGTCTCCCTGGATTCCAAGTAAAAATGATACCAGATGTCTTTCGCGGCACTAGTTCTGCCCTCCGGACTTCGCACATTCTGGGTGTGGGGCTGTAATACTCTCTTCCCTCTGTATCTGGCTCTCCACATGTCCTTCCAGTTTAAGCTTAGGTACTACCTCCTCCCAGAGGTATTATTTGATTCAACAAATCTGAGTTAGGACCCCTACATTGGGCTTCTCCAGCTACTTGGCTTTCCTTCAGTGAGGGTATGTGTCACACTGTAGGTCACTGCTCGATTATTTATCTGCAGGCTGCCTCCCCCTCGAAACGGGCCGTGAGCTCATGAGGATGGGGATTCTGCGAGTAAATAAATAGAGCATGCAAGCCGGCTTCTGTTCCAAGAGTCATGGAGTTGGGTTTAAAAAGACTTAATTTTAAAAATCTACTTATTAAGGTAAAACACATGAATGGTCTTGTTAAGATAGACAGTGAAGACACGTGTAAGACAGACACGTTTGGATAAACGGCAGTGTGGCGGCCTTTACAAAAATGTCACGGGCTTTCCGATCCCCAGCTGGAAGCGGCTGCAGGAGCACACGCCGCGCAGTCCCTTCCCGGCCTTGCAGTGTGTTGCGTTCCTGCCTTTATGCTGGGATTTGTAAGGGTCCTTTCAAAGGAGGGGGATCAGGAAGAGATCGGACAGCGGTGTAAAAATAGCCTTGGGACTGAGTGAACAGGCCTCATGATTGAGCCGCTGCCGAAATATAAGCAGGGGGAGAAGACGGAGCCGCCACGGGCACAGGTGCTGGAGGGCTGGGGCCGGCACCTCTGTACTTGAGCCGCCTGCAAAGCCACCAGTGAAACACCGCCTCAGCTTGGTGGTAGCTGTTGTGGGTTCAAAACCCAGAAGAGATTCATTAGAGTCTTTGGATACTTTGGGGGCAGAAGTAGATTTTTTTTTTTTTTAGTTGAAAAATCTGTCCAATTTTCAGATGTCCAGGAGAAGCGTCCAAACTTCAAGGGGCCAAAGGGAGGAGCTGAAGCTAAGGTATGGCGCTGAGACTTTGGAGCCAGGGCGAAGGTGAGTGGTGTTATCTGGATTTATTTCATGGACAACCCAGAGAAATCCCATTATTCCTTGGTAGTATGTGCTTAGCCAAAATTAAACAGCTCCAATTATTTTGTTTTCCTGCCTTGCCTTACATAACTACCACCACCACCACCACCACCACACACACAGGCACACAGACACCCCCCCTTCTACACCTGCACTGCCTGGGTCACAGTGAGGTCAAGGTTGATCACCACCAAAGCCGAGCGTGATAGAAAAGAAAGCTCTCCCAAGTCACACTTTACTGCACTCATTAGCCAGGTCCCCAGAAAAAGCAATCAGTAGCCACAGAGTAATCAGAGAAAGGCTGCAGGGGGCCCGGAGCAGCTAGGAGTACACGAGTCCCGCCGGTTTTGACTCAGAGACGGGCTGCTCTTGTCTCGTGCACTTTCCACGCTGAATGTAAGCAGATGGAGTCTACGGATATTGCCCGGCTCCCAGGCCACCAGAACACAGATTCTTCATGGACAAGGCACTGGGAACATCCTGAAAAGAGCCCTCCTGTTCTAAAAGAAACCCTCAGCACCTAAGAGCCTGGGTAGAATATAATTGGAAACTGTCACCTGCTCTACTTATCTTTACTTAGAATCCAATTCTATCACATTTCATGGAAAACACTCAATTGCGCATGAAAACCTCTAAGTCATAGCTCAGTATTAAACGAGGCATTAGTATTTCTCCATTCCTGAAATCATGCTGCTGTGTGTTCCTGGGATCACTCTGTTACATCTTTTCTCTGAGGCCACTATAGGAGGGACCTAGAAAGGAGAACATGAATCCTCCCACTGGATTTTGGAGCTTTATGAAAATAAAGTAGTTTTTGTCTGAAAAGAGCTCGTTAACTCGAAGGCCTAGTGCACACGCACACACTGTAGGCTTTTGCCAGGCAGAGGCTTGTCCGGACGCCTCGCATGCTCTCCTGCCCCACCGGCGTCATGTCCCTCTTCCAGTCGACGTGACCCCGCTTGCCTTTCCTCTCATGGGTTTGCAGAAGGAGCCCTTGAGCAAGGACTGGCTGAGTCAGAGTTGGTGACACAGAAGTGGGAGGCGGGGTTGTAAGGGACAATTCCTAAATGCTCCGCTGAGAAAAGGGGGGCCTGGGGGCAGAAACCCCTTCTCTGCTTCCATCTCAAAACTGGAAAAATGTCTTGGGTGAGCATGTAACTGAGTCATTTTTAGTAGCTGCCGTGAATTTCCTAGTGGCGGCCAAGTATCTCTTCTTCCTTATGGCAAATGGGTTCCCACCCATTGGGACTCAAAGAGAGACAACATGTCCCGGGGATGTGGCTGGAAGCATATAAAGCAGAGCTTCTGGGTCTAAAAATAGCAGGTCAGGAGAATGAACTTTCCCTGAGGAATTTCCTGAGAAAACATGAAGATACCCATCTTCGCGTGGCTGCTTGCTCTTCCCGTGTCAACTATTCCATTCCCCTCGATGAAAATATTAAGGGATTTATAAGCACTGGGACGCTTACAGGGTTACAGTTGTTTACTGACCTAAGGGTATTTATTTTAGTCACTCTTTTGCTATTTTTACATGGAGATGAATGTGTAACAAACTAATAATATCCAGCATATTAGCACTTGGGTAGAATGCTGTGAGGTCCCATTGTTGGCTGCTGGCACTGTTCTTTCTCCGTAGCTTCCTATCCCTTTGGTATTTTTGTCACCTTAGTGACCTGACAACAGGAAGTAGAAAAGGGCCACCTGCTTCTGATCCAGGGAGACTTGTTCTCACCTGGGGATACCAGTCAGAGTGTGGGAGTCAGCATTATAAAGTTTGCCTGTCTGCCTTGGTGTTGAACTTTCAACTGTATTATTTTATGTACATCACAGGCCTTCAACTGTATGTGGTCTTTGTCATAAATGGTTGCCTTGAAGTCCCAAGTTGAAAGAATTAATGATTCAACTCAAGACCATACCCTATACATTCAAAAAATACATCTATCAATTAAACTAGCTGCTCTTGTTTTCACAACTTACGATGTGTTTAGTAGGCACTAAAAATGTGCTATTAAAACTTCACAGAAATCCTACAGAGGCTATGATACTACGGCTACTTTCTTATGAAAATAAGAAGGCTTAGATACCAAATCTATAGATCCAAACCAGGCAAACTTGGAAAGCCTTTAATCCAACACGGGTGTATCTTGTCTTTATGCTTTAAGTTTCTGTGTGCAAATTATACTCGGAGCCTCCTAAGGGGTTTCATCAGTCTCTTCTTGGGCTTTGGCATCTAATCTGCTCTAAGTGAACACTGTGGTCATGCTGATTGTATTAGAAGCTGAGAGTCTGAGCAAACTGGAGTCCCCATCTCAGTGAATGATGGGACCAACCTTCAAACTTGCCATTAATAAACCGAGCAGTTCACGTTTCTCTGTGGCATAGCTTGACATTTAGGCTGAGGGTCTGTAATTTCAATAAACAGCTCAGGATGCGATGTGTGTGTGCGTGTGTGTGTGCATGTGTTTGGCTGCCACACAATTAAAAGCTAAACTGAGGAAGCTAAGGCTTTCATGAAAAGCCATCCACTTTTATTTATGTAGTATTTTGGGGACCTGGAGAGAGTACCAATCAGAAAGGGGCCTCCAATAAAAAATGGGACAGCTTTTTACACACTGGCTGGTGACACCAGTCTAACTATTTGACTGCAGACAGACTGAGTGTTAGGTTAACAAAAAGAACCAAAGAATGTGGTCATTTGAAGAAATCAGACATATGATTATTTTTCCCTCAGTGCAAAAGTACCCGAGAGATCTACCAGCCCCTCTCTGATGAATATTGCTTGCTTGGTTGCACACTGCTCAAGTTGGCATTGCATTTATCAAAATTTGCCAGTGCGGACAGGCATTGCCATCCAAGAAGAATACCTGTAGCGGGCCTCTGTGCTTTGCAGGGACTATCTGGGTCCCACGCATGCAAGCACTGGGCAAGCCAGGGTAGGCTCGGGGACTAGACTCCTGTTTTTTCTTTCCCAAACCCTGAAGGTTCCATAAACAGCTTCGGATGAAGGCTTCACCCTCCGTCTTCCTCATGAGATGCCCTGCATGGCAGATGTTCTTCAGGGCTCCCACCCTCCACTCTTTTGCCACCGGGCTTCTGCCAAAGGCCAGAAAGGCTTCAGAAGGGCCATGCCCACCATTTGTTTCCTGATGCTGACACAAATGGTCTGCTGTCGATTCATTTGGAGAGTGAATTAAAAAGAAAAATACACAGTTCCAAGCGCTATCCCCAGATTTAGTGAGTAAAAATTTTAAAAAAATTAATAAAAACCAAAGAATTTACAAGTGCTTCTTCTAAATGTCATGCTGACCTTGCCTTTTGACATTCAACCTTTGTACAGATAAGACCCTGAGCTAAAGGGTCACTCCCTGGAAGCCCGAGTGTAATCGAGGTCTTTGCAGTGCCCTTATTACAAACCTGAGATAGATCATCCTGGTCCTTACGCTATTGCCATTGCTGAGCTGGGTGGCGGCCAACTCCTCTAACTTTAATTGAAAGTTGCGCTAAAAGCTCAAAGAATGAATTCAACTTCTGCATTTGCAGAAATTTGGCAGATAATATTGACCTTCATATTACCCTGTGCCCTTTGCAGAATGTCCCAGAAAAGAAGTTTCACTCAGAAATCGAGCTTCTCTTTGACTCAGTTACAGAATTGAGAGGATTTCTCAAGTCATATGAAATGAACCCTGTTTCCTTCTTTATCTTGGATGCCAGGGAGCTCAGAGCCCCACTTCGTATTTAATCACAGAAATATTTTAACCCTATAACTGCAATATCTATTTTTTTCTTTTTTTACTGCATTATTTTCCTTTGAAAATTCCTACTTTAGCAATGTCATTTTAATAAACCCTTTGAAAACTTTTGAGGAAAAACACATTAAAATCTGAGGATTTGAAGAGTACAGCATGATATGTGGGAAGAGAAGTACAAGTTCTGGAAGCACCCTACGAGAGGCATATAAGGAAAAATTAGTTGGTTGCACCCTTTCTCTCTCTCTCTCTCTCTCTCTCTTCTTTTTCTGTCTGCTGCAGTATGGCCCCTGCCTTAAACTTCTGGTGCCCTTCAAAAAAAACATAGCTGTGCCATTGGACAGTCCCTCGCCAGTGCCCAGGCCACATCATAGATCTTCTTAGATTGTGAATATTATTAGTCAGCATGAGCTACGTTTCTAATATTTCCAGGTTCACACACATAAAACTTTAAAATTATAGAGGTCTATAGATTTCTCTTATTACTTTTTACATTCAAATCCATTAATATGAAAAATTTCAAAGCCATTTTAGATTGGAAGTAATTCATCCAGATACGATTTGAATATGAAGTCTGATTTTGGTTGGTTTAGAAATATTGAGAGGGTGCTGCATGGGGCTGATCGCACTTCAAGAGCCCGGCTGAACTCAAAACCGTCAAGCTTGCCTTGCACAAAATTAAAGTGCTCACTTAGGCCAGTGTTGGGCATGGTGGCCAAAGCTTCTCTGACCTTTTGCCAAATAACCTTGCAACACAATAAATAAATGAATGAAATAAAAGGAAAGAACAACAAATGAAAAGTAAACCCTGGAAGTAAAACTGACCAATTTAAAAAGAAAGACCTTAGGAAGCATTTGTCACCGGCCTTAAACATGCCCAAATTAATTCTATTTATAGGAACTAATTCCATTAACTTATCAAAGATAGTCCCAAAAAAGAAGAAAGAAAACAAACTATGCACAAACATTTCATTGCTATTGATATTTTTAACATCAGGTTTTAGAAAGATTTCCATACTCAGTGAAGTGGGGGTAGTTACAAAATTTAACACATGCCTACTGATCGGTACTTCAAGACAACAGTTTTGTTTACTGGCACAGTGGTCTCCTGAGTGAATAATTTTCATTCAGTTTGATAGCCATTAATATAATATTAATATTGTTTCAGCAGGGAAGCAAATTTTAAAGAATTTTTATCCAGAAGCGAGAGTAGAGATGTGTCCCCATCTCAGAAATGTAAGATTCTCTATTTAATTGTATTAAATTTGAGGAAATTATTTTATTGTGTCTCAGTGACTTCAGATGTAGAAAGGGGAGTGAACATTCCTTGTGCACTCCTTATACGACAGTTTCTTACATCCTCTGGGATGAAGCCTTCACAAAACATTTCCAAGTATGGTTGCTAGTTGTCACCGGCCTGAGGGTAAAGGCAGGGTCACAGTCACTTTCTAAAAATGACATTTATTTTTTGGTATGTGCACTAACCCATTGTGTAGGAGGGTCAAGGTGTTCCAAGCCCTCCCTAAGTATTTCCTGGGGATCTTCAAATGAGGGGTGCCTACATATGTGGGCTCCACCGAGTGACTCATCCAGTTCACGCAGCATCTCCCAGGGCCCTGGCTCCGGTGACCTGGGTGGTGCTGAAGGCGTTGGTGCTGGGGCACCACTGCCCACATCTGCTAAGGCCACATGTTCTGAACCCGCTCAATGTCTCATGGAAACGTGGGGAAGCCAGTGCTTCAGACTTAACTAAACCTTACTTTTTTTGGAAGAATAACACACAT
Source organism: Miniopterus natalensis (assembly GCF_054644295.1). NCBI lineage: Eukaryota > Metazoa > Chordata > Mammalia > Chiroptera > Miniopteridae > Miniopterus > Miniopterus natalensis. The sequence continues at coordinate 29,256,862 of NC_142098.1, forward strand.
ACGGAAAAGTGCATGAATCATAAATTTACAGCCCAAAGAAGTTTCGCAAAATGAAAACACCTGTGTAACCACCTCCCGGATCAAGAAATAGAGCATTCCAGCACCCTTTTCAGACCTCCTCCCAGGCCCTCCCCTCAAAGGTAAGCACTATTCTCGTATTTACCCTGTCGATTAGTTTGGCTTATTTTTGAACTTCATATAAATAAAATCATGTAGCACATTAATCATTCCACTATTGATGGACATTTAGACATTTCCAGTTGGGCTCATTATGAATCAAGTTGATAGAAACATTCTTTCACTTATCCCAGCCCTTAGGTTTTACTTGCAGTAAAAGCTTTCTTTATCAGACGCTCCCCTTAGTGGAGTGGGAGTAACCTCCTTGGAGCCCCACCACTGCCCGCCAACAGGAACCTGTAAGTCATCATTCCAACAGAGCTTTCTAGAGCAAAGAGTCTTAGACGGAGGGAAGACGTCTCACTAGCATGTCCTTTAAGGGAGTCTCTGGGCAAAGCACCCTCCCCCTTGGGTTGAGACCTATGCCATGGATGAAACACGCCAGGGAGCCGTGCTGGAGGGCACCCTGAGCCATGGGCACCGAGCACACCATATCATGAGGCTCGTCTTTTGCCTTCACTGGCCAAATGGTGGAGTCACCCCACAGCCAGGATGTTTAAGAACTTGGGACGAGCTTAGATGCCAGTTAGGGCTCTGCTGGTCCCTTGTTGAAAGAGCTTAGACAAGTCCCTACTCTTTCCTTTGCCTCAGTTTCCCTATGTGGGAAATGAGTGGCCGCCCCAGCATCCAGACCCTTGGGCTCTGATTCCCTTCCCGCTCCCCTGGGGTTACCTTGCAGATGAGGGTGCGTTTACCTTGGAAGGTAACACGTCCTTGGCACGAGACTCAAACAGATGTTCCAGCCGGGCTGTGTCCACTGAGACAGGCTCCAGTGAGGCCCACAGGGTGGAGCAGGGCCCAAAGCGGCTCCCAGAGCCTCCGTGGCCCCCAGCCAGCTTTAGCTCCCGCCAGAAGAGTTTTACTGTCTTCCTCTTGGTGGGGAGGGCTAGGCCATCAGGTGCTGAGGGGGGAAGAGGGGCAGCTGGGGGTGGAGGGGGTGGGAAGGGACCTTTGATGGGTGGGGGAGGTGGAGGTGGAGGGGGTGGGAAGGAGCACTTGATGGGTGGGGGAGGTGGTGGTGGAGGGGGTGGGAAGGGGCATTTGATGGGTGGGGGAGGTAGGGGTGGGGGTTGGGGGGCCCTTGGGGCTGGAGGGGGGCCTGTCAGGAGACTATGCAGTTCCTGGCGCATCCATCCCTCCTCCCCAGCTGCTGAGGCACTGTTCTTACCCCGGCTCCACGGTGCGCACAGGACAGCCCCCGCCTTCTAGGGACCTGCGGCTCCCCTTGCCTTCCTCTGAAGGGGGCTATCCACGCTCCCGCCGCCCACCTGCAGCGGCTTCCTCCGTGTCGCCGTGCTCCAACCAGGACTGAAAGCGGGCTCTGGTGAGGAAAAGGTTGAGCACAAAATAAATAATTTATAACTGCTGACATTTGCTCACCTAATGCTGGGTGAGATCAGCACCGCGATGGAATTCCTGTTTCTGCATAAAACAATGATTCCAACACAAATAAGAACTAAAAGTGATTAAACATTTGCTGATGCAGGCACTGGGTTACCGGGCAAGTCCTCCCCCCGCACCCAGGCCTCGGCATCAATCCTGACAGGCATGTAACGTGCACTCCCAATGGCTGTGCGGAGTTGATGCATTGCGTCCATTGTCCGGATAAGGAGCCTGAGGCTTGAAGGGGCTCAGTAACCTTCCCAAGGTCGCTCAACCAGAAGTGATGGAGCCGATAGTTAAACTTGGATTCGTGTGACGTCAGAGACCAGTGTGTCCTCCGTGTTCCTTTGCTTTCCCCTGAGGGATGCCTAGACCACGACTCTTCACGAAGGAAATGCAGTGATGCCCGGCGCCCGGGTCCTATGATGCGAGAAGGGGGCAGTGAGTGAGGCTTGTGCGAGCCCGTGGGTGTTTTCTGCGGCTCTCAGCTGGCCTCCTTGCCCCTGATCTCTGTGCGCAGTGGAAGTGGATGGCAGTGCGCTCGTTCGTGTTAGGGTCGAAGGAGGCAGAGTCCTTATTAATGGGATCAGAGCACCTCCTCTGCAAAGTCACAGCAACAGGCCTGGCCCGGGCTGACCCCGCCGCATATAAAGCCAGGCTGCTAACAGGAAACTTGCTCCGGAGCCGACTGTCATCCAGCGTCTGAAGGCTCCTCATTACCATCTCAGAAACAGAGCTACCAGGTTGTGACTCTTTCCCCCTCCTGCTGATACGGGAGGCAGGACGCGAGTCTTTCTTCTTTGGGATTGTGGGATTGGCGACCACGATTTGTCTTTCTGGGGCTTCCGCCACTGCTCAGGCAGGCAGCGGTGGGGCCGAGAGGCCTCCCGATGCTTAAGAGTCAGCAGATTGCTTCTGGGCTGGCCACGCCTCAGTGCCTTCCCGTTAAATACTGTATTGATTCCCAGGTCCCTTTCCTTCCATGCATCCCAGCACCCTAAGTTGGCTGGGGTAGGAAAACGGGGAGGAGGGGTGTCAAGAGGAGAGCCACTCAGCAGGTTTGCACACACAGCCTTAAGCTTTCTGATGCTACTGATTTATTTTATTTACTTAGCAGATGCAATAAGACATGGCTGCCTCTGGTACGACGGAGGACTCAGTGGGTGCAGAGACCTATGGATAAATCAGCGGGTAGCTACAAGGAGTGAATTGGTGAGAAACAGAAAAGGAGGGTGCATTTAGAAGGGACAAGCACCAACCAAATGGAATCCCATTCCTCTCTGCACAGTTCCGCTGCCTCCCCCGACTCTGGGCCTCCATGCTCTCTCTTATAGACCAATGAAGTCACCCCACCCTAGTTAGTGCTCCATGCAATTGGGAGGCATCCTTTTATTTTCCTAAATTGCAGTAAAATACATCTGATATAAAATCTACCATTTTGAAGTGCATGACATAATGGCATTAAATATATTCACAATACTGTGCAACTATCAACACTATGTAAACCTAGAACTCAGCGTGGACTGTGAATTTTAAGCATCAGAGTGTGAACACAGAAGCGCACTGCATGGGCCCTGGCCTTGTGTGGCCACCCCAGGAGGGAAATGAAGTCACAGGCCATGGGCGGGGGGGGGGGAGGAAGGGACGAGACTTCACCCATTCCCAGTCTGAGTGCAGACTTCCAGTCACATTTCCTGACAGTGAGCATTCATCGTGTTATTATTCTAAACCTCTTATTATGATTTTGAGCGAAGTGAGTTTATCCTCATGATAGCTGATCCAGAGGTTCCAGGAAAGGGGGCTCTCTCGCCCAGCAACAATCCATGCAATGGCTATATTGGGGGGAGTATAAAGGCTGTCATGAGAAGTCCCTAATGTAAACAGGTATTTGTTTATTTCTATGGCGTATATGTGTGCATGTTTGTATGTAGTTATTAGCAAGTATGAATTGACTGCCTGCTGCAGCTTGGATCACCTGAAATAAAGTCACTTTGAGAATTTAACCACTTAGGTTGCTGACACCACACCCACCACCACATGAGGGGTTGGGAGGCCCGTGTTTTGTTTTCTCCACCAGTCCCCGCTCACTGCCATGCACGGCAGAGTTTGAGCATCACGGGCCTCCCAGGTGCACTATCCCGGGCAAGGTTGAGCAGCCTCTCATCTCCAGCGTCACTCCTAGGGCACCTACCATCCTCACCTGGGGGGGGCGCTGCAGGGCTCCCTTCTATGTGCTCTCCGAGGCCTGTGCATGGCTCAGCCACACACCCTACACTGGGGGCTGACCCAGCACTTGCCCCCACATCCTCTTTGGGAAGTTTCCTGTGACTCACTCCATACTCTTGCCCTGCACCCCTCTGCGTGCTCACCACCCCAGATAGAGTTGGGCATTGCAACATACACTCTGGAAATGTTTTAAGATTAATGAATCAATCAATCAATAACTGATCAATAATCAAAGAAAGAAGTCGGAGCGCAGTGGAAGAAACAAACATCACACATAATGTGGAGAGAGAACCGCCTAGCAGAGGTGGGTTAGAAAGGCAGCGCTCAGTGTGGGGCTGAGAAAGGGAGTGGGGGGCAAGACGGCAAATTTGGCAACTGGAGCTGAACACATTGTCACATCACTGGAATGAAGAGGGTTTCTCCTGGTCTGGAGTAAAGGGCCGCTCTTAGACTCTGCCCCACCAAAGCCCTATCACAGTGATGAGAGCAAGAGCTCAGGATGAGCACAGCCTGACTCTGAGTCCCGGTGGCGTCGCTAACCAGCTAGGTGGTCCGGCACGTCTTCAGCATCGCGTCCGTCACCCGTGACATGGGGGTAGTGACGGGGCTGGTGAGAATGCACGGAGATGAGGCACCACCCCGCCCCAGTGCCTCTACTGCTATCACGATGAGTCTATTCCGAGCCCTATGAGAGATCCCAGGCCCCTGGGTGCCTCCCACATTTTATTTTTTTCAACTTTTACTTTAGTAGCAAGACTACCTCGCTCGCTTTTTTTTTTTTAACTGGCTGCCACAAGAGATTTGCTGATAGTCATCCATTTGTATTTACGCCTAAGGCTTACTGCTTTAATTTGGTCTTTACCTCATTTTCAAGTTCGTGTAATTATGTTCTCAGCTCTAGGTCCCCTTCCCCCCCCCCATAAGCCATAAGCCCCTTGTGAGCAGCGCACAGGGTGAGGGCCTGAGCCGCTCCCTCCCCTTCTGGAGCAACAGTGAAATGACACGGGAGCAGCTCCAGCTGTCTCCCAGCAGCAGCCCCTGCCCCTCTGTCCTCCCGAGACTGGTGTCCAGTGAGGGTCCGCTTTCGCTGGTACTGTTTAAACCAGGTGCTTTCACGTCTGAGGGAGCCCAACCGCAATGCCTTCCAGAAGGGGGCTGTGTGCTTTGTCCTAGTCGGTGTGCAACGGGAATCTAGGTGCAGCAGGGACGGGCCAGCCCAGCAGCCCATGTGGGCAGGAGAGGGGGCTCACCCCAAGGTCGCAGGATGACTCCGCCAAACCAGGTCCCACGTGTGTGGGCTCCCCGTTCTCGCTGCTGTGAGGAGCCTGGGGATTTCTAGTCTAGCTCACACGGAGCTCCGTGGAAGAGCAAAGGGGCTGAAAGAGGTGCGTGCAAATGACAGCTCTGCCGCCTGGTTGCTGTATAGGCGAGCCAGTAAATGAGCTGGCCCTCGGTATTTGCATCTGTAAAGAGAAAGTACAATTGCTACTCGGTAAGGTGGCGGTGATCATTAAATGACTTACGAGATTCAAATAAAATTATATGAGTCATGCACCTATTATAATGCTAATATTTATAATAAGTATTACTATTACTGTTACCATTCTTATTAGCACCCACAGAGGCTCCCAAGTCTACAATGCACTATGGATTGTACTGTGCCTAGATCTGAACCCCGGCTCTTCTCTATAACTAAGGGATCTCAGGCTGGTTGCATGGCCTCTCTTTCAGATTCCCCTTCTCTCAAATGAAAACAAGAGCTCTTGGTTTGTTCTTGGAATTATAACAAAGCTCAAAAAATGATGGTTGTTGAAAGCGAGTTATTGAAAGCTCGCTATGTCCCGGCTCTCCCTCATTCCTTAAGAAGAAATGCTAGTTAGGCAGATATTGCTGTCCGACCCTCGGCCGTTACTGCCCAGGCTCAGCCCTCTCTGAGACCGATATTGGACAAAGCTGTTTTATTCTGGCAGCAAAGGAGTGACCGCTGAGTCTACTGTGCGTGTTCAGCCAACAACATGCTGCCCGCAGGAACATTTCCATTGTCAGAACAGTGGAGAGGGAGGAAAATATTAACATCACCCCCTCCACATGCAAGAGCTATCCCCCAAAGAGCTGACCAAGGCGACGAGGGGACTAATTGTTAGCACTGGTGTGATTGCTTCTGCCGGCGGAGGGCTGGCCCGGCCCAGATCCTCCAGGGCACTGTGGCTGGAGCTCACTCCAGCTCACGGCTCTCCGGTATTGATGATGGTGAGAGTCGACTGGAGTGGGTGAACCGCCAATTGATTATTCCATTTTTTAAGGAAGTGTCTCCCACAATCACATCAGGCGCCACTTTCTCCCACGGGGGCCCTTCCACTCGGTTTTTAATGAAATAACTGGGCAGAGAAATTACTCCTGTGAACACACCTTTCTCTCTCTCCAGCGTGATGAAATGAATGGTTTAGGGTCTGGAGGCATAATTTCCTGACTTCATTTAAATGGTCCCGGAGGTGATGCTATTTACACAGCTGGTTTCGTGCTCTGCCCACCCGCCTGCTCCTTGGCGCATCACAGAAGGGGAGCTCCAAGGCGTCAAGGCCAGGTCCTTCCAGCCTTATGTGTGAACGGAGTGAAAGCAGAAACGGTCCGCTAGGCTGTATTGGAAAAATCGACGAACCTGGACTCAGAACATTGGAGTTCAGATACTGAATACAGATACAGGGCTGAGGACCAATCACCTAAACCCTCTGAGCGCCTTCACTTAGCAGAGGTTCACTTAAACCAGACGCCCTTCCCCGTACTGGGGATACGGCACAGAAGAACAGCATGGTCTCTGCTCTCTGATCCCCCGTTAAAGTGGGGTAAGACCAACACCACGCACGCCAACAAATACATAATCCCGGCTGAAACCCATGCTTCCAAAGAGATAGGCTAGCAGGTGTGAATGACACGGAGCGAGACTTTAGGTGAGGTGGCCAAAGCTGTGCTCTCTGAAGGGGAGGCATTTGGGCTGAGATCTGAAGGATGCTAATGAGGGGACCAAAGAGCTGCTAACACGAGCATCCTGGCAGGAGAAACAGCAGATGCAAAGGCCTGGGAGTGATGAAGCCACTGGAGCAGAGGCGGCCAGGATGCTAAGCTCTGGGGGGAAGAAATCGGGTGTGTTTTGAACAGGAAGGCAGGAGCCAGAGCACGAATGGGCACTGACTTTAACAGAAAGGTTTTCTGCACTTATTAAAATGTTCCTATTTTCCTCCTCTTTTACTCTAGTAAAGTTTTGAATTTAATTGACTAAATACAGGGTAACTGATCTATCCATCATTATTGCTTCTTTTGCCTTCTAAATTATAGAATATTTCAGCATACAGAAAAGTATAAAAAACAACAATCAGACAGTACTCTGCCTCTTGACCAGACTTTATGCAGTTTAAATATTAAACTGTTAATATTCTGCCATGTTTCTTATTTTTTTTAGAGATAAAATATTAGAGATACAGCTAAGGACCCATTCTCTCTCATTTCATTCTCCTTCCCCAGTTCTAAAGTTGATGAGAAATCTCCCCATAAATGTTTTTACATTTTGGCCTCATATATGTGTCCCTGCAACTATATTTAGAATTGTTTCTTGTGTCTTTAACATGTAGATTACTGACATCTGTCTTTGACATCCTGTACCTCTGGAAATTACTTTTGTGTGTCTAGTGTGAGGCAAGTACCTAAATATAATTGAATTTGTATATGGATGACAATCTGGACCCCCACCACCCATCCACACAATTCAATACCACTTATTAAGCTGCCAATCCATTGCTCACTCATTACTAAGCCAAATGTGAAATGAGCAAGTACCATTTACATGTGGCCATGTTTTGGACTCTAATTATAGCAGTATAATACTGGTACGTAGAAAGATGAACCTATTTGCCCGTTGCTGACCCAACACTGCTCTGAAATAATTATTACAGATTCCTATTATATTTTGTTGTTAATCCTCACGTTTCTGTTTCTCTGTCCTTCACCTATCTGTATTAATTTTACGCTAAGCTTATCAGTTCTCAAAAGAAACCCTTTAAATTTTTGATAATATTTGATGGCTTAAAAGATATGTTTTAGTATAAGACTCACATCAGAATAATTTAAGGGAACATGTATATTTAAAATAGTAAATCTTCCCTTTTGTTACCATGGTATAGTTCAGCTTTAATTGGGTCTTATTTTAAAGCCTTCTGTAAGTTTTATAAATTTCTCATAGTAGCATATATTTTTGTTGCTATTATGAATCCTTTAAAATTCCCTTTTCTAATTTGCTTCTAGTAATTACAGGACACCATTGGTTTTTAAGAAGAAGGCTTTCGAGTATTTTGACACTGATCTATTACCTATTGATACTGATAAACATTCTCATTAGTTCTAATAAATTATCTATAGATTCATGTTCTTATATTTTTAATTGAACTTATTGGGGTGACATTGGTTAACAAAATTATATAGGTTCCGTGTGTACAATTATATAATACATCGTCTGTATATTGTTTTGTGTGTTCACCCCAAGTCAAGTCTCCCTTCCTCACCATTTATCCCCCCTCTACCCTCTTTTACTTCCCCCACTCCCCTTCCCCTCTGGTAATCACCATGCTGTTATCTGTGCCTATGAGGGTTTTTTTTATTCTCAACACAGGCAAAATCATTTGTGAAGCCTTTTTTCCCTTTCGGTGGCTTCCCCTCCCTCCCTCCCTCCCTCCCTCCCTCCCTCCCTCCCTCCCTCCCTCCCTCCCTCCCTCCCTCCCTCCCTCCTTCTCTGGCTAAGATCTGTAGCACAGGGTTACACAGAAAAAGGAACAATGGGAATTCACACCTCAATCCTGAATTTAACAAAAAAGTTTCCAAATCTTCACCATTTACCTTCTGTGAGGTTAAGGGAGTTCCCTTCCATTGTTAGTTTCCTAAAATATTTGTTTTTTTTTTAGATCATGAATAGGTGCTAAATTTTATTTAATTTTTTTCAGTATCTCTTGAAAGGATTACATAATTTTCTCCTTGAATCAGTTAATAGAGTGAATTACATTAGATTTTCTAATATCCAATCATTGTTTCATTCTTCAATAAGTCCAATTTGGTCATAACAATCTCAGGTTCTTTTTGCTAACATGTTATGTAGGATTTTTACATTGATGTAATTGAGTAAGATTAGTCTATAATTTCCTATTTAATTGAATTGTTGGAAACAGAAATGTTTTCATCTTCAATGTTATTAAAATATGAAATAAAGGTATGCCATATAACTAGGTGTCCTGTGACTAAACTATTGTATTTCTAGAATTTTGATAGCGACAAATGGAGTTCGATTTGAATTTTAAAACCATTACTGTTACGTTAAAGTGTTCCTGTAGTGCTCTTGAGAAGCAGGCCTGACGAGGCTCCTCTAAGGGCTTCAGAAGACGTGGATGTGGATTCTGAAGCAACCATCCACTGGCGGTCTCCTCTGGCTGCAAAGGGGCCAGGGCCGAGTGAAGCAATGGGGAGGGGCATCTGCCTGAAGGGTCCAGAGTCCAGCTCTAGACTTGAGTTTCAGATGACTTGATTATACCGGCTGCCTTAAGTCCCGAGGGCCCCGCTCATTTTCACGCAGCCTGGGCTCAGCTGTGCGTAAGGGGAGTGAGAGAGGGTGCAACGTCCACTCTTGGGCGCAGTGGAATGGGGACAGCATTGGGCAACAGTGATCTGCAAGGCAGGAGCAGCTGCCCGGAGAGTGGGAAGGCAAGAGCAAGAGCAGAGATGGAAACGTGTCAGCTCCTGGAGCAGAAAACACTGGTGTGTCCAGGAGGCCTCTGATAGAAAGTCTAATTCAGAGTCTTAAGCAAAAAAAGGGATTTATTATCTCACATAGTTGAAAACTCATGGGTTGACCGACGCTCAACCACTAACACCAGCTGGGCTGGAATCATTTCTATAGCCCAGTGACCCTCGCTTCATTGCCTTTCTGCACCACTCACTGTCCGTCCTTGGAACCAAAGTCTATATTTGGGTTCTCTGATTTGACACTTGGTGTTGCTTTTGACAGTGAAAACACCAATTATTGGAACTTTCTGGCTCTTCCTGGTTTTAAAAAATTAATCCAATTCTGGATCCTTGGACGCCACCCTGCTAATATCTTGTGCAGCTCTGTGGCAGACGCCTCGGTCAAGCTTAGGCTTCACTGTCCGTTCCGCCTGTAACCCCCAAACGCCTAGGGGAGAATCCGATAGCTGTCTCCATTTAGAAAACATTTATGAGCAGCCCCAGGGTAAGGGCAGGTCTTTCTAACAGTGTTTTCATGTCAGTTCAGCCACAGTCACAGCAGGTGGTGTGGTTGTGGGGAAGCACTGTGAACACTCATGCATGTGTGTGTCTGCACTGCCCCAGACAATCCTTGAAAACCTAAAGAGTGAGTGGGCCTCCCTAAAAATGTGACTTTTGTTTCTTTACTCTTTTGTACAATCATTTATCATTCTTAGGTGTTTTTTTGGTAGTTATAAACATCCACCCCTCTCTATTATTTAGTTAGGCAGTCTAAAAGAATGCTGACTTTTTATATTTAAAGAGGACTCCCATTTTATTTCCATTTCTCACTACTGTCTATTTCTCAGCCTCCAAAGTCTGTGTGTGTTGAAATGCAGTGTGTCATACTCAACAGGTAGAAATCCAGATAAATTACAGGTACAAGAGCCTGAGGATTAGAAATGAAGTTGTCCTGCATCTACTTTGAAAGACTTGGTGGGTGTTCCTTTTCTATGTAGAGCTATTTCAACATGAGTTTTTGACACTGGCTCTGCAGCTGATAGTTTTAAAATAGGGGTTCTCAAATGGATGGTCAATACCTATAGGGTAAAGGTAAAACTTTGTTATTTTCCCATTATATCACGGGAAAAGGGTCTGAATCATTATTTGAGTTATCAATAGAAAAGTTGATCCTGAAAACTAAATAATGTGGGGATATTTGCCAGCTACATAGTGAAATTGTAAATAAATGGTAAAGTTAAAAGGTACCCAGTAACCAAAGACATAGGAGCTCAGGCAGCAAAGAGCTTCATGAAAAGTGAATGATGCTATTAAATGGTCAACAAGTTCCAGGAAAGTCATGGCTGAGAAAAGGCCATTCGTTTTGGTGATCAGAGGATCATTTGTGATCTTTGAAAAGGAATTTCAAGGTTGTGGTAGGAACAGATAAATGATTGCAAGTGATTTCAAAATGATTACATACCATCTGCACTCACAGCTTTGCTGAACACTTGGTAGGATATTCCAGGACAAGAAAGAATTGCATTAGCAGGGAGACTTCGAATGCCAAGGCCAGTGGTATATATGGATAGTTATAAACCTAAACAGAAAACATCCTAGAGAGATGAAAGAGACATCATGGTCAGCCATGCCACAAGAGCTATGCAATTAAGAATGACTGTTTTAAATCTAAGAGCTCCCAGAAACATCCCACTCTTATTATGTATCATACATCGGTTGTCACCAAGCAGGAGTTCAGCCTTTTCTCGGGGGTACGTTAGTCAAGCGCTGAACATGTCCAGGCACCCTGAGTAGATATTATCAAAACAATGGGCCTTGAAAGGATGGAGGGAGCAGCCCGAGTATTCACACTGTTTGGGAAACGGCGCCCCATCCTGCTTTCTCTGCGCCCCCTTTCCCCTCCCCGCTGACGGGCTCGCTGCTCTCTGCGCCCGTTAGAGACGCGTGGCCCCAGCTAAGTGTGAGGGCTCTGGGGGGCGCCTGCATGGCTCTGAGCACTGAGCTAGGGGACCCTGGGCAAGCTTCCTGCATCTCTAAGCCTCGGCTTTCTGGGCAAGCTTCCTGCATCTCTAAGCCTTGGCTTTTCTGCCCCTGTGAAATGGAGTAACCAATGCCCTCACCTCGCAAGTGTTTTGAAAGTTCTAACTAATCTATGGAAAGTGCGTATCGGGGTCCCTGATACAGATCTGGCACCCACTGGCAGTCCTTGAATAGCTCCTAAATCCATGCTAAATCTACACCTCAGTGGAAGATGGCGGTGGTCAGGTAGGAATCATTTTAACCTATGCTACTCTGTGATTCTCAGAATTTGGCCCAGTAATTTAGGAAGGTGAGACTGCCTGGAATTTCTGAGTTACATTCATTCCTTCATTCCCAGATTCACCCAATCATTTTTCAGTAACGATCTGTGCCTTAGGGGTAGGCATCAACTCAACTTTGTGGGACACAGTCTCCCTTCACATCTTCCGAGGAGAGCTACTGCCAAGTTATAATGACCCATAAATGACTCCCCCATGACTCAGTTTCTTCTGTAAAATAAGGGTAAAAATAGTAGCTTCTTCCTATTATTATTGGGAGGACTGAATGTGTAATACATGGGAAGTTGCTGGCACAGTGACTAGTCATAGTGAGTACTTATCAAATAAAGTCTATTTGTTATTGATATAATTGCTCTGATTATTTTAAGTGACTAAGAGAAAATGTAACAAGAGCTGGTGAACACATATGCATCAAGCAGCTGGTGACCAAATAGGCTCAAACAATTGATTCAGGCTCAGGCATTAGAGGAACATTGCTCAGGCGATGGGACCTTTGGACTGGAGTTTTAACAGTGAGAAGGAATGTTCAGAGTAGGAAAGGATATTCCAGGGTTAGTAATAGTAAGAGCAAAAGTATGAAGGGGGATAGAAGAGCACGGCAGATTTAGAAGATGGGGAGATATTAGATGAAATAATCCTATCATTAACCCAGGGTGCCTAGAACAGTGTCCTACATATAATTGTTGGATGGATAGATGGATAGATGCATAGATGCATGGATGTGTGGGTGGGTGGATGGATGGATAGATGCATGGGTGGATGGATGGATGGGTGGATGGGTGGATGGATGGATGGATGGATGGATGGATGGATGGATGGATGGATGGGTGGATGGATGGATGGATGGATGGGTGGATGCATAGATGCGTGGGTGGATGGGTGGATGGATGGATGGATGGATGGATGGATGGATGGATGGATGGGTGGATGGATGGATGGATGGATGGGTGGATGCATAGATGCGTGGGTGGGTGGATGGATGGATAGATGCATGGGTGGATGGATGGATGGATGGATGGATGGATGGATGGATGGGTGGGTGGATGCATGCATGCATGGGTGCATGGATGGATAGATGCATAGTTGCACGGATGGATACATTTTACTGTGGCCCCAGCCTCCTTTCCAGTGATGATTATTGATTATTAGGGGCAACTTTGAGATTACTACTTTGTACCTCAGACTGGGATAAAAATCCCCTCCCAAAGCTTCCTGCACTCTGCTCTAAAAGACAAAATCTAATCGATGAACAAACTTGATCCTACAACCCTCAAAAGGCAGCTATGTAAAGAGTGCCTTTGAATTTGTGGTAATACTACAAACCTCAAGATTCCCACAATGAATCTGGCTGTCAAATTTTAGAGGCTTCGAGAAGTAATGGCAGGAGAGAATTCTTATTTGCATCAAGTCTCACCTAAGTGTGTTTTCTATCTTCCAGGGGTCAGCCAAGCACTGACAATATACAACAACGGACTCACATCCCTGACCTTTGGTGTCGCATCCAGCCTTAAACTTCCACCTACATTTAAAAAGGCCATTACTGAAAGAGCCCTGGTTTTGACATATTTTGGAGCATAAGCCCTTGGAAAGACCTCGCACAGTGGACAGTGCTAAATGCTACAACTGGGTGCATTTTTCCCCTTCTTGTTTCTTTCCCCTTTTGATTTTTTTAAACAGCCTTTTGGATGTTTGGTGCCAAGTTAAAAAAAAAAATCAATAAGCCAAAACATTACAGCAGCAAGTTTAATATAGCTCACCTTCCTGGAAAGGACCTCAGAGAAAGAGAAAAGCATCACGTTAAAATGGTGCTGAGCTCAGATCTCGAAAGACATTTGGGATGGAAGGGACTTGCTCAGCAGGATTTGGTACCTTCAGATGCAAATGAGGCAGCCCCTGAAGGACAGGCTGGGGTGAGATCTTTGTGGGGAAACTATACGCCCCCAATCAGCTCTGATGGCTTTTCTGGGAGCACAGAATGCAAGGCCGCACCTCTAAGGTTAAAGTTAGAATCTCTGGCTTGAGTTCTGCGGGGACCTGTCTTGCCCTAGAGGACAAACTGCCACAGTTTTTATCAGGCATCGGTCCACTTCGTGAGCAGCACACCACAATCTGAGTTCTGGTTTTCTTTCCTTCTGAAGAAACAGGTTTGGAGGGCCAACTACATCGGGCATTTTGAATCACAATAATGACTGCATTCATCCATTTGCTAGTTAAACAGATATTCGTGGAAGGCCAAGGTTGTGATTGCTTTTCCTTCTATGTGCCAGAGATACGGTGCTGAGCAAAACCATTTCAGATCATCACTCAAACCGGCGTGAAGTCACACTTGTGATAAATGCCACAGAGGGGAAGGTTATGGCCAGCACGTGTTGGGTGTTTACCCACCAGGCCCTTTATGTGCAATATCCTAAGACTCGCAGCAGCACTTCTGTTCGATGTGTTCAAACACACAGGAAGCCCCTGACATTTGGCGTTCACTGCAGCCAACTTTAGAAGAAAGGGGATTTTGAACATACACTGAGGTGGCTTAGATATCACAGACGTAGTGGACCTGTCGCCTTCTCAGCCCCGTGCTCCTCACTGTAGCTCTCTCTCTATCCGTGTAGCAAGTAATGACTGGCCCGTCGCTATGTGCCATGAGCTGGGATGCCACTGCCCTCTTCGTCATTGGTCCCAGCCCTCTTGCCTCGTATAGTCTCATGGAGCTGGTGCCTAGAGCCCAGTGAGAGCAGCAGACACAAAACAAGCCAAGAAACTATTACTCTTTGTCATTCCATCTGACTGTCTGGGTTTCTACTGAATAGAAATGAAATAAATATGTGAGAATCCAATACTACCACCACGATGTTAAAAAAACAACAACCAATCACTTTAGCCCGTAATTGATTATCAGTTTTTCCTAAAAGGGTATGTAGATATCTTATTTACTTGCAAAAAGATATTTATATCGTTTGAAAGAGGAGACACTTTGTAAACAGGAGGCTCTATTACTACACTGATGAGTTGGTCCAGGACTCTGCAATTGGAGTTTAATAAGTCATATTATAAATCATCTTCTGAAATGTTAATTAAGTGGTAAAACATTTGCCGAAAGTTAAAAGTTACCAAGAATTTAATTATAACCTTGCAGATGCCATTCCCAGTTAATTATATACCCTTCTTATATTCTTGATAAACCACAAAATGCACCCCGTTAATGATCAATTGGTATTAAATTAGCTGGAATTAGATTTTATTAAATCTAAATTGGATTTTTATTTGTGATAGAATAAAATAGTGCACCCAGCCCTTGCCACTGTGATTCAGGATATTTCTGTAGAGCGTGATTACCAGATGTCTAATTGGGCAATTAATAGATACAGTTTCCGAATTAACATAATTGGGGGACCTAAAAAGAAAACAAAATGATTATTCAGCCAGCAGACCATCTTTTTAGCATGCTGCCATTCAGTCAGGGATGTCAACCAACCCTCTTTCTTCTAGAAAACTGTGCTTGGTAGGGCTGGCTTTCCACCAAAACAGTCATTGTGACCCCAAAGGGAACAGCATCAAAGTGCTCGGATGTGGAGATAGCCACTGCCGAGGCCACCCAGAAGGTGGCTCTGACAGGCGTTTTTTTCCAGCATGTGCTGCGCCCCTGGGCAGGTACAGCAGGCTTGCACGGGGTTTATGGAACAGCAGCGATAACCAGCCAGATAAGGGGGTGTTTACACAGCTGACAGGGATCCAAACGCACAAGCCCATCTCTTTCCAAAAACAATTTGCCAGATAAGTTTAGTCTGATGTTCCAAAGCTTTCTCATTTTATCATTTAATACACTACAGAAGGGATGGAGACTTAACCTCTCCATTTCTGCTGTCTACTTAAATCCCTTTATAATTGCTTTTCCAACGTGTTCAGTGCGAAGTCGCGGAGTGTGTGTTCTCTGCCATCTGTGTTCTCTTAGGAGATGGTCCTGCCCCTCCCCACATATAAATAGGGTCTGTTCAGATCCAATCTGTAAAGGCGGGGGGGCCCTCAGCTGATCTGTTCACTCTGGGTACTCAGGCCTCAGTCTCTGATCCCCCTTTGTGCAACAGTTTTCTTAAAACTCTAGAAACAATGCCAACAGACAGACAAACAAAAATTGGTGGGAATTACTGAACACAAAAATTGTAAGCTCTTTATAGATGTTATAAAAAGGGAGAGAGCCCTGGACAGCGTGGCTCAGTTGGCCGAGTGTCAGCCCATGCACCAAAAGGTCGCAGGTTTGATCCCTCTCAGGGCTTATGCCTGAGTAATGGGCTGGAGCCCCAGTAGGGGGGTGCAATTGATGTTCTCTCCCACATTGATGCTTTTCTCTCTCTCTTTCTCTCTCTTTCCCTTCCTCTCTCTCTAAAATCAGCAAGAGCATTTTTTTTAAAAAAGGAAGGGGATTCGCACTAATGAATTACATAAAGTTCATGAAAGGCAGTGAGAGCACATCATCTCGCACTGGGCCCTGCCGTCCTCATGGTGATGCCCTGCCATTGTCTTTTTCCAAGGGCACTGGTGAACTCGGTCAGGATGGACTATTACAGTGCGGGGCTGCCTTTAGTATTGGTCTCACTTTCTTATCTGCTTCCGAACTACATGCTGGCCCACCCATCCCTCCCTCATTGGGTGGATCTGTGCTCTCAACCCCGTCCCTCTCTAGGAACCCACCCATGCATTTAGCAAATAGACATGAACTGCCTCTTGTGCACAGCTCTGCACCAAGACACTGGGATACATTGGTAGACAAGACTGATAACCGTCCCCATTCTCATGAGGCGCCATTCGAGTGGGAGCAACAGCTTGAAAGGATTAATATATAAAATTACAAATGACCGTAAGTGTATACAAGGCAAGGAACTGGGAGAGATATATGGAACATAACCAAGGTGTCTTCTTTAATGACACTGCCAAGAAAAGTGTCTTTGAAGACATGTTGTTTCAACTGAACCCCGAGTGGGAGAAAGTGCAATCTGGGCAGAGGGAACAATCCTTGAGGTGGGAAGGAGGTTGGTTATTGAAGAAACTTAGGGGACCCGGAAAAATAATGTGACAATGGAGATGGTGGCCTGGGATGAGGGATGAGTGGGGAAAAGGAGAGAAAACAATGATTGAAGATGCAATTTAAGGAAAAAACAAAGGGTGGACTGGATATGGAGCTTAGGCTGAAGAAAATCCAAGAAGGCTCCCAGGCTTCTGGATTGAGTTTGTGTGTTCATTCAATGTATGTTTCTTGAGCATTTGTGCCAAACATTGGGTATTACGAAGGTGGACCAGACATGAAAGGTCTGTGCTCTTGCGGGTTAGCGTCCCCTCAGAGGACAGCTGATAGGCTGATTGCAGAGAATTCCTTTCCTCTCCAATCACTCAGAATCTAGTTTTTGGAGCATAAAACTTTCATCAGCTACAATTCTGATGCAATTTGCTTTGGCAATGATTGTGACTTGCTCTCATCCGATATGAATCTAGTTTCCTCCAAAATGACTTTGCTTGTCTCCTGCTGGCACAGGAAAAATTTCAGAGGCCTCCTGGGTGCTGTCATATGACAAATGATTACCAGGTCCAGGGTCACCTCTGTGGGTATGGCAGAGGTGGCACCATCGAAAGTCTTTCACTTTCACCCTAAGCTGCTGAAAACACATGTAACACTCTTCATCTGGGGCCTCCTCAGTGATTTATCATATAATGACTTCATAATCAATTCCACATTGTTGTTTTAAAGAAAGTTTCCTCCTAATTATTACAGTAATATAGATTGGGGGTAAAAGAAAATAAAAAAAATAAGTATCATCATTCACGACTCCAAGTTTTAGGAAGTGGCTTTATAATTCTGGTACTTCCTTTATATGCATATTTCAATGAAGTTTTGATTATTAAAATTTTTTACTTTGAATTTACTAATAACAAAAATTTGCTTTAAAATATTTTTTCATAGATACAACTTTAATTCTTTGGGCAGGTAAGTTATTTTCAGTGTATCTCTATCATAAGTATGATTTCAATAAAGGGATTTTTGCATGAACTTCTGGTGTTATTCAGGATTATTTGATTTCTATTTGAAGCCTGGAAGTAGAATTAATGGGTCAAAAGGTAGGAATGTTTTAAAGGCCCATGATACATATTATTAAAATGTTCCTAAAAGGATTTTGCTAATTGACTCTCTCTAGAGAAATGCAGAAAAGGTAAGCCAAACTCTTTCAGTCATCATTTTCTCTTCCCTTCTGTCTTTTAAAATTTGAATGTGTTAATTTGATGGGTAAAAAACTGCCTCTCAGTTTTACAATCACCTCCTGTTTTTGAATTTTTATTAGAGAGGTTGAAAATGCTCGCCCACCACACGCGTGCCTGTTAGTTAGCCATTTCCAGTCCCTCTTATGTGCATTGTTTTGTTCTTGCCCTTCACTTGTCCACTGGGGTCTTAGTTTCAGTTTTTCTTTCCTTCTTATGTAGAGAAAATTTTTACATATGTGCCACCACTGGGTTCCCTTCTTTTTCATTGGCTTTCTCCATCCTTGCCTCACCCCTTGTGAAGAGGGGTGTCTTTAAATGTCCTGACACACAGACTGTCCTAAAAACGGTCAAGGTAAGCAAAAGAAGGATATTTTTAAATTAATAATGTCATTCTTTAAGAAACCCTAAAATCAGAAGTCTACACCACAGAGAACTGTAACACGTGCATAGGCTGTGCCCCTGTTACCGATTCCCGGGCCTTCCCAGAGGGGACCCGGGAGGACACTGCACTGCTGGGACTGCAACCCTCCAGCACTGATCATGCGAAGACACAGCGCAGCGAGGTCAGGGCTCAGGACGGGAGCCAAGAAACAGAAAGGGGAGGAGGGAGTGTGGCCTCCCCCAAACCAACGAAAACCAGTAAGAAAGCAAACACCGTGAGCAAAACGCATGCACACGCAAGCTAAGAGCTATCTGCACTGTCTCCCGAATGCTAAGCTACTTCATGATTGAAACAGTATTTCGTATGCTATTCAAATACTATTGGCAATTAGTATTTTTCCCAGGAATGGATGAAGCTAGAATATTCTTACAACCATGGTGCCCAGAGCAGTTCCTTTTTGTCCAGCATCAAGCAAAGAGCAAAAATTGTTGACTGCTGCTTTCTTCTGGGTCGCAGACGGCTGACTTCTCATTGCAGCCTCACATGACAAAGAGCAGAGAGGGGAAGCGAGCTCTCTCATGACACTTATAAGGGCAGTAATCCCATCCATGAGGGCTCTACCCTCCAGAACTCACCTAATCCTAATCACCTCCCCAAAGCCCCAGCTCCTAATAGCATCACACTGGGGTGTGGGGGAGGGATGAAGCAGGGTTTCAAGCTGTAGATTGTGGAGGAACACAAACATTCAGTCCATAACACTAGCACAGGAGATAAGCCCCATTAAAAAGTGCATTCTACATTTAGGGTGGAACTTGGTGTAAGTTCATCAACTTCTGGTCCTGACCAAGACTTCTGGTCTCCTAAGAGCTTATGCACTAGAGTATTAAATAGTAGAGACTTGGTTTAAATGCTCACAATGGCACTCCTTTCTGTGTGGCCTTAGAAGAATGAACGCCACCACTCCAGTCTTTCTTGGAATGGGAGACAGCCTGCTGTGTGAGGTTCCCAGTGCGGTGCGAGTCGGGAACATATGAAGCAGCCCCTACTCACCCCACAGGCTCCCGATCTCCTTCGGACTCCCCTGGGCCATCGTCCAGTCCGCACCTACATTACTGCATGCACACTGTGCCCTCCCCAAATTTCCTGGAGAAGAGAGAAGAGAGCCATTGAGAGCTTTCACTCAATGACTAAAATTTACACATACCTTGAAGCCTACGTTTATTCATGCTTCAGCCTATCCAGTATCTCAAATCCATATGAGGTTTACCATACGAGAGATCATTCTGGTGACGGTGTGGAGAAAGTAAGAAAGAAATCCAGGGAAAGGGAAGCCAATTACAAGGTGTCGTAATAATATATGTGGAGTAATATATGTGGAGCTTCTAGAGGACACCAGGATGGATACAAATAATCCCTGCCCTTGAGGAGCGGACACTCTGGTGAGCAAGCAGCAACTGAATGTTGCCTTTGAAGTCTCAGTTTCACCCCAGATGGTCTATAAACTCCATGAGGGGAAAAAGCCATGTCCTGGACCCCCATTTCACTCGCATATATTTTAATGAAAAAGTGTTGTCCCAACAATAACCAAGCCCTCCGGGGCTTGTGGAAGCAACGGGACTCTCCCCACGTCTAAGCGCAGGGAGATGCGGGAAAGGCCGCTGTGCTTCACGAAGTCCTGCAGCTCAGAGGTTTCTCCGTCGGGAATGGAGCCAGCCCCGTCCCTGCAGACCCGTCCCGGTCTTTCACCGAGAGCCAAATCCTCCACCCTTTGCCGAGAATACGGGCAGGGAGGCCGACGGCCATCACAGCACACGGCAGCCAAGGCCGCCTGAGAGGCGCTTGGAGAACAGTCTGAAGGCAGCGTTGTCTTAATCAAATACTTCTCCATCGATCGCTTACGGTTTAAAAAATGATGTTTGCATAACCGCCCCTCAGGAGAAGCATTAGCTGTGGCAGCTTTACTATCCGCCTTGGTTTCAGTCAACCGCGATGGCCCAGGTCTTGCTGGGATCGTTTTTAGAGGAACAGTAACATCCCCAATATATAGTCAACGAATTTGATTGCATATGCACTTGCAAATATTAAATAATGTTTAAAGGCGAAACTGAGAAAAGCTGCTTGCAACAGATGTGGGCGATGAGACGGCATCTCTATTTCTTGTATTTTTTAAGTATATGCCTCCCTGCCTTTTTTGTCCCGTTCCATCTGCCTAGAGTGCCCTCTCCACTCTGTTCCCCAGGCAGCCCCATGGCGTCCTCAGCCCGTGTCCCCCCATGACAACACCACTCTTCCTGAGCTCATTACAGCCCAGCCTGTACCCCACTAGCTTCTGAACTTGAGGAAGGCAAAGGTCAGGCCCCTCCTCCTCTGTGTCCCTGCGACATGCTGCGGGCGGGTGGCTGTCCTTTGAAGGAAGAGTTCATTCCAGTGGGTTAGAAAACTAATAACTGAGTGGTAAGAAGAGAGAATATCAACACTCCCCAGAATCAATAACAACATTTTATAGGAAACATTGTACATAAAGCACTTAAAGTCATTAATAACATAAAAATGATATACGAAAAATGATCACTAAAAAACAAACTCATCCCTGCTAACTACACATGGTATCAAAATGACAATACCGAATGCTGCAGGACACATGGAGAAACTGGGGTACATCACCCACAGCAGTAGCACAGTGACATGCACCAAGTTTTATTGATGCCAGGAAAACAGCTGGGAGTGAACGAGTGAGTCACGGCACATCAATGCAACCGAACATTCCACAACAATTAAGGACAGCTATGAAGACTGTTCCGACATGAAACAGGAACTTCAAAGAAGACAGAAACAGCCTGACTGTCGATGTTACACTATGGGTGAATCTCTAATGTTTTGGTTTTATTTTTGTTAGTGTGCTCTACTGCTTCAGTAGCATAAAAACTGATCATCTCTTTTTAGGGCCATGGCCCAAAGTTCCATATTAAAATACAGTATGATCTCGAGCAATTTCATTTTTGCATGATACTGTGGCATGACACAACTAAAAAAAACCGTTGATAATATCCCTTTCATATGGTCACACAAAGAATAGGCATGTGTGTGTGTGCATGTGTGTGTGTGACTGTGACTAGTTTACTGCATTTATGTAAAAAAGAAAAAGCTACAGGTGGATTTCAGGTAAAGACGGCAGATTGAAGATATATATATTTTTTTCTCTCCCTCTCCACGCCCCATTAAAACAACATAGGGTTTCTTTAAGAGGCATACATAACAAAAACAGGGAATGAAGGAGGGGGAGACACAACATTTTGGAAGCTGTGTCAACTGTAATTGGAAAATAAATTAATAAAAAAACATTAAAAAAATTTTTGGAAGCTGCAAAGCAGATGGATAAATAGTCCTAAACTTTTAGGCCTGAGAAAAAAGAATGAACCAAGCTGGTGACAGGGAGAGTTGAGAAGTAGCTCAGTTTAGACCATGGAGCCCCGAATGGATCAGGATCAGATCACATCTCAGAAAGCGAAGGTGAAGATGCTGCTGTTTAAAATTGAATTTATTGAGGCTAATTGGTTAGAAGACGCTTTTAAGGAGCAGGACCAGGTTCAGCGTGTCCGAGAAACAGTTTGATTTCTAAATTGCCTCCGGACCACGTCCTCTCCCCCATCCCAGCAGAAGACTAGAGCTCTAATCTCCATAGAAGAGAGAGCGCATGTTCTACTTTGCAAAACAAGAAACCTTATAAAAAGGAATGTCTGTGTTTGCCTTTTAGAACCATTACCCTTGCGCCTGGGCCAGAAGGTAGAAAAGCCAGTGAGCCAACTTGGAAAAACCAGGTAAGCTATAGTTTGGAGGGGGGAGCACTGAGGGGGTGGGGGGGTCAGGAAATAGACATTTCAGGCCTCAGTCAGTGATGGATGTAGCTCCCCTAGACACAAATAAGCCGAGGACCATTTCTGGAATACTGGATGACTTCTACGTGGTCTCTCCCCCTCCCTCATTGTTTTAATTGTCCCAGTACTTGGTAATAAATCCTGGAAGTGCAAATCTTTCTGAAAGAAAGTGAAGAGAACCTGCCTCGGCAATCGCTCCATCTTCTTCTGCTCCAAGCTCCATAGCTGGAGTTTTGAGGAGACTCGGGAGAGAGCCAGTGCCGTTTGTGGGAGGTGCTTATAAACCAGGTGACAGCAACTTGGGGTTTCATGCATTGAATGCGTGAATGCAGAGTAACGCCCATTTCTGTGCAAGCTAATCAGTCCTACTACGTGCCGTCTGTAGAAATGGTTCCATTTGCCTTTGGCCTTCAAGTCATTTGCTGAATAACAGCTCACCCCAGCATCAGTCCCGTCCCCAGTACCCGTCTGCATCCAAATTGGCGATCATTCTAATTGGACAACACTGCTGAAAACCAGGGAAGGGGGAGCGGGCAAGATGGGGGGAGTTCTTGCTTTGCCTTACCTGGGCATCACTTCCACTGGGTGGCATTGACTGGCATTTGGCAGAAGGAAGCACAATTTAATGTCACGTAACTTTAAAAATGCACACACCACTTTCTACTTTTTAAAAATACGTCTTTCTGTAATTTAAGAAGAAATCAACAAATAAAGACTCTGACCTTGACAAAGGCTGTGTATGGCACCTAGATTCAGCTTAGCCATTCCCAAGTTACTCTGCCTCATTCCTGTGGCCAGTTCCTGCTGGAAGCCACATGCAACTGAGCCTTAAAAAAAAAAATCAAAAAAAAAAAAAAAAATCCCTTTCATTACGGCCAAAGAACAACTGCAGAATATCCGCATGGCTAATGCTGTCACATCTTTTTTAGAAGAGCAGCTGGTAGCTCAATGGCTTTCTTTCTTCCTTTAAAAAAAAAGGGGGGGCCTCTTGCTCTGAAGTTTCAGCAGGAGGCTGCTGTCTCATCACCGAGTCGTGTCACATATTCCATGGTGCTAAACTTTGCCATAGGAGTTGAGAAACAAAAATGAAAGAAAATTGATGCCCTGTAGGAATCGGAGCCAGTGAAAAGGAAGCCATGGGTGGGCATCACACGAAGCATCTCTGAGAGCGAAGGGTGCCCGGTCTGCACTGACATCGGGAACTTGGGCATCAGGACTTTTCTCTGCTGCCTGGATGAACAATGACGCTCAGCAGAGGGTTTATCGGTCGTGGTATGATCTGATCATGGGTTTTTGGTGCGATTTCAGGGGGATGGATTGGGTAAGAGAATGAACTCAGATGAAAAGGCTTAGACTCTGAAAGAAGATCAGAAATGATGTGACAGATACATCAGGGATGAGGACTGAGAGTCGGCTCTGGTGCTCTCCCCATGGCCACGGGCAGGAAACGCAGCAAAAGGCACCTGCCCTTAGCATGTCGGCGAAGAAATAACTCTGTTCTGAGACTTAAAAGATTGAGACAGCAACACCAGAGTAATCAATCAAAAAAGTATGAATATAATTTACATACAAATAGTGCTTGCAAATAATTTAAAAGAACACCCTCATGATACATAAAGAAAGGACACAAGCTCTGAACATTACGCAAGAAGAAATCTACCCAGTGAAAAAACAGTTAAATGGTTTAACCTGAGTAGTAATCAAAGAGTGCTAAGTAGAACAGCCATGAGATAGCATTTTGCATCCTTTATTTAGGTAGAAAATGATAAAACAAAAGGTGCATTGGAACGGCCATACTTTCACATTGCTGATGGAGACAAAATTTAGTAAATCTCTTTTTGGAAGCAATTTGTAAAGAGGTGTAAGTATATTCCTATCTGATAGTCAACCTCTGGGAAATCTTTCCTGGGTTTAAGATTAATAATCCAAAAATGCAAAAGGTGAATGAAAGATGTTAATGTGTGTGTGTGTGTGTGTGTGTGTGTTTAAGTCTAATGTTGGAGACAGCCTTAATATCCAACACAGATTAAATAAACGGTGATGTATCCGTTGCTTAGATGAATGAATAAATATTCTAATTATGACAATTTTGTGGCAATGTGAAAAACATTTATAATATTCAATTAGGTGGAAAATAAATAAGAAGAACATTTAATGGGGAATATATTGTGATTATAGACATAAAAAAATAATAGCTAACATTTACATATATTCTTTATTGCCAGCCACTTTATTAAGCACTTTGCATTGATTATCCTATTGAACTTTCATAACAGCCCCATGAGGTTAGCATCTCATTTACAGAGAAACGAACTTTGACTTGTGCAGACTGAGTTACTTGCCTAAGGGGACAGAGTTAGTAAGCCCATTTAGACGTTCTGGCCTCAGGGCTGGGGTTCTTTATGGAGGCTCCGCACTACCCTTTTTTGTAAGACCCGAAGAACCGGACAGGACCATGAAAAAATTAAGATAAGTATATTCAGCTGGTGGGATTATCACTCAGATTTCTTGGATGTTAGATTTTTATTCTAATAACATGAATTATTCTCTAAAACCCTTATTTTTGATGAAAAGAAGGTGGGCGCAAGTGATTGCACTAAATGCGTGTAACGAAAGGAAATGGCAACTTGGTCTCATTCAGTCTTCCCGGGTACAGGGGAAAAAGAAACTTGAACCGTCAGCCTCAACTATGTTACGCTAGAGGAGGATGGGTCAGCATATTACCCTACTGCCGGGACCCCCATCTCAGCACTGGGACATTTTGAATTGCACGCGTGTGTTTTTGTTGTGGAGAGTGTCCCGGGAATTGCAGGATGTTCCGCAGCATCCACAGCCTCTATCCGTTAAATACCAGTAGCACACTCCCTCCGAGTTGTGGCAACCAAAAACGCCTCCAGGCACACTGCCCAGTGTCCCCGGGGGCCAGGCTGTCCCTGGTTGAGAACAGCTGCCCTAGGTAGTCATGTCCTTTCATTTGACCTCTATGGTCTCCACTTGACCTTTGCAGAGGATGGTTATCTGGAGTGGTTTTCCTATCGCAAAGAGGACATCTAACCATCTGACACAAGGATAACCCTGGGGACAGGGGTGTTTCTGTTTCTCAGTGGAGGCTGACCGCTTGACATTTACGTGGGTCAGCCGACCTATTAGGAATTTCTTACTTTTAAGTCCATCCTCCAGGGAGGGCACGGGGCTACTACACAGGGTTAAAACCCGGCGTCAAGTAGACCGTGTTTCCCCACTGACCAGGTGGGAGTGATCTTCCTCTTTGAGCCTTGGTTTTATCATCTCTAAATGGGAATGAGGAGGGACTCTGAAAAATCGCAGTGAGCATGAGGAAAGAACGCAGTCACTAAGAAACGTTAAGAGAGACTACAGGAGTTTACTA
Source organism: Miniopterus natalensis (assembly GCF_054644295.1). NCBI lineage: Eukaryota > Metazoa > Chordata > Mammalia > Chiroptera > Miniopteridae > Miniopterus > Miniopterus natalensis. The sequence goes on from NC_142098.1 coordinate 29,282,614, forward strand.
GGTGGCGTCGGGGAAATGGGAGACGGCCGTGCTGGGCGAGGGCTCCCCACTCGGGATTAGACTGGCCTTTCCCAGCGCCCCAACCGCCCCCGGCATCACTCATCAGGCTTTAGTGGATTTCCCAGCAAGGCAGCCGGTGAGGGGTGTGCCAGGTCACTGAGTGGCCTTACTCTCTGGCATAACGTCTGACCGACATTAGGCATTCAAACATGACTCTTAAAATCATCAAGCAAAGGCATAAATGTTGAATGTACAGAATGTGATGAAAGGAGAGAGGAGGAAGTCATGAATTATGCCTGAGTCAGGGGCAGACATGCAGTCAAGGCGGCGCTGCATCTGTGCTGGGTCTTGAGAGATGGGCAGGATTCCTCCAGGCAGGTCTGAATACAAAAGAGACCTCGGGCAGCGGATAGGACCGCGAGGCCTGGCTGTGAAAGGACTTAGAATTCGCCCTGAAAACCACGGAGAGCTCTGAAAGTGTGACTGCCACTCCGGAATCCATCAGTGCGGCCGCGTGGTCTCTGACTACATTTTTATAAAAACTGTTTTAAACACAGAAAAGATCGAGAATATATAAAAGCAGAAGGAATAGTATAATGAACCCCCATGCATCCATCGCTTCGTTTCAAAATATATTATTAGCTCACAGTAATCTTCACCTCGTTTATATTCCTACCCACTTTCCCTGCCCTGGGAACTTGAAGCACCATTTTATTTCATCTGTAAATATATTTCTGTATCTCCACAAGTGAAGGACTATGATTTCAGCACAGTCAGAATACCATCATCGAGCTCTCTCTCCTCTCTCCCTCTCTCTCATTTCCTGTCAAGCCTATAAAACAAGGCCTATTCAATCCAGAGAGAGTTTAGACTTCATCCCTGTCTCTTCCCTTCTGTAGCTTTTTAAAAAACACACAGGGTGGGACAGAAGTAGGTTTACAGTTGTTCGTGTGGAAGATAACACAATAATTACTAAATAAAAATACAAGAATAAACTCTCACAACTGTAAACCTCCTTCTGCCCCACCCTGTATATCAAATTATGTGCATATCCCTTCCTTTCTTATAACTAATGAACTTCTGTGTCACCTTGCTTTCCTCACTTTAAAGTCCATTTTATGTATCACATATTTTTCCACATGACCTCGTATTATACTGTATATGTGATGTGTATACCTTGACCTGTATATGACCCGTGTATGCCTGGCATGTATACAGGTGTCTACTTGCATTATGCCTACTTTATGTGGATATATGTTAGTATTCAAAGTCCATTCTTTATGGCCATTCCCCCCAACCTTTGGTACTACAAATAGTGCTACAAAAATGGCCTGTTGCAAATTTGTTTTTATATTTTTGCCTGTGTATCTTTGAGACAGAGACTTAGAACTGGGGTTGCTAGGTCAATGTTAAATACCTAAGTAATTTTGTGAAATGTTGCCAAGTTCCCCTCCATACTAGTCATACATTTCTGCATTTCCTCCAACAATTCATGAGCCAATGCTATTTCTCTACAGAGTTGCCAATAGAGAATGTTGTCATTTGGATTTCTGCCAACCGGATAGGTGAGAAATAATATCTCATTGTAGTTTTAATTTGCATTTCTGTTATGATCAAGGTTAAGCATCTTTTCATATATTTATGGGATTTTGCGTTTCTTTTTTGTGAACTGCTTGATTATATTTCTATTTCTTTCTCATAAAATTGTTGTTATTTTTATTCTCTATTTTTATTTTATTAAAAAAAATTTTTTATTGATTTGTTAGAGAGAGAGGAAAGCAGAGGGAGAGAGAAAGAGAAACACCGATGTGAGAGTGGAATGTCGATCAGCTGCCTCCTGCAGGCCCCCTACCAGGGATCGAGCTTGCAACCCGGGCATGTGCCCTGACCGGGAACCAAACCAGCAACCTTTTGGTGCAGGAGACGACACTTAACCAACCAAGCCACACTGGCCAGGGCTAGTCTCTATTTTCAGAATGATGTTTCTATATGAGGAGTATTAATTTTGCCTGTGCAATTACAATGCAAATATCTTTTTCCATTTTTGTTATCTGATCTGTGACTATCTTTTCAAACAGAAATCTATACATAGTGTTCCATTTCTAAGCCAGGTTCATATTATAGATTTTATACTGATGTGCAGTTAAAATGGGACAAAGTAGTCTCCTTAGATCCTTGGAAAATAAGTACCCCATAGAAGCTCTTGCATCACATGGAGCCACATAAGTTATTTAAAATGCCATCTGAGTTTTCTACCCTTTGTAAGGTTTTTCTAAGACGCAGGGCCCAGAAAAGGCAGAATTTTATCACCCCACCAATGACAATTTTGCATGGATACCATCAAAATCATAGTGATTTACAGTCTATATGTTATTCTCCTGTCTTTTAAAATCATTAACATTTAAACACCTGGAAACTGACTTTGGGTGATTAACCTTTTAAAAATGAATAGTCTATTTACTCGTGTGTTTCAAAGGTCTTGGCACATCACAGCAGATCCCAAAATGTTTAAGACAGAGGATAAAAGGGAAAAAAATAAAGAGGAAAGGAAGAAAGAGTAAATAAACGGAGAGTGACAGGAACTAGCGCGTCAGACAAATTTTCTCACGTAACATGACAATTTTCACCAAGATGTCCAGAGCGAGGAAGAATTTCATTTCCTAACTCTCTGGATTCTTTCCCTAAGAGAAGAGCAATTAAGGAAGTCCACACGCAAGACACCCCTCCGAAGACACTATAGGAGAGGAAATATTTCTTTCATGCCTGCGCTGTCCAGAAACGCAGCCCGGGGAAGGGCGCTGCTTTCTCACGCAGGGTTGGTGCGGGCCTGAGGCTGGGCATCTCTGCTGGCCGTCTGTCCCCCTGGCCGTCAAGGACTCTGGCAGAGGGCCAGTGGCGGGAAGGACCTGGCCGGGCCTGGGAAGGCGAAAGGGAGGCCTGCCAACGAGCCAGCGAAGCTTTGCTCCTGTGAGTTACAGAAGCACATTGTGCAGGTTCAACTGTTAGAAGCTGAGGGAAAGAGCTGGATTTTAAAGAGCATTAAATTGGAAACAGGCACACTTAGAAATTCTGTGTGAGGCAGAGATCTACAAACATACATATTATATATATATACATATATATAATATAGTCAGACAAATTTTTATAAATATACATACATATAGTATGTAGGTACCCACTTAGATAGATGTGATGAATTCCTCTTTAAAAACCTAGCAGAAAGTTGTACTATCAGCTCAGATGCTAAAGAAAGGAATAAATAGTATTTACTGGGCACTATCCTAAGGAAAATATTTTGCACACTTGATCTTATTTCAGTTCTTCCAAATATCTTATCAGGGTTAGCCTGCTCTATAGCTGAGGAAGCAAAGCGATGCTGGCAAATAATTTCCCCAAGTTTACCCACAAGAAAGTTGGGATGCTAACACCCAAGGCTGAGTCTGCAGCCTTTCGTTGTTTTTTCCCTACTACACCTGCTGACTTTAAAATATATCGGTGGCGTCACACTCTGCTGCAACGGATTTGGGTCTCAAACCCATTCGTTCTCAACAAGGAGCCACAAGGCATGGAGACTCTGGACCAAGTTTTATTTTTCATTAACTGGAGTTATGGGGATAAACAAGACATATTGCTACCATAAAATACAATGCGTCCTTCTGCTCAGGAACGAAGTCAAAATCCAAGGAAACACCAAGCCGAGCCACAGCTCATAGCTAGATATTTTTTTGGCTGAAGCAATGATACAAAGATTATTTAGGACTGAAGCTGTGTTCATGGGGCTGGGCAGAGCTTGGAGAACTCCTGGATCTGTTATTGGAACAGTCATTATCCTGTACCAGAGACAGAAAGATCTTTTGTGTGTGTGTCTAAGACAAACTACTTGGGTTGCCTTATTATGATTCTATAAGAATCTTAGAAAGTATAATCTTAATATAATTATGAAATGAAGATGTAATTTGAGCATACCCCATTATGCTGTAGAGTTTCTCTCCACATTGTTCTGTGAACAGCAACTAAGTTATTTAATAACTGACAGAAATCCTGTCTCCATTTATTCTCCAATGAATTACCCTACCCAACATATAGTTTTTAATCTTTGGACATAAATTAAACCAAGGGGGAAAAAATATATATATATATATAAAATGAATGATCTCACTCAAACTTTTACATAAGTAACTTGGTTCAAAGCTTCAAGAGCATGGTCACTGTTTATTTTTTATTCATCCAGAAATAGCAGGACCTCGCGCATTGCCTGGCAGGGCCTAGGATCCTGAAGTCACAGCCTTTGAGTAAGGAGCAACGTTCATCAGTCAATCAATCATTTACCGAATGCTTACAATGCATGTGTGGGGGGCACATGGGAAATGCGTGGCTGCTTTACCACTCTACCGTGCATTGTAAGAGAACAGTTGCCCTGTCCAACTGGTTCAGCTCTGTCTCTATAGATTTATAGCATCTAAGACAGTCTCTGGTATAATGCAGCTGCTCAATAGACACAGGTGGAGCGGATGACTCCTTCTAGCAAGTGTATATGATAGTAATAGGGAGAAAGTAGGTGCACATTAAACTGAGAGCCACCCAGTCCCAATCAGTAGGCCTTGGAGGTGCAGAGATGGGCAAGGCCTTCAGGGGAACAGAGGGCTTCATGGAGGAGGTGAGACCAGCTACCATGGTAACATGGGTGGGCTCGGAGGAAGTGGGGCGGAAGGAGGATGGCCTTCTCTGAGGGGGACAGCAGGTGCAAGCCCATGGAAGTGGGTGCAAGAAGAGTGTGCCTGAAGACAGACGGACAGCATGGGCCACTCCACAGCGTTCCTTGCAGGGGGCTTTCTCAGTGATGCGGATCCTACTCTGTTCTGTCATGAACTGATAGATGGGATCAGTCATTTAGATTCTGTCAGTCACGGGAGTTCTGTGATGTCCCGGTTGCAAAGCTTATCACACAGGGCCCTGGATATGACAGTGTCTCTACAATTTTTGAAACATGAAAATTGCCATTTCAATCCTTTAAATTGTATTCTGTCTCTCAGACTTAAATTTGCATTTATCATTGTAGCAGAGAGTCTTTTTTTTCCCCCATGGAAATCACTTCAAGGGTCTCTTAAATACCAGAACCTTAATCAAGGTTCCACCTAAAGACTCTGGAGAAAATAGAAACCTTGGTCCACCTGGATGCAGGTGACATAGGCAGAGAGCAAGTTCTACAAAGCTGTGTGGCTGACCATTCTGTGGCTTTGGGGGGAAAAATTACGTTTTCATTTTGTATATGCCGATTTACTTTAGAGTTATGGGTGTTCCTTGCACAGTCTATTGCTAGAGACGTACAATATTGCATCGAGGATACGTGGGCACGTGCTAACCTCCTACCATTGAAATAGAGGCACTAAAACTCCAATGTGCTGGGTTTGACATAACAACATAGATTTAATTTTTTGAGATGCCAAATGTGATGCCATTTAATACCAAATAAAGTACTGCGGTTGCACAATTCTTTTCTAATGTTTTTAATTGTAGGGAGGGGTTGGGCTCGCCCGAAGGAAGCAGACACTGCCATCGTCAGTCTCCTGGGAAGGAGGCTGCATGACCAGAGCCAGCGAGAATTCTGAAGGTGACTCTAAGCTCAGCGAGGAAAGGCTTTATGCTGAAGCGAAGGAAAACGCAGACACCTCTCTGGCCTCACCTCCTTTGGCTCCTGGATCCCTGACATACTGCTTATGGAAGGAGACTGTCCCATGTTCCAGCACCACATGGCAGCCACAGAGAGGCAAGGTGGTGCCCCTGCCCTGGCCAGGCCACTGGTTATCAGCATGTGCCATGCTTAAGAGCTCTACTCCCAAGTCAGATGGCCTGAATTCAAATTCTGACTGAATCCTTTGCTAGTTGGGCAAATAACTTTACTTCTCTGTGCTTTAGTTTTCTTCAATATAAAATAGGGTTATAATAGCATCTGCTTATACAGTGATGGGCTATTGAGGTAATACATCCAAGTCCCCCTTACTCTGCTCTATTTTTTATTTTTTCTCTCTAGCACATATCATCTTGTAATCTATAATTTGTTATGCTTATGACTGGTTTTCTCGCATTCTCCCCAAGGGAATGTGCACTCTGCAGGTGCAGGGGCTTTTGACTAATGGCTGGTATAGAATGTTCTGTGATGCACGGTGCAGTGCCTGGTCCTCGATAGATGATTAATAAGTGTTCCTTGATGAAGTAAAGCACGTGGAAGGATGCGCAATAAACGCAAGTGGTTATTATCAGTGTTCTTCCTTCCCTCCTGTGACCCATGGTGTCCAGTCAAGTCTGCACATTTGAGCCCGGTCTCTGGGGTATGGTGGGCCGTGAAGAACCACCTATTTCGTGGTTTAGACCCAGTGGCCCTGGGCTTTTTGATGTGGCGCCGTTCTGCCCACACAGTGGGAAAACCATCAGAAATCACGGAAGCCCCGCTATGGTATTTAGTCCCTAGCTCCCGTTTATAAGCTAGCAAAGTCTGGACATTCATTTTATATAAGGTTAAGAGAAGAAAAACAGAGGTCTGCAATTACCGGTTGTCTCTTTGTGGCAGACATGCTACTTCACCCTTCAGATACCAAGATAATAAAACAATAACATTAATAAGAACAAAAGTGTCACTGATATGTACTGAGTACCCTTCCAAGCCCGTCACATGCACTGGCACATTGAATCCCAGCAAGTCGGACTTAGATAGTGATGTGGTCATTTTAGATGAGGAAACTGAGGCAGGGAGGTGCACTGCCGTGCCCATGGTCACTCTGTAGAAGCCACGGGAAGAGGAAACATACTATATGTACCTGTGGGTCATAAACACAGTATTATACTGACCCTAACTCTCTGCGAGGTCCCAGGTTTGGAGGCAGGAGATGACGGTGAAAGGCATACACATAAATCAGTATCCACAGACCACTGTTTAGGAGGCGGGAAAAGGGCCAGAGTGGGGGAAACTGTGTATGCCTGAGAAACTGAGAGGTTTCCTAGACATCGGGGGGGGGGGGGGGAGGGAACAACAGTATCACATAGGCCAAGGGTACGCACAGGGGGAAGTGGGGCGGGTCCACAGGCCACAGCGTGGGGAGGACAGAGATGTGAGAGAGACGCTGCTTCCTGGGGTGCCGAAATGGACAACTGTCCTTCATTTCAGTCTAGGCTGCCCAATCTTTCCTATGCATAGAAATCGCCCTTGGAGCTATTGAAAAATGCACCTTGCTGGGGCTCATTAGGTCCAGGGCAGAGTTCAGGAGTCTGCATTTTAGCTAGTGCTTCGGATGATACCCCGTGGATCCCATTTTGGGAAATGTAGCTATTTATGGCTTTTAAGAAAGAATAAAATAAAGAATGTGGTCACATCCCTGTTTTATGAAATCCCTCTGATGGGGCTTAAAGGATGGTCTAGAAGAGGAGAGCTGAGGGAGGGGAGCTCTTAGAAGGTTGACCCAATAACCCAGGTGAGATAGGCTAGTGCCTGAACCCAGGCAGGGCTGGGGAGGTAGGAGATGCCATGGCAGTGGGCTCAAAGCAATGCACAGCTTTCCTTGACCCACTGGCAGGGACAAGAGTAGCATGAAAGTCAGTACCTGCTTGAGGAAAACTCCATGTCGGCAACAGGAATGAAATATACGCTGAAACAAAATGAGGCTGACATACAAGTGGAGTATGATTCGGTCAGAAATATTCTGACAAGTAGGGTTGTTCAACTTTCATGCCATTTTAGCTTTCAAAGAACATTTTTGGGGTATCTCATAGCCGTAGATGCCCTTGATTTACTCAGCAGTAGGCAATGCCAAAGCTGTGGCCCTGCATCATTACTTTGAGGGTGTACCCATTTATTCAGCATCTGCAAAGAAGCTGCTGTGGTAGGTGGGAGGAGTGGCAGGGGCAAGGTGGCTCAGATCCAGCATGGGGTAGGAGTAATGAAATAAAGTGGCGCAATCAATGATGCGACTAGGTTCCAGGAGGGGCCCAGGTCAGATTCTACAAGTGTCCAGTGGTAGGAGGTTTGATAATCTAAGACGCAGCCGGCCTTGGAAGAGGGACCTGGTTGTACATGCAGAAATCAGGTGGGGAAGAGATTTTAGGCTGAGAAAATACCCTGAGAGCATGAGTAGAGATAGCCCAATGAGGATTGAAAACATAGGGCACAGAAGTTCAAACCAACTGAAGCTTGGGGTTCATACATGGGTGAAGGATTGATTGGAAACAGTAAGTAAACAAACTCCATCTACTGAGCACTCACCGGGTGCTGGGATTGCTCTAAGTATCTTGAATGTATTAACTCGGAAGCAACCCTATGGGGTGGCTCCCAAGCCTGCCAGACAACAGAGTTGAAGGGCCTTGAATGTTGTGGCTAATGAGCTGGGACCCTCGGGCCAGGCATCTCAAACTGCTCTGTGTTGCTGTAGTTTTCCACACAGGTGCCTTGGGGGTGCTTTGGGGCATGAGAAAAAGAACCCAAGGGGCAAAGGCCCCTACTTCTAAAGTCTAAACCAGAGATGATCTGCTCTCATCTGCTTTATTTTCTAAGCTTCCAAGTAAGGTTTTGTTTGGAGAAAATAATACTTTCTTAAAATTATTTAAGTCTGTAAATTCTTTGGAGTTGGAAGTATCATTATAAAAGTTGAATTTATAAACATGAGATTACCTGGGAGTCTGTGTAGAATGACATAAAGAGGAAAGTCCACTTAAAAGTCATTTATATAGTCCAGGAAGAGATCATGAACCCGGAGCTGGGGCAATGGCCATGATTATGGTGGGGTGCAGGCTGGGGTATGGATGGATGGATATGCTGAGGCATAGGTGGGTTCCAGATGACTTGGAAATGGAGCAGGGAGTACAAAGGAGGAGGGAGGAGAACAGGATGTGAGCAGAGCAAGCAGGGCTCGAGGGAGGAAGGGAGGCTCACAAGCAGGGCTCAGGGGAGGAGGGGAGGAGCTCGGGTCTGGCTGTAATCACACTAGTCATCTTCTCTCTCTGGGTGCAGAGGAGCCAGCTTTCCCACTGGGAAGGACTCTGCAGTCCCTCTACACCTAGCAAGGCATTCCTAATGAAGTAAGGCTTTAATAGATCTGTGCTGATTTAATTCCACTATCCCATGACATCATCTCAAGTTCAAGTTTTAGACAAGGTGGAGACAGAAGGTGCCTTTGCTTTCGACTTGAAATAGATGGCAAGAATGAAACAAGCTTCCAGACAGCTCTTCGGGCGTGATTTCAGAAGGCAGAGTCGGCCAGCAGAGAAAGCAATGTTTTTGCAGTTAGAAGGACCCAGTTTCAAATCCCACCTCATCCATTTCCAGATGTGTCACTTTGAGAAAGTTTTCATAACTGTTCAGCCTTTGTTTTTGCATTTTTAAAATGAGGGAGATGATATATGTCTTTCTAAAATGTTGTGATAATTTATGTAATGCTCAGACTACTGCTTAGGTATTCAGTAAATGCTATACAAATATTTGTGCTGCCCCTTGCCCAGACCACGTTAATATCCCCTTTCATACCCCTCTCCTTGCCCAAGGCCGTAGAGTTTAGCATTCTTAAGGGGTGTCTGTGTATATGAAAGGCTATTAGGTAAATTAATGAAACACCCATGATATTCTCTAAAGTGTGTGAAAAGGTGATAAAACCACTAGGCCCACCTGTGAATGAGGGTTATATTCGGTTCAGTACTGGGAAAAGGTAAAATCTCCGATTAGAGATGGGAAACCCCCACCAGAGGTGTGACATTTTATTATATGTGCCATGGGCAAGTCAGAAATCTCAGAGAACTGAGGGGGTTTCATAAAGGGTTTTGTCTTTTTTTCACAAGCACTTAGGATTATTAGTTTTGCTTCAAAAATGATTGTTTTCTTCATTTTTGTTTTCTGAAGGATGGCGTACATACATATAGAAACTTGATTCTATATTTTTAAAAAAAGAACAAAAAATTCCCCTTGACTTAAAAACAGTAATTGTGAAGCTCTAGGAGGCAAAGGTAAATACTGAGGCTTTAATACCAATGCCATTTGTAATTTGCATAGACTACAAAGGTAATCAATCTCGCATTGTTTTAAGTTTAACAAGTACACAGTGGTTGATGACTTTGCCTGGGATAATCCTTTTCAAATGTTATTTCAATGCAAAAGTGCCTGCCAAATAATACTGGATTTCCCTAGTATGACAATGGTGCGCTGCCCACAGAGGGGGGCGGGTGTCTGCTGTGGAAATGAAAGGGATGATGCAGAAGCAGGGGGCACTTGGGTATTACCAGGTGTTCCACATAACTGGGGAGGAGGCAGGCACCTACGAAGAGGGATTTTGGGTCTCTCCAGGCACAATCAAGACCTGGCACCAACCAGAAGGAGGGCAGGTGGGATATGAACATGTTCCTCTTGTGGGTTGTTGAACCTGGCTTGTATTGGCTTGCAAGATTCAATTGTTACATATTCAGACATTTTGGCAGCTTGAAACAGGACATGGCGGGAGTATTGACACCAGGGAAATAGGCAAAGTCTACAATGAGTGGCCAGGTAATAAATGAAACCCAATCCTGCCTAAGCATGTTACCCTCAAGACCAGAGGTAGTCTTGAGGAGTATTTGTTTTCGGTGGGATGTCCCCAAATGAGCGAAAGAGTCCAGGACCGTTCTGTGCACATACCTAACCTTTCCATTTCTCTTGACTCTTGAAAACAGAAGAAAGAAACAACCCTTCCTCCTCCTGAATCTTCTGTAGGGGGAATGAAACGCGCGTCATCACACTCTGCTTCCCTATGAAGTGCAGCTAGGTTCTGCAATGGCCATTTTGATGAGTGATTTCTACATTTTGACAGATTTTCTCAGAATATGATCTACCTCTGAAGAGCAATAATATCCCAGATGGCAACTTCAATGAGGTATCTGAATGGCCGTTAATTCCGAATCAATATGACTACTCAGAGTGAGCTGTGTGTGTTTGCAGAGTGCATCTGTGGGTGTTCCCAACAGCAAGCGTGCATGTTTTAAAGAGGAGAGATTCAGAGACTCTTTGAGAAAGCAGCTGCAGGGTGGGAAACAGCAGGATGGGGAGAATAGAATGATGGGCGTGAGTTATCTTGTGTGCATGGTACCCATTTAACCCCACAAACAGAAACAGAGGGATCATTATTCATTCATTCATTCATTCATTCATTCTTTTTCTTTTGTCCAACAAATATTTTGAGCTTAATGGCACTATGTCATGTGCTGAGCAAAGAGTAGTGAGAAAGACATAGGTGGTCCCTGCCTCTAGGGAGTTGCCCAATGGGGGAGACAGTTATCAAACTAATGATTGCACACATAATTATTCTATTTCAACTGTGATAGGTGCTACAGTGGAAAACTGTGAGATGCAACAAGAATATATGATGAGATTCCCACCTAGGCCTACGTGATCAGGTAGGACTTCCTATAGGAAGCGACATTTAGCAGTCCACACAATGCATGTATTCATTCAACAGTTTTACGCCAATGCTAGCCTTAAGGGATTTAAAGATGAAAAGGCTGTCCCCTGTCCTGGGGAGCTCACTGTCCAATGGCTTATTTGCTCATCGGACATGCAATGACATAAAGACAGGATAAAGAGAAACATGGAGTCTAGGGAAGCAGAGAGGAGGAAACCACTCACTAGAGTCTTTCTGGAAAAACAGAAGCCTATGCAGAAGCTCAATTCATGAGTAGGAGTTAACCAAGGAAAAGTGGGAGGTTGAGGGAGGGGACCACTCCGGCCGCAAGCAAAGGTGTGGAGGCATTAGCTCTCTATTGTCCAGATCACTGTTAAAGTATTTGGGCAAATACATTTAGCTATGTCTTTATATTTGTTTTTTCCCCTGACACTGCCAGTTTCAGAAGAGCAGGACACCAATACCTCCATGGATGTACTTTGAGGCAGTGTCCCATGTCAGAAAGAGAGCAATGTGTGGATCTCACAGAACTTGATTTGGTTCTCACTTCCATCCCCTGCTAACTATGTGACACTGGACAAAGCACTTCAACCTTTCAGCTCCATTTTTCTCATCTATGAAGTTGGGCGACAGGGTCTATGGGTGTTCATGCACATGAGATCTTCCAGGCAAGAAGACACTCAATGGATGCTGACATGGACTGAGGTCATTTGATGATTCGTGACCCAGCTGATATTTATGTTCACCTATCTCTCTTTCATGTATCTGGTTGTGTGAGCACTGCTTTATATTGAAAACAACCAAATGATTTAAGCATTAGAAGCAACCTTGAGACAGCTGGTTCATCTGTAAAATGGGGAGCTCTGTTTAGGTGCCCCGTGTGGTCAGGGGGTGAGAGAGATGCATTTGCCAAGTTATTATTAACTTTTTATTGGCATCTTCAATGTAACATTGCCAATTTCCACTTTTGCCAGGTATCATTTGAGTTCCTATAACCAATGAAATAAAACTTTCAAAAATGTCTCTTTCTAAATATTGGATATTGACAGTAATTGCTTGCAGAAGGGAGTTTTAGCTCACTCCTCTAATTGGTTTTGCATAATTGATTTGGGAGTATGTTTTTATCAACTTGAATCCTGACAGTTGTACCCAGAATACAATTTATTTCACTGTATCCAGGAACTATCCGTTTCAAGGTGTACCATTATTACACATAGAACTCAAAAAGAAAAATTTCTGCCAATTAAACTATGACCCAGTGATTTCTTACCACTCTTTGTTTTTCTAAACTCATTGAAAGAGCTCCTTTAGACTTATTTAGAGGTAAATTTTGTCACATAGAACGTTTGTGTATTTATTTTAGAAAGTAAAATAGATTGGTTAAGGTATTAATAAAACTTCCTCATATTCAGAGTAAAGATTATTATTGTAATGGGGATTTTTCCCTCCTAAGCTATTGATCCTTGCTCTGCAAATTTAAATACAAATGGACAGGCAATGATAACTACATCAAGATCAAAAGCATTCTCATTTCAGAGAAATTAAAATGTGAAAGAAAAAAAAAAGTCAGGTGTGTCTGAGAATTGCTGGAAAATAGTAAAAATGCAACAGGTAGAATGTATCTGACATTCATCAACTGGTCTGGGGCTTATTTTGATCACTAGGGTTTCTGGATAATTATACAATGATGGAACCAGGCACCACATTTTCAACTCCAGGATCAATATTTCACTTCACGAAGTTAGAAGAGGCCCATCACACTGTTTTATTGTTCCTGTTAAAATTCCATTCTGGACCCCAGACTCTACCGCCTCACTTCATGCTGATCAAACTGCACCCCGGTGACATGCCCGGTGCCACACAACGCTTCCAAGGAGATGGGAACATTCATTTGGCAATAACAGTAACTGCGTGAGTCCATCTGATACCCAGGAAAACTTTTTCCCTCTGCTTTTATATTTCATCTCACCCATTCCCTCCTTCTATTTCACCTTGAAAATTGCCGCGCAAACCTCTAGTGGAGCTACGTGTGTAAGAAACGGCTTTTTATTTACTTTCGGCTCCTACCATTCGTACATCCCATTATGCACCTGACAAGCCGGGTAAGGGAAACAGCCTGCAGAAGGAGGCCCCTGGGAACAGCCTGGGAGGAGCAGCGTGGAAGGCCCCCAAACGACAGCGTTTCCTAAAACCGAAACATTACCCCGAGACTCCCTGGTGAGTCGCCCACAGGTTTCTCACTAGCACGCTACCTATATGGCTTACAGCTTACTCGCCTGTACTGCAATACATCCAGCAGAAACATACGGACCGCACTGTGCAGCTCACTGGGATACCGTGACGTCGGGAAAATATTCCTGCCTTCTGTGAGCTCGAGTCTAGCAATCGGACATATAAAATAATCGAAAAAGTGAAAGCTGTATTTTAAGCGCTTCAGGGTAGGTATAGGGTATTATGAGAGTGGTGAGGGGGGCTGGGACCCTCAGCTACGAATAAGAGGGGGAAGGGGGTCAGTTACAGGAAATGAAAGAGTACAATTTAGGTTCAAAATAGTACACAGAGAGGCCATGTGTGCATCACACAGTTCCCCCCACTAGGGGAATCTTTACAACGAGGCCGGGCTGTCAAAACCAGGAAATCCATATGGGCACAGTACAAGAACCAGTCCACAGGCCTGACTCAAAACCCACCAATTCTTCCATGTTCTCATTTTGTCTTTGTCTATAATGAATGCATGTAAAAACCTGAGCTAAGTTTTAGTGCAGCAATTTCAAGATTCAAGCAAAAGTCTCCTTCCTTGCCCAGTATCCTTGATGGTTTCCTTGCGTCCAGTGAGCAGAGGTGAGCTCACGACAAAGGGCAGCCCTGGGACAGGAGACAGACAAGTCTAGAGCCGTCCATCCCAAGCCCCATCTGGGTGGTGTGCCAGTCAGGAAATGAGCCGATGCCATCCGGCTTTATGTGTTTCATAATGTCACTGGTGGCAGCAGACCCTGGGTTTCCATTTGAATTTTGATGAAAATGCTAATGGGGTACAAAAGAAAGGTGCTTGGGCCTCGGGGCCAGACCAACTAGGACCTGAATCCTAACTGCCACCTACCAGCTCTGTCACTGTGGGCAAATCACCCTACCTGGAGGGCAGCCTCTCCACCTGTGCAAGGGCCACGCAGATAACACCTCCCCCGAAGAAGGCGAGGCTTCTGGCCCGTGCCTGGCAATTAGTCGGTGCTCAGTGAATGGGGGATGTGATTCTACTTATTGCCACCATTCTTCTGTCACGTTCACATTCTGCATCTTAGTGACTTGGCCCCACGTTTACTATTTCTTTTTCTTTTAAATTACAGAGTGCCTGAGAGTTTGCGAAATGCTTACGGGTACATATTTCTTGTTTGCTCCTCTCTTGTAAGACTCCTAAGGATGGCTCGCCTGGGGTTACACAGGTAGTAAGTGGCAGGGCCAGGTCTAATCTCTGGTCTAATAATTTCCAGTCTCCTGTTCTTCCTGCTGTACCCAGCCATCTCCCAGGTGCCAAAGGGGTTGTCAAGATTCTTCTGAGCAAGAGAGATGAAATAGCTCTGGATAATTTAGGGGCAAAGGAAAAACAGCTTTCAAGTTTATAACAAAGTCAGACCTGGAGTACAAGTTCGTGTCCCTTCAGGGGAGCTCCTGGGAGCGTCTGACAGTGATGTCGAGTTCTGTTTTGGTGTGTGTGTTTCCCACGGCATGGAGGGAATATTTCTGTCCTTTCTCCTATTTTCTGCCATGTCATCTGTTTGGTTACCCATTCACTGTGAATAGATGGTGTGTTTCTCTTTCCTGCTCTAACCCAGAGTGTCAGAGTGAAGGGGTACCTAGGTAATAGATCACTTTGTAGTTTCTTTGGGGAACCTCTTGTTTCTGGGGTAATTGCAAACACCTTGGCAAACATTGGGCAGCGGACAAATAAGGGAGACACATAATTATTCTACCTCATTAGAGACCAGAAGCTACATGTGTCCCTTTGGGAAGGGCATATAAAACGTCTCCAGTGAACGTATCTTGTCAGGTAGCTGCTCTACTGCAGGGAGAAGTCTCCACAGCGCCTGGTGCAGAAACACTGAGAAACGGAGCTGGTCCATCATCATCACTGACCAACCCTGCCCCGTCCTCACTCATGAACATGTGGTCTCTGCCTCATGGAGCTGGTTCTGATGGGAGCCTGGTGTGGAATGTGCTCTGGTGTGAGGGGATTATGTGGGGGGTGGGCTGGGGCGGCAGGAGGGCTGGAGAGGAATCCTGAATTCCCCATTGCCCGTGTGACCTGGGGTAAACTCTCGTAATCCCTGAGGCTCCTTCGTAATTCTCATTTATATACTGTGGGCTCCAATAATCCTTTTTGTGTTAAGGTGAGGATTGAATCAGATGATTACGTTAAATGCCTAAAATAATAGCCTGGCATATAGTAGATGCTCGATAAATGTCAACCTCAACTCTTTCCTCCTTTGATGTGTCTGCTCATTCCCTGCAGGCAAGCAGTAAAACACATACCTATTATGTCTTAAGGAGCCAACGCAATCGTGCCTGATTACCTACTTAACCCATTTTTGGGCCCCTCTCAGCCCAGCCCTCTTGGCAACAAGGTCCAAACCCTCCGCCTGCTGAGCGCTGGGCTGCCACCTTGGGAGGGTACTTGGAGCCTCCAGTCTGGTTACTGTGCCCGAAGCATTCGCCCCCACCCGCCAGGGGCTGGGTGGCAGTAATTCCCTATCTAATTCACCAGTTACATGGAAGAGTGTTTCCCAAATCACAAGGCTGTCCGGACTAAACTGGTAACGACCACGTGCAGGTTTCCCAAAGTGCTCGCTTGTCTGTACCCGGCACTGATGGAGCTGCTAAAATGTTGGGTGGCCTTTGAGCCAGATTTAAATTGCAGCAGATGTAGATAAACATCGGGGCTGGAGAGAAGTTAGTAGTAATGACATGGTACTCAGCGGGGGTGTGGGAAACGGCAGGCAGGGCTGCAGGCCTCGGAATGCAGACCCTTCCTTCCTCCGGCTGACACCCGCCACCCTGCCCTGCCGAGCTCGGGCATCTTCCTGGCTGGGCCTCCCTTGACTGCCTTCCCTCAACCCAAGCTGATTAACGGCCCCAGACCTGAACCCTGAAGGCGTCCCCCGGGGAGCTCTGCGCCCGGTGACAACTCCTGATGAATCTAGGAGTTGTCGGCCTCCACCAGCTGCAGACTGACTAGAGATCACCATCCTCGGAGCCTGTGCTAGTACCTGTCACACAGCAGGTGTTCGCTGATAACTGGGAAGAGGCCTCAGCTAAAGCCCCCATAATTTCTCTCTTAAGAGCAGGCATTCTTGTCCTGCTCTGTGACACAGAATCATAGCACCACCCTGCTCCCACCCGTCTCTGTGCCCCACGGTCTGTTCTCCACGACCTCCTGTGAGGAAAGCTGCCCGACTCCTTCAGAGGGAGAGTGGATCAGGAACCCGCAGTCCCACCAGTCTTCTCCCTGACACCCTCCCCATGTTTCTTGGTTAGAACTGGATTTGGCCTTCTGCAAGAGGAAAAACCAACAGCAGTGGCTTAACCCAAGACAGTCTTGTTTCTCTCCCAAGTGAAAGAAGCGTGGAGACTGGACAGTCCAAAATGTTACGGTGGCTCCTTCTTTTGGGTTCACAGAGACCCAGCGTCCTATCTTTCTGCTCTATCACAACTTCAAGGTCACTGTAGGGTCCGAGACTGGTACAGGTGCTACAGCTGGCAAGGACAAATTTCAGACTGGACGAAGAGGAAAGGCGGGGAGCAAACTGGAGGCATTCCCAGCCCAGTTGACTGTTTTTAAGCATGAGTTGGCCAACATCCCTTCAGCATACACCACTTTGACCAGAATGTAAGCAGACAGCACTTGGCTGAAAGGGGGATTGAGAAACATACCCCTCTTCTTTTGCCCAAGGAGGCAACATGCCTTACCAAAAATCGGGGTTCTGATATTAAGGAGTTCAGAGAGAATATGCCTTGAGGTGGGCAACTAGCAACCACAGGATTCTGGATACAAATGAAAGAAAAACAATGAAAGTGAAGGGAGTTGCATCTCCTTCCTCTATAAGGACCCAAGCCCCTAAATGCCATTTCTCCTGACAAGCACAGTTCCGGTGTCTATCTCAAGGACAGAGAAAGAGGCAGGGAAAAACGACGCCCCCTTCTCAGTGTCATGGAAGGAGCCGAAAGAAATCAACCAGCGGGAAAGAAGCAAATAGGCATTCCTTCCCTGCTAGCCCCAGGCACCAGAACACATTCTATCTTATTTAATTCTTGCAATATATCCCCAGGTTGTAACTATTATTACTTCCACTTTATATATGGAGACCGGAGTTCAGAGAGGTTTAGTGTCTTGCTCAAGGTTGCAGAGCTAGTAAGGGATGAAGCTGAAATTCAAGCTAAATCCCCTTACAGGCAGCTCCTGTTCTCTGTGTAACAGTAACTCTTGACACAAAGTGGAAGAGAGAGGAAGAGGCATGACAACATCTTCGATATAAAGAACAAAACGCCCTTGAATTTTGGCTTCAGCATTTGGTGTAGAATATTAAATGGTCAGAGTTCCTTTCACGTACGGGCGTTTGTCTGATAGACTACATTTTCTGCATACATGAATTTTGAAAATATTTTAAATCTCAACCAAGGTGCTCTATGTTGGTGGTGGAAGGGGGAGAGGACAGTTGAATGCAAGACTTCAGAGTCTGAATGTGAATGGCCTGCTGGCCGTCGAACTCAGGGAGGTTTTCCTCGGGTTAAAGCAACGCCGATGCTTGCTGGAGTTGGGCCACACTGGGCTTCCAGGACACACGGGCGATCAAGGGAGACAACAGTGTGATCCCTTAGGGATCAAAGGGAGCAGAGAGGTCACTGTGGTCAGTCTCCACCTAAGGCAGAATGCTTCCTAACACCCCCTCATGAGTAATCATCCAGCCCTTGGAAGAAGGAAGCTTACTGTTTGCCAAGGCAAGGCATTCCAATGACGTACATCTCCTTTTAAAATAAAGTCGAAGTCCAAACGCCAGAATTCAACAGCAAGTAAGTGTTGATGGTCGGCCATGCACTGTGCTTTTATAGAAATTATCTTCAGGGATCCTAACGTTGTGCCTACAAGCCTACGAGGGAGGCAGAGACCATCCCTCTCCTTCTGTAGCTGAGTTAAGCGTGTGAGTGTAGGACTCTCCAGAAACCACGCAGCTAAGATGGCCCGGGCCCGCTGGCTTCAAAGTGGATGTTCTTTCCTTGCACAGACACCATTTCTTTGTCCTGCTTCTTGGTCTGTACTTGACTGGTTCTTGCTGACTGGATATTAATGGAACCATCATCTCTTCCACATAGGACAAAATATGCAGACCACTCATCATTTAACAGACCTTTCCAGGACCCAGGTCAACGTTTTCAATGGTTTTCCTATCCATGGCTCTTCAAACTCAGCCGGTTGTGGGACAGGGTTTGCACTTCTTGCATTTGAAGACCCACATGTCCTTTCCGCGGGGCTTGCTCTTCAGTTGACTGCAATCACAAATGCTCTGGAGCAGCTGGGTTACTCAGCTAACCCACCACAATTGTGGACTTTGGTGACAAGTCCAAGTTCAGTGCCCAAACCCTGTTTGCCTAGAGCTCAATTTCACGCACTCAGGACTTTACACGCACTCCTATCCCTCCCTCCCTTCCTTTCTTCCTTTATTTCTGTCCCTCCTTCAAAACTGTTGCTATACCGTCTTTAAGGCAGTTCCTTTTCAGGAGGCAATATGACATCCAGAAAGAGCACCCATGTTGACATCCAGCTATCCATGCTGCATAACACACCACACCCACACGCAGTAGCTTAACATGACAATAAATCATTTCTTTTGCTTCTGCATCAGCCACGCGGGCAGGGCACAGGTGGGACAGTTCATCTGTGTTCCGCGTGCCTTCTGCGGGGCACATTCCACCAGGGATTGGAGAAGCCACTTCCAAGACAGCTCGCTCGCAGGGCTGGCAAGTCAGCTCTGTGAGCTGAGAGCCCCGCTGGGTCTGTGGGTCAGGGCCAGGAGCTCTGGTTTCTCTCAACATATGTCTCTCCATGGGTTTCCCTGGCTTTGTCACTGCATGGTGGCTGGGTTCCAAGAGCGAGGGTCCCAAAGGAACCAGACAGAAGAAGCCGCAAGGCCCTTCCTAACCAAACCTGGGAAGTTGCACAGAATCCCTTCCACCACATCTACCCTAGTGACAGACCGACCTGCCACTAAGCTCAGGCCGGATTCAAGGGGTGGGGACACAGGCCTCCCCTATCAATAAGAGGTGTACCAAAGGATTTGTGCTCTAATGTGTGCTTCTGTGTGATCTAGCACAAGTTACTTCACTACCCTGAACTCATCTTTCCCCTTTCTGTGGTGAGAAAGTGAGCAGAATCTTGAAAAAGTATAAACACTGCAATGCCTGCCACGGGCCCTCCTCAGAAGTGAGAGCTGGCTCCCTCCTCTCCACCCACTTTTTTATTATTCCATCCATGTTATCTGAATTAATCAGTTTGTCTGAAATAACCTGTCCAAGTCTCTCCAGCTTCTCCCAAGCTTTTAATAAAACTTTCAGACAGGTCAGAGCACTGGGGCACACCCATCGAGGCCTCTCCTCAGACTGGCCAACACTCAATTCACTAGGAGTCCTTGCTCGCCTCTCAGGGTTTGTGTGTTCTCCGTAATCTTTTTCTCCCAAGTGTGCCACACTCCGGGAAGTGGCGATGAGTGGGTGAGCAGGCAGGTCAATGAAGGAGGCCTGTATGGATAAGCAAATCCAAGTCTAGTTTCGAGACAATGCATTCAAGCCATAACTTCAAGATGCAGGCAAAGAATTTATTTTCTGGTGAAATTTAGCTAGGAAGATTTTCCAGATAGAAAGCCTTGAAAATCCTGAGCAAACACAACTTTTAAAAAATAAAAACAGAACAAGTTATAGTGGAATTTGTTTTGGCAGCACAATTTGTTCCCAAGTCAACTTCATATCAGTCCACCTTGTCTAACTCCAGTGGGAGAGATTATCACAGAGAACTCTCTCGATAAAATACCTGCAAAAAAATCTGCTTTCCTTTGTGTGTTGCTATCTCAACATAGTATCATTTGATTCTTGGAGTACTTAGAGTGGTTAGAAGCCTTCAAGGAATTATGTTATATATTTGAATAAAACTGTTAATTATTGTCTTCTGTTGTGGAGGCATGAACCAGGGGAAAGATAAAAGCATCTTTCAAATTTAATGTCCCATTTAATTAATTTTTACTTATAAAACCAGAGCCTTTGCCAAGGCTCCAGAAAGCATTATAAAAGATTGATGTCATCAAGATAAGAATTTAACTGGGTCAAGCCCAACCATCAGATTATTCTTAATTAGGAATGAAGCTCGCTATAATTTCTGTAAAACTGACTGAACACCAGATGACATACTGAATTTTCAATGCAATTCAAGGGGTACATGATTTGAAAGGGGGCTGCACCTTTCTGCTGATTTCACTCGTGGCGCTCTCTGCCCTGATCCACTGGGCAGGTTGTTGTTTACTTCCCAAGTTCACACAAATGTCATCTTTAATTATAGAGGGTGCCCAGGACATGCATCCCCCTTCGTGCCTGCTCTCAGTATTGAATGTAAAATATTGGCCTGGAAAGGAAAACATGTGCTTCTGTCAGGAGAGGCATCATTTCGGAAAGGTCACCCTTGAAACCTGTTCCGTGAGTCAGCTGGGAACGTGTGGGCTCTGGCTGTGGGTTTCAAGAATCAGAAAGGTTGGGCCCTCCAGGCAGCTGCAGGTACTGCTGAGGAAGGTGGCTTTCGTCGCGCAGAAGGGAGAGATCGTACACAAGGATCTCACGTATATCATGCCACAACACTGTAGGTGAGTCTCATGAACGTAATGTTGAGAGGACACGCACACTGAGAATACGTGCTGCTTCATTCATTTATAGGACGTTCACTAACCAGTAAAATTAGGCTGTGATGGTAAATGGAGAAATCATGGTAACCTCTGGGGTGAATATTACTGGGCATAAAGAAACTCTCTGGCCCTGGCCGGTTTGGCTCAGTGGTTAGAGCCTCGGCCCGCAGACTGAAGGGTGGTGGGTTTGTTTTCCGGTCAAGGACACATTCCTTGGTTGCAGGCTCCACCCTCAGTCCTGGCCAGGGCGCATGTGGGAGGCAACCAGTGGATGTGTCTCTCTCACACTGATGTTTCTCTCTCTCTCTCCACCCCTGCCTCCTCCTTCCCTTCCACTCTCTCTAAAAATCAATGGAAAAAATAATCTTGGGTGAAGATTAAAACAACAACAACTCTCTGGTCGATGGGCAGGTTCTGTTTCTTGGTTAGTGATTAGACACATGCCCACACACACGTCCTGCCTTTTCAGTAAACTTCCCACACAATCTTCATCTCTCCTTAAAGAAGTACCTTGATGAGATGTATTCTGAAGGCGTTACCCATGACTTCTAAGCACCACGCTTGCTTTCCCAAACCCCGGAAACTCATGGGGCTATGATCTTTCAGTTGGGGTGCTGGGTGCAGGGTAAGACAGGTCTCAGGCTAAAGAAGACCTATTCTGAGCCTTGCGGGAAGTGTGGCATTCAAATGGTTCATGGGGGGCCGAGAGAGACACTAGGTGAGAGGAAGGAGCTGAGCTGACAGCCCTCCGTCAACTCCCCACCAGACAATCTTCAAGAATGACTGGAGGAGAACTGGATTTGCAAGGGAAAGAATGAATAATAAACATAGGTGGGGAGGTGAGGCAGGCTGGGGAGGGTCTTGAATGTCGTTACCCGACTGGCTTTTCCCTCCAGGTTACAGGGAAATGATGAAGATTACCGAGCAGGGGCGTTAAAAGATGACGCCAGGTACTAAGGCGGTCACTCTCAGGGCAGCCCTGGGAACGATTGATGATCCTTTTCCTGTGAACACTGACTCTTGCCTTTTCTTCCCACTAGGATCTCTGCTCCCTATTTTTCTTAATCTCCCTCTTCTCTTTTCAGCTTCTGAGCCAGGCCTTTCTTTTCAACAATATGGTTAGCCTGATCTTTCCAGAGCAAAAGTTTGTATTGCTTGACTAAATCCTACTTTGCAGAAAGCACATTCAGCCATTCAACTATGGGTTGAATTGAAGTATGCAGATCACATATAATTTGACTCCAACACTTCTCTTTATATCACTTATTTTTTTGTTATGTAGTTTTTTTAAAAAGTTTATCTTTATTGTTGAAAGTATTACAGATGTCCCCCCTTTTCCTCCCATTGTCTCCCCTCCTCCCCACTCCCTTCCTCTCCCCAGGCCTTCCCCCCACTATTGCCTGGATCCGTGGGTTATACATATATGCATACAAGTTCTCTGGTTGATCTCCCCCCCCCCCCCCCCCCGAGAATCCTCAGTCTGTCATGTACCCTTCAGGCGATCTATTATTATACGTGGATATGGAGGCAGGTAGGGAGGTGCCGTTAGCCCATTTTACAATATATGAATGAGTTCAGTCTTTCATTTCACTATAAAGTGGGAAGCACCTGAAAGCGGCAATGGAAAACCCACTTCGATGTGGAGTTAGCTAGGGCACATTTAATTTTGCCAAAGCTCAGGTCAAATTTAGAATCTCTTACATTGCTGAATTGTAATGTTGCACCTAAGGAGTGTGACAGGCCACAAAGAGCTAGGGTCGAAGACACAGCACACCTCAGGAAGAATCATCTCCTAGGCTAAAAGGGTGGCCTATGCAAAATTTGTCATGGTAAAGCCTGACCTCATGAATCCTGTAGCATCACGGCTCCCGGGAACATAGACCCCTGCTCGTGTCTGCCACTGCGCCAGTATCTTTTGTTTTTATTGTCTCACTGAAATGAATTTCAGTGTTTTTTTCTGTTATTAAGTGCAAATGAAATTTTTGTTCAGTTGTAAACAGAGTACAGGTGGACTTCAGTATGTCCACGATTCTACTTTGCTCACAAGAACTCTTTTATTTTTTTTTAAAAGAACAGTTTCTTGACGTTTAGAGAGAGAGAAAGGGAGAGGAACATTGATGTGAGGGCGCAACACCAACCAGCTGCCTCCCGCACGCCCCCCCCACCGAGGATCGAGCCCGCAACCTGGGCAAGTGCGCTCACAGGGAATCGAACCGGCAGCCCTTCGGTGCCCTGGACGAGCCCAACCACTGAGCCGCACCAGCCAGGCCTGCTCACAAGGACTCTTCACTTCTGGAAGCATCTTTGTAAATAACACAGAAAAAATACACAACGGAGCATGACCTAAATGTTAATTTCTTGTGACCCCATCTTTCCAGGCTGAGGCAAGAATATCTACAGCTCTCTTCCCATCAGAACAGCTACTGAGCCCGCTACTAGGCTTGTGGAAGGATGACAACCAGATGTCTCTCGAATACTGTGCAGGATACTTTGTACACGTAGTCACGCGGCACCTCTGGGTAGCTGCTACTTCAAAATGAGGCTCAGACACTTGAGCGACTCATGTAAGGAAGTCAGGGTAGCCCAGGTGGGTAATGTGAGGTGCAGAATAGGAAAAATGAACCAAGTGCCGGCAGAAGCCGAGACAAAAATGAGCGAAAAGTGAAAAAACCAGTAACCAGATCCTACCACTGCCAACACAGGGGTCAAGATGATGCCATGAAGTGAGACTGAAAAAAAAATTGCCTGAGTCTATTAGAGAAGTCTGTACACGGAAACAGTAACAGGTTCAGAAATAACCGCAACCGTTGCCTCCAGGACATACCTGCTGGGTGCCAACCAGGACATACCCGCCGGGTGCCAACCAGTCAACTAAGTTTGCAGCAGGACAGGAGCCAAAGCAGATTTACTCTCTGCCCTTGTGGAGTGTACAGCCTCTGGGGAAATGGCGCAGAAAAAACTGCCATCGGTTAGTGAATTTGAATAGCGGCGCCTTTAAGACATCGCACAAGGACATGAGAGCCAGTGGCGACGAGCCTGCTTGCAAAACCGCTGCGAGCGGGCCGGGGCAGCTCCCTCGCTCCTCCAGGTGTTTTTTCTCAACTTGCCACGACCTTGTCCAGGCCTCACATTGGCTCCCACTGGATGCAGAAACGTTTGCCTCCGGGCGCCTCTTAGGCATCTACCCCTGAATAAGCACTGCCTGTGACGTCTGACCTCCGTCCCTTTGAAACTGACTTTGGCCAAGTCTCGGGTTTCAGGAGGAGGCTCGCGCCACAGCTGGTGCGCAGCTGAGCTGGGGCTCCGGCGCCCGGCTTCAGGGTGCGCGCCAGGCCTCCGGGAAGGAGTTCACATTTCCCCGCCAGCTTAGCCCATCCGAGTGGCCACCTCGCCCATTTTCTACATCACTGTATTTCTTTTAATAAATAAACAAAACGGAGACCATCACGATGACGGAAATATTTATGCATCTTAGGAAAACGGGCGGTTTCAAGGGAACTTGGCTACAAAGGGCTGAAAATAAGTAGCTGTTCAGCTGCAATGAAGCCGCCCTGCCCGTTCCCAGAAGAGAAGTTTGGCTTTTGACTCAGGAGAGTCATTTAGCTTTGGGAGTTTCCCCAAAGCGCTTTACACAGCATTTGGCACTTCAATAAGATCTCCGTGTAATGCCTGGAAAAGTCTTGCTTTGATAATTGAAACTGAAGACCCTGGAGTTCTCTAAGTGGGAAGTGTTCCTATGATCACACGTGGTCCTTGAACTTTGATTGCTTGCTGCATTTCATCAACGTGGACTTCAGAAGCAGGTGGGACAACACATGCAGAGGGGTGAGCCGTCAGCACATCTGTTAAGACAGATTCTGGCTACGGTTCTATGGGTAGTGGGAGTTATCGTATCATATAGATCATGATGGGCTCTGATTTCAGAATGACCTGAGTTCAAATCTCTGCACTGAACCTTACTAGCTGTATAATATTAGACATGCGACTTGATGTCTCCAAGTCTCCCAAGATGTAAAATGCAGATAATAATACAGATCCTGTGATATTGCCTGTGCTGAGTAATTAGAATTAGAACAAAGGACCACATGTTAAGGAAGTAATTATACACTCTGACTTTTTTAGAATTCACTCCGATGTCAATCTCCATTGTTCACATCCTCCAATCTGTGCATCCTACACGTGAGGACGTGGGTTGGCTTAGAACACAGCAGGCATCTATTGGACAGGTAATATTCTTTTCTAGAAAAGGTCCTTTTCAGCTGCTATTGACATTCTCTCAATAAACACCTTTGGTGAGCATGCAAGAAACATGTCAAAAGTACGCATTCGGTAAGGAGTCCAAAGGAAATTCCAAATCCCAGCACTGCCCCTCGGTGTGCAGGGTAGACTAAGTCACCCGACCACCCGGCTCTCGGTTTCATGGAAACAAAAATAGTGGCACTGGAGGGGGAACAGCATGTAGTCCAAAGAATCCTCAAAGTTTTCACTTTCTGTCATTAAAAGGACACAACCCTCAGCCATTTCTTTCTTTAGGGGGCGAATGCTCAGCATATACATCAATCCACTAAAAGAATGAAAACATTCAATAAATCAATAATAAATAAATGTCCCAGACTGATGCACAATGTGCTATTTTTTCACCAAGAATAAATTGGTGTCTTGGCGTATTGGCATTGAGGGATATTTTCTGTTCCTTTTGTGGAAGGATGGTTTTAAGGAGCATACGTATATGGTCTTTGTCAAACATATACCTCTGTATTTTCATTTAAATGTAAATGAAGCAGTGAGTCTTAGGAAACCAGGCTCCCCTCTGAGCACCGGGAACAGTGAGCTTTTCAAATTGAAATTCCTTCTTAAATTATTTTTTTAAGTCTCTCATGATCATCTTGATAATTAATTTCTTTTATATTTTAAACATCTTTCTCTTTTCTTGCAAAGAGGAAGAAAGCAGCAACATGGGTGGAAGAAGTCTGATTGTTGAGACGACACAGTGTGCTGCCAGCTGGGGAGACGTTTGTGCAACTTACACAGAGATATAAATATATTAGTTTGGGGATTGCTACTTTCAGAGCAGATATTATACTGTCACAAATATCATACCCTCAAGCCAAGGTATGTATGGATGGCTTCATTATTAACATTTGGTTACTGTTTCAGAACCGTAAATCCATCCCTTATGATAATTTTGTAAAAATGAAACCACAAATACTAATAAAAAGTTTTTTTCAGTTCAATAGAGCATCAACAATAACTAGGTATTATAATTCTGGGGAAGTTAGGAAACAATATTTTTAAAGCGTAAAAAATATATATATTCCCTAATTTGAAACTTGTACCTGAGTTTGGAAGCTCTGGCCTGGACAGTGAATTTCTCCCACTCTCCTCCTTAACAAAATGCCCCATTTCTCACTGTCTGCAAAATAAAGCCTGTATTTATTTTCTTAGCCTGGCGTGCAAGAGCCTTACCTGCTCTAGACACACTTTTCAAACTGCTTTCCTGATACATTCCCTTCTGCACAGGGCATCCTTCTGTACAGGCCCCTGGTCAAATCCTGCCATCCAACCCAGGGCATCACAGCGTCTCACAACAGCCCTCCGCTGGCAGGCCCGCCCGGCCCGCTCCAGTACTTTTCTCACACAGACAAATTAAGTTTTAGTTGGATTTTAAGCTCTTTACTTAATGTCTTGCTCGTAGTAGGGTTTCAACAGTATATCTGCAATGAATGAGTGAATCAAACAAGTTTGGTTTCTGGTTTTATGCAAAAGCCATAGATTTTATATATCCAAGACAGCCAAAAATGTTTTAAAAATAAAGAATACTGAAGCTCATTAAGGAAATTTCACCAAAAGAAAATCTGGAGAACAGGCAGGCCTGCTTTATGCAGCCAGATCGTTCCGGAGAATTTGGCTGGGCCCCTTCAGGTTGAAGGCCCCGGATCGTAATACAGGCATCATGGGTTGAAAAAGACTGACTAGGACTTAGAGAAGGAAACAACCTCTTTTCTAAACTGCAGAGGAGTCCGCATCCCCGTATGTTATCTCCATTCCCTCGCCAGTCCCTCTCCTCTGAGTGTCACGTAGCCAGATTATACACAGTGCCACAGCAATCTGGCACACCAAATGTGCCCTGGTTTCATTGTAAGTATCTCAGAGTGCACTATTAAGGCAAAAAAAGAAAATCCAACCTTATTAACAGGATTAGCTTCTGAACAACAAAGCTCAAAACCCATTAGAGACAGGAGTGACGGTGTCAGCAATGAGGCTCTGAGAAATCATTTCATTAAAACTCCTTTGTTTTGAAAAGCTGATTACTGATGTGTCCTGGTGGCTTTGGGCATTAAAACCTGGCAGAGTGGCTATTCTGCGGCGGGCACGTGCCCTTACAGAGTGTTTGCCGAGGACTGTTTCTTGCAGTCACTTATCTGATACTCTATCTTGCCTAGCAAGTTGATTTATCCTTTGAAAAAAAATACTTAGGAGGACTACGGACCCAAGAGGACGAAATTAATGTCGTAAACCTGTCATAAAACATTCCTAGTCAAAATAAGGCCTGGCGAAAGTGCGGGTGTTTACAGTGGGTAATGGAAACTGTGTAGCCCACAGTCACAAAACCAAGTCATCCAGCTCCTACTTCCTCAAGATAAAATGCTTAAATCTTTCCGAGGAAAGGATGCTTTCTTTTTTATTTGTTTCCTTGATTTCCACCCTCCCTATTGAATTTAAGGTAATTCACTTGTTCATTCACTTATTTCTCACTTAAGCGGTTAGCGCTTGGAAGGAGCTGTGGGTACACCAGCGAACGAGGCAATGTCCACACCCCCAGGAGACAGGGGTGTTCTCTGCAAATTCACAGAGGCTTTCCACTTTTTTCGTCTCCAGTCTCTCTCTTTACAAATAGGTGGATTCGTAACAACCACCTATTTGTAAAGAGAGTTAACAACCGAAGAGCAACAAATAAGCTAACGAAGTAAGCGGGACCAATATTTTGACCCCTTGCAGGTGGGATCCCCAGGGTTTCCTTCATGAGGTGTCAGTTTTGTGAAAAATACTGGTCACTTGGGTCACAGGCGCAGGGTGTAGAGAGACAGCAGTGGCGTGGCTCCAGACTGATGCTAGTGCCTGTGTCGGGTTCGAGTCAGGGGTATTCTGTTCATCCCAGATGTGCCCCGAGACAGCCCACCGCCTCTCCCAAAGGCTAAGGCTGCGCTGTTCAGTGGCAAGTGAGTGGCCACTGGCTTTTCCCATCCTAAGCAATCAGACCCTTTGGGAGTGAAGTCTTTGAACATGGGTGTGGTGGGGTTTTTTTGTGTTTTTTTAAAGTATGCTTTTATTGACTTCAGAGAGGGAGGGAGAGAGGGAGAGAGAGATAGAAACATCAATGATGAGTCATTGATCGGCTGCCTCCTGCAGGCCTCCTACTGGGGACTGAGCCCGAAACCCGGGCATGTGCCCTGACAGGGATCTCCTGGATCCTAGGTCAATGCTCAACTGCTCAGCCACGCTGGCTGGGTGGGGTGTTTTGTACTTTGATTTTTAGACCTTATTTGAAGAAGAAAACGGTTTCAAATAGCCAAAGATCTTGAATAACTTTTAAAAAAGATGTCTTTATTGATTTCAGAGAGAGGGAGAGGGAGAGAGAGAGATGGAAACGTCAATGATGAGAGTCACTGATCGGCTGCCTCCTGCATGCCCCCTACTGGAGGTCAAGCCCACAACCGGGGCATGTGCCCTGACTGGGAATAGAACCGTGATCTCCTGGATCCTAGGTCGATGCTCAACCACTAAGCCATGCTGGCTGGGCAGATCTCATATAATTTTAAAGTAATTTGTGATGCAATTCTCAATAACCCATTTCTGAGTTCTGTGGGGGGAAAACCATTAAATTTTTTTTTTTTCTCTCCAAGCATCTATATTGCTGTTAATATTGTATTGGCACCTAACCTTCAACCACGGACGGTTGTTTATTTGGTAATACTATTGTAACACTTTTCTATCTATGCATATTTTAGCTGATAACCATAGATATTAAGGTCTCTTATTCAGGGCAAAATTGAACAACTTTTGATAGCATCTTTTAAATATAATACAGAAAATAAAGAAAAAATCCATTTAATAATGAATGGTGTTTTGGATGTGTTTCAAGGTATTATTAATTTTTTTGGTTGTAAAACTGTGTTTCCAGTTTGGGTTAAAAATAGTCTGTAAGAGAAATATATCTGCACGTATCTGTGTAATATCTCTCTCTCCCTCCCCCTCTCTCTCGCCCATGAGGTGAGAGAGGAAAGCCTACCGAGGATGTTTCTCTCAGTCTTCTGTCTTTTCTTCCCGTGTGGTTGAATGGAGGATGGTCATACTCAAAAGCTAGGTTTGGACTTGGTGGGAAAGGCAGCTCTTTAGTGCTAATATTGGCCCTGACCTAGATACAGCCCAGCTCACCAGAAGTTCCTGTACTGAGACTGGGGGCTTAAGCCCACTGACCATTAAGGCTCTTCCACTTCTGTTTGCTTCTGTTCTCCATGTGTTCACCTTCCTTGCAGAAGATGGGGGGAAGGGCGCGGGCTGTCTAGGGAATGCGCCCAGATACCCTGAGTCCAAACACCACTTTAACATAATCAGAAAGACCGAACCTTAACACCATTGCTCATGCATGCTTTCGTCTCTAACACAATGCCTCCTTGATGAGAAACAGCCCTGCAGTTGGGCATCAAGCTCGGAACACAATGTATCTGGTGTCAATTCCGGTTTTAGGTTTTCACTGGATGCTGATCATAGGAGGCCCTGTGTTCTCAGCGGGAGACCCAATGGACCCAGCATTTGAAAGCAGGAGATCAGAGAGCAGGAGGCAGAATGGCTCTGGGCCATACGTAGGAATTAGCTTCATGTGGAAAAGCGATTCTGACCTCACAAAACGGTTTGGGTGCCAGCCACTGCTCTCTTTTGAGCATTTCCTTCGAATTTGATCTTGCTTATTGGGTTTTGTGATGAAAGGCTTTTATTGATTAGTACTGAGCACTTGAAAGTTAAGTGGTTCTGTGGAAAATGGGGAATTAGATGATCATTATTTTTTATCTTTTCTGAAAAGTGCAATTTCTAGTTAGACGGCTGACTAAATAAAACCCAGGGTGTCTTTATAACAGAAAGTAAATGAAGAAGTGAAAAGTGGAATCTCAAATGCAGGATTTCAATATGAGTGGATTTAATAAACTACTTCATATGAACCGAGGGGGAGGAAGCTAGAACTCACCGCAAGTGAGGTGGGCATTTCCTTTTGTGAACTGGTCTACGGTGGAACCGGCAAGCCCTGCTGGCCATCAAGGTCCCCTCCCCCCATGCCCTATCAAATCCCAGAAGGGTCTTGGGCTAACGCTTAGTGTCAACCTGTTTCAGTCCCTCCGTCAGGGGTGGGGAACGAACGGCTAGCAAAATCATTTGGTCGGGCCCTGCCAAGTCAACTGCAGGTAGGGCTCAAAATTCAATAAATCTAGGAGATTTTTCATAGCTAATTTTTAAGTTGATAATTTTGTATGGCCCTCAAATGATGTTCTAAATATCCAAATAGCCTTTGGCAGAAAAAAGGCTTTCTACCCCTGCCCTAGGCACTTCCTATCGGAGTTAGGAAACTTTCCTAAAGCAAGCTTTGCCCCACCTACTCTCTAAGTCAAGAAACCAACTGAGGACCTCAAGCAGGTAAAGGTGGAACACCCCAGGATGAGAGTTCTGACATTCTGGGTTAACCTTCTTAATTTTTTACTCCTGGTCACTGCCTGCTCAACAAATGGCCTTGCTGCTAAGAATGACCATGACAGCCTGGCCAGCGTGGCTCAGCGGTTGAGCATTGACCTAGGATCCAGGAGATCGCGGTTTGATTCCCAGTCGGGGCACATGCCTGGGTTGTGGGCTCAATCCCCAATAGGGGGCGTGCAGGAGGCGGCCCATCAATGACTCTCTCATCACTGATGTGTCTAGCTCTCCCTCTCCCTTCCTCTCTCTGAAATCAATAAAGATATATATATATTTTAAAAACGGCCACGACAATGTCATTTTTAGAGTTGAGAAGACTGACTACAGCAGGGACTCTTTCCCTGGACTCCAGGATGGGTGGGTGGGCTGACACTGTGGGGGAAACATTCTCTCTTGTGCTTGTGTGCGCCTGGCAGGCGAGGTCTCTGCCTACCTGGAGCTTACAAGTTAGGTCGATGAAGCAGCCATGAACTGAGGAGATTAAATACTACATAAATGCAGACTCTGGATGGGCAAATTCTACAAAATCAACAAAAACTTCTGACAGAATTTCACGTGTGATTGCAGAGGCAGGTGGGCAACATCCTAGTCCCTCCAAGTTCTCCATCCCTCTTGTAGAGTAAGTGAAAAGTCAGTCTGTGAGGTCCTGTAGCAGAGCCCAAAGCAGTCCACTGAGATGACCAAAGTGCTTAATTGCATGCAGATTTTATTACTGCTCCTCTCTTTATTGATGTTTAACATAGAATTTGTTTTACAAGTAGACAAGAAAAGTTCAGAACAGAGAGAGACGCACCATGTTTTCCCTGCTCCTTTGTATCTCTGGGCATATAATGTGCTCAGCTTGACTCCTGGAGCGTGAGGAAAACACAACAGGCAACCGAAATAAGTGAAAAAGTCATGGCATTGGAGTCAGAGATCTAGGACCAAATCCACTCGTTTCAATGACCCAGGCAAACTGCTTGGCTTCCTCGATCCTTACTCTCCTTGTCTGTTAAATGGGTACAGAAACCCTTGTCTTGCGAGGTTACTGTGAGCAGTAAATGAGAATCTACGTAAAATACTTGGCACTCAGCAGTCAACATCTGGAACATTCTTTTGCGTGGGAATAAGCATCTCTGGGAGGAAACGCGCTCGCCCCCTGATTACGAGAGTGAATTAGAAAGCTCAAGACACAGTGAAGTCTTCCAGGAGTTTGTCTGAAAAGGTTCCAAGGCAAAAGGACACCAAGCGGCAAACAAAACGTCCTGTCAGCGTCAGCCCAGAAGACGCTGGCGAGGAAGTTATTAATTAATCGCCAACCAGCCATAAGGTGCTACGGAGCCTGCTAAGTTTAAATATGCTTTATTATCTGACATCCAACATATGGCGCATGGTGATGGGGTGGATGACACTAGTTTTAAAGGTCATCGTTACCCAAATGAGCAGCTCCGAAATGGAGAAATTAGTTAATGCTTTCGTCTGCTGATTTAGTGTGAACATATCCAAGGGAGCCGAGACGCTCCAGATGGCGGGCAACAAAAATAGCTAACAAAGATGATGTGTGTTAACTGTCTTAATGACACCAGTGGTTCACCAGGGGGTAAAGGAGAGAAGGAACCCTCTCTAAGCGCTGATGGAACTCACGGGCAAGGGAGAAGTCACTTCACCTGCTTCTCAGGAGCTTAGAGCTCGCCTGCAACAAATGCGAGAAACTGCCCTTCCACCCATATCATTAGCATCGTTGCTAATTATTATCATTATTAATTGTTCCAGCTAATATTTAATAAGCACTTCCATGCGTCAGGCCCTGCTTTGTGTTTTCCTTATTTCTCTCAACAACTCACTGAGGCAGCTGTGGTTAAGAATGCTGGCCGGGGCCCTGGCGGTGTGGCGCAGTGGTTACAGCGCCGGCCTGCAGACCGAAAGGCCTCGCTCGGGTTGGATTCCAGCCAAGGGCGCGCACCGCACCTCGGGTTGCAGGCTGGAGCCCCAGCCCTGGTCGGGGCACGTGCAGGAGGCAACCAGCCCATGTGTCTCTCTCACATCGATGTTTCTCTCTCTCTCTCCCTCCCTTCCACTCTCTCTGAAAAGCAATGGAAAAAATATCCTTGGGTGAGTATTAAAAAATATAAATAAAAATAAAAAAAGAAGACTGGCTTAGCTGCCCTGACCAGGTGGCTCGATTGGTTGGAGTGTCATCCCGCATGCCGAAAGGTTGGGGGTTCGATTCCTGGTTGGGGCAAGTAAGGGAGGCAACCAGTCTATGTTTTTCTCTCTGTCTCTCCCTTCCTCTCTCTCTAAAAGTCCATAAAAACTTATCCTGGCTTCAGAGTCAGGCTTTATGGATTCCAATTCTATCTGTGTGACTTCCAAGCAGTGACTTCCCTGTGACAGTTTCTCTGTAAAGTGGAGATATTACAATGTACCACGTAGGTTACTACAGTTCACATGACATAACACATATAAAGTACTTAGAAGAATGTCTGGGATATGGTAAGTGCTCAGTAAAGGTTAGCACCTCCTCCCAAGATAACTCCTCCCGCCCCTTTTTGCATATAAGGAAAATTCCAGATGTTAAGAAACAGCCTGCCCAAGGTCGCACGACTCAAATTTATAGAAAGATTCTAGTCTGATTTCTGAGACCATCTTACACTGCCCCAGGCAGCTGACCCTTCTCCTGGAAAAGCATCCAAGTCAACCCTTCCACAGAGGACAGACGTTCAGGAGGCAGTTTTCAATCCTCAGGACACTGCCCCATCACAAGCAGGGATAAATAACCAGGGGCCTATGCGAGTCAGACCCAAGGTATTTTTTCTTTTATTAAAAAAAAAAAAAAAAAAAAGCAACACAATTCACACTTTGCGGGGGATGATGAAGAAATATGGGGAAAAAAGTAATCTTATATCTTTACATCATAATACGGACAAATAGCGCGTATCAAGTTCTTACTGTGGGCCAGCTGCTGGAGTTCAATGCCTTGTATCACGTATCAATAATTCCCAGCCTCGCAGTGACTCAAAGTTTGCCCTGTCATTTCCCCCAGTTCACACATAAGAGATGGGACGCAGGAAAGATGAATGACACACCCAGAGGCGCATGATTAGAAAGCGGAGGAACGCGGCTT
Organism: Miniopterus natalensis; assembly: GCF_054644295.1. NCBI lineage: Eukaryota > Metazoa > Chordata > Mammalia > Chiroptera > Miniopteridae > Miniopterus > Miniopterus natalensis. The sequence continues at coordinate 29,316,798 of NC_142098.1, forward strand.
GGAACTCAGGCAGCCCGGAGCCAGGGCCCCTGCACCCCACCCTTGCACCTCCTGGCCCTGGTCTTCTGGGCTCAGATCTGCCTTGATGGTTGAGGGCACAAGTTCTTAAACCTGAGCACATCGGAGCCACCTGCCAGGCCGGCCGAGGCCCACCCCCCGGCGCTCCTGATTCAGTAGATGGGGGAGCGCGGGGCAAGAATGTGCACTTGCAACAACTTTAAATGTGATGCTGAGGCGGCTGGTGCTGGGGCCGCACTGGAGGAGCCTGAGGTTAATTACCCTTCAGAGCCCAAGTTTGAGTCTCAGAAAACTGGCCTGGGTCTCGGGTCCACTGCTTGGTAGTTGTGCGACACCGAGCAAGCCACTGACACTCTCTGAGCTTCCCTTGCCTTATCTTCTCAGTAGGGGTCTAAGTCACTGTGGCCTTACTGACTATATAAACAGTCATTAAAAGGCTGCAGCTAATAAAACATATCTCACAGAGCTGTTACGGAGAGCAAATAAAGCGTCACGTGTGAAGTGCCCAGTAAGTAGCCTGAAACACAGTAACAGCTCTCTCTCTCACATGGTGGTAAATAAATAAACTCGTCACAAAGTTCTGAGTCCTAGCTGTGCACACAGCACAGGGAGAAAGAGATGAAGCCACGTTTTCTGCCTGGGACAAGTAAATGTAAGGACCAAAAAAAAAAAAAAAAATTCCAAGAAGCAGCACAGGCACAAGCACCATGCTGCACACAGACACGGGAATGCACACACTCGCGCGGAATGCACACACCCGCGTGCACGTACACACACACACCAGCTGGCACAGATACAATGTAAATCCTCACGGCGCCTGCCCAGGAGCCTGCAGGCCCTGAGGGAGCTGCACAAACTTTCCGCTGGAGAAGTCAGCAGAGGCTCAGGGAGAGAAGACAGCTCAGCCGGCTCAGAGTACCCAGGCGTGCAATTACATTTCTTACTTTTTAAAGAAGGAAGAGCGCCGACCGTGTGTCAGGCTCCTGTTTGGCAATTTGCACTTAACTGTCACCACCCCCCTCTGGCTAGAGGCTGGGCGGCGCTGTTCTCCTCCCACAGGTGAAGGAAAGGTGTGGGATGATTAGCAGTTTGCTGAAGTCACACCCCGGGCGTGTGGGTGTGGGGTGGGGGCGTGTAGGAAGGGGGTGCAGGCGGGCGGGAAGGCTTGTTAATCCCACTTAAACCCCAGGGAATGATCCTGTCATTCTGCCCCACGATTTCCTCTCGCAGAGGGTTGGCTAAGCTCCGAGGCTTCAAATTCGCAACCTCCTCGCCTGCAAATCACGTCCCCAGAGAAAGGCAGAGGAGATGTAAATGCACCCACCGAAATGAGCCCGCGACATCGGAAGCAAAGCCGGTGAGTTCCAGGGCATCCTGAGGAGGAGCTGTGGGGAGCTCCTGGGACACCTGCGCCCCGAGGTGGCGCCCACTCAGGCACCCTCGGCTCTCCCTCTGCAACCCCCCGGGCTGCTCGGCTTCCTTCCTCGTGTGAGCGCTCCAGGGGCCCATCTGGGCGATTATGAGCAAGGAAGGCTGTGCTCCTCTCAAAATCCTTACCGAGCAAGCCCACTGGCTCTCTGAAAGAGCAGCTCAGGGAGGGCCACTCTTTTGCAAATAATATGTAGTGTGAGAGCAGCGGTGACAGGCCTCGCCGTGGACAAAGGCACAATTCATTTGGGTTCCCTATCTGTTCACAAAACATCCACTGGTCATTGTAAGAGATGCAGAGTGCATACGTCATGGGATGCCGGCTATCTCTTTAAGAATAGTTATGTTCCACTTACTTAGATGCCAGACCTCTAGGAACTTGACCAAAATTTATTCCTGAAATTAGAAATAAAGGAGAAGGGAGGAGTGGCTTTTCAAAAGCGCTTTACACACACACACTTTAGACCTCAGTACCCATGGGCTCTGACTTCCTATGGTTCTAATAAACGTTCTTACTTGGTTTCCGACCTATAGGAGACAATTAGAAAGGTGCCACTTCCTGCCTGACACACTTGGCAGACCTGCCAGTCTGAAGAGGGATCCAGATACAAAGAACTTGGAACCCCTGTGCTCCAAAACAAGAACACAAATGGCCAGCAAGAAAGAAAGACGCAGTTGGCAGCCTCAGGGAGGGCCACTCTGCCATGGGTGTCAGCACTGGCAAAAGAGAGAGCCAGCAGGCTGGGGGGTTAGGTGGGTGCATACCTGGCCGAGTGGATGAAAGCCTGCCTGAGCCAGTGCCCCAGTGCCTTGGAGCAGCATCTCCAACTCAGGAGGAGAGGAGTCACAGAGGGACAAAAACGCAGACTTCCCTCCATGCACAATAAAGGTGGGCTTCACCAAAGGACAGTTAATGTTTGTTCTGGCAGAATGCAAATTAATCCGGATCTATAGGACCATGAACCTGGGAGAATATCCTTGCACTTGGATTGACAGGGGCTGGTTATGTCTAAAAATAGCAGCCTGAATGGCGGGGTGGTGGTCAAGGCTTCCTTGGGGTTACTGAAGTCTCTGTATTCCTGGGGCTTCCTTTGTATATCCAAACACTCCTGAGTGGCTCCATCTGTGCAAATTTCTGTGTCTAGGACGTGGACCTATATTCCCTGCTATGGGTAAAAGATCCAAGATGTTTCATTTATTTATTTTTGTGGCTGTGTGCAGCTCTGAAAATCCTGGCAAAGGCAGACTGCCCAGAGCCCAGCAGGATCTGTAGAGGCCCGAGAGGTGGGGAGGAACAGGGGAACGCAACTGTAACCCGGAGCTTGGGGCCAGGGCTCCTGAGAATCCTGCACGCGGAGTCTGGTGCTCCACCGTTCCCAGGGCAGGCGCTGAGTGAGAGGTGCCTCTCGCGCCAGTGCAAGGAAAAGCCGAGTCTCCCTTGAAAAATCCGTTCTTTTCTGACGTCTCCGCACCCCCTCATTCCTGGTGCGTTACAGACATTGAGAGTCTTGTTTCCTGCTTTGTTTTGCCCACTGGGGAGCTTAAATGAAAATGCAACCCACGCTGAGCATTTTATAAGGCCACACGAAATGCTCGAACCATATATAGTGGCTGCTGCTGCTTTCATCTGAGTGCCACCCGTTTTCCTTAACTGATAAGACTCACTTACTCAACCTATAGCCACAGGCATTGAAATGAGACTGCTTTGAACATGATAAAAATCCCCCTAGCGAGAAAGCTTTGTCCAGGGATGTCCAGGAGACCCACGCTGGGCCAATCGGAGTCCTACTCCAAGATTTTCGCACCAGAACTGGTAGAGAAATGCATATTTTCCTGTAAGCCAACTCCCCTCCCCCCTTTTTTTAGGGGAATACCTAGAGAAACGGAGACGCCACACCTACAGCGAGGGTCCTAAGGCTGTGCTGCTCCGGAGCTAATTCCGGTCAACCTCAAGGCCATTTCCACCCTTCCCCGAGGCTGCAGCGTTTTATACACAGTCCTCGGTTTGTCCTCAAGCAATTCCAAGCCGGATTTCCCACCCCTCGCAGCAGGATCCCTGCTCACAGGTATTTCCCTGGCTTTCATATTTGCCGGCCTGCGTTTACCCCTCATCTCGACTCCTTCAATTATTTGTTCTTTCCCGTTTGTATTACCTGTAATTTTGTAAACTGCCTCAAATTCTTTGTGAAGGGAAGCAAAGTATAAACATGTTCACAGTATTAAATGACTTCAAATGTAGTCCGTTTTCCTTCTGCCACAACTGTTGCTAATGGTAGCCTGTGGCACTAAGACAAGGTGAACTTGGTTCCTGTATTTTTTGTTTCAAAAAGCAGAAAGGTATGCGATACGTTAAATAATGGTTCCCCCTTTGAGATGGTTAAAATAAGCAATTTCCAGTGGGGTAAGCGCTAAGCCTCAGTTATCTGGAAAATTCACTTATATGAAATAGTATAGTCCCGTATTTGGCCAAACATATAGATAGCATCATTTTATTTTTGTTGTGTGTTTTTGTTGTTGTTGTAAATCCTCACCAGAGGATATTTTTTCCCATTGATTTTTTAAGAGATAGTGGAAGGGAGCATGGGAGGGGGAGAGAGAGAAACATCGATGTGAGAGAGACACATTGATTAGTTGCCTCCTGCAAGTTCCCTGACTGAGGCCTGGGATCAAACCTGCAACCCAGGTACGTGCCCTTGACCGGGGATCAAACCAGAGACCCTTTGGTGTGCGGGCTGATGCTGTAACCACTGAGCAACACCGGCCAGGAAAGATGTCATCATTTTAAAAAATAAAAATAGACTCCTCGCAGGGCAACCAAAAGTGACTTGGTAGCTGTTATTTCAGAGCTGGTATCTTTTTTCTAGAAACAATCTCTAGGCTACAGAGAAGTCTGAAACATAATATATTCATCCCAGACTCTAATTTCCCGGGGACCACTGTGCCTGATGATTTTGTGTGTGTGCCTCTGTGTACTTTGCCTAGTTAGGTAAATACCTCTGTGCCATGATGTCTCACCTGATAATAGCAAAGTAAACGATAATAGGACCGGTTTCTTCAGCGATCAACAGCTTAAAATACAACCCCTTCTGGATTTTTATTTTTTAAATTACATTCTTTGATAAAGAAGTCATCTTGGAAGTGCGATGGCTCTGAAAGTCAACGCTGCCTCTGAGCCAGCCCACTAAGGGGCATACAGCGATTATATTGTCACCCCCCCCAGGTACTGCTGAGCCTGGGGACAGGGGTATTCAATGGAGCTGGGGAGGGAAAATGGGCATGGTGGCTGCATTTGTTCAGTGGCTAATCTAGTTTGGGATTAAACCCCAAATTGGATGAACGCGTTCCTCAGAAGAGAATCTAAACTGTGGCCTCCTTAAGCCACAGCGGTCAGACTGGAAGAGAGCCCTCCCCACCAACACGTACACCACCACCCCTGGAGGGAAACTGGGGGGCCAAAGGGGAGGGGGCTCAGGTTAGCAAAACAGGGAGCTCCCTCTGACCTCCCCGGGAAGCACAGCCAGCAGTAAGGAGAGAGCACGCTGCGGGAAGCAGAAATTGCTGAAGATATGTCTTTACTGATGGAAACTGACTTCAAGCTGAGGGACAGGGAAATCTGGGGTGGTTCAGCTCTCATGGCATGAATCTCTCTCTCCCTCTCTCCCTCTCTCCCTCTCTCCCTCTCTCTCCCTCTCTCCCTCTCTCCCTCTCTCCCTCTCTCCCTCTCTCCCTCTCTCTCCCTCCCTCTCTGCCTTTTTCCAGGTGAGCCAGACCTTTCCCATCAGACACAGTGGTCCTGTGTCAAGGCTTTCGACCGGCCCTTCTGAGAGGAGGAGTGAGAGGCCAAGGCCAGAACTTCTTGACTGCCTGGATCCAACAGCCCTTTATTCAATTACACCGATCTTGTTCCAGACAAGTGAAGAGGCTTTGTCTCGACGTGTGTGTATTTTACAAAGCTCTCACTACAGCGTACAGGCTCAGTCACGCTTAACAGAACAAGGCATCCGGCAAACGCCTGGTGGAGAACATGGCCTCTGCACGGGCCACCCAGTTCCATCCTTTGTCCCCTGTGTGACCTTGACAAGTGACTTACCCTTTAAAAGGTTTCTAAGTTCTTCATGATTACAATAGAGATATTAGCACGACCCATCGGAGTTGTGAGGGTTTATGAGATCCGATGTACGTAAGGGGCTCGGTTGAATGCCTGCCGCATTTAAATTTTTTGGTTTTGTTTGTTTTAAATGTATCTTTGTTGATTTCAGAGGGAAGAAGGGAGAGGGAGAGAGAGAGATGGAAACATCAATGATGAGTCATTGATGGGCTGCCTCCTGCACGGCCCCTGCTGCGGATCGAGCCCGCAGCCCGGGCAGGTGCCCTGACCGGGAATTAAACGGTAATCTCCTGGATCCTAGGTGGACGCTCAACTGCTGAGCCACGCCGGCCGGGCTTAAATGTTTAATAAATGCTAGCTATGATTATTTTATTACCCTCATAATCATTATTAGTGTTCTTACCAGGATTATCATGTTCATAAATTCCTATAGGACTCTGACCTAGATATTGAGATAGGAAGAATGGAAAGAATAAAGGTTGGAGAGGAGAAGAGAACAGAGGGAAGGGAGGGAGGGAGGGAGGGAGGGAGGGAGGGAGGGAGGGAGGGAGGGAGGGAGGGAGGGAGGGAGGGAGGGAGGGGCAGCTCTCCGAGGTGCGGGTCAGTAACAATGAGAAAAGCATGGAGGCCATCCAGGTTCTGGGGCCGACTCTCACAGTAGTCCAGCCACCAGTGTACAGAGAGACAGCACACTGAATTCAGGCTTAGCTGGGGTAATTGCCTGAGCTTGTTGAACTGACGGGAGGGTCACGGTATCTAAATGTCTAGGTAGTGATGATCACCAGGGTCAAGGGGAAAGAGGGGCAGCCAAGCAGGGACCCAGGGAACAAGCAGAATCCCTGGGAGTGTGGGTGAAGTCCCAGACCCAGCAAGGAAGGAGAGGAGTCCCTCCGTGTGGAACTCCTCTGCAGAGGAGAGGTTAGAAGGTCCCATCCAGCCCGGCCGGCGTGGCTCAGCGGTTGAGCATCGACCTAGGATCCAGGAGATGGCGGTTTGATTCCCGGTCAGGGCACATGCCCGGGTTGGGGGCTCGATCCCCAGCAGGGGGCGGGCAGGAGGCAGCCGATCGATGACTCTCTCAGCACTGATGTTTCTATCTTTTCCTCTCCCTCTCCCTTCCTCTCTCTGAAATCAATAAAGATATATTAAAAATAAAAATTTAGGAAAAAAAAGAAGGTCCAATCCTGAGTGTGCAGTGAGATTCTTTACGAATTAGACCATGCTTCACCTCTGCTTGCAACCCTTCAAAAACGTCCCACTGCACATAATATGAAACCCCAGCTCCTTGCTACGGTTGGCAGGTGCCTAAGGGATCCGCATCCTGTCTACTCTCCCAGCCCCGCCTTCTCCCACCTGCGCCAGGTCCTCAAACATGCCAAGCCCCCTCTCACCTTGGGGCCTGGGCTCTTTCTTTTCTTTTCACTGGAAGACACTTCTGCCCATCCGCACACGATCACTTTGGCCCCACCACTTTGCCCTACCGCTCAGACCTCAACTCCAGTGTCACATCCTTACAGATACCCTCCAGTCTAGAGCTTCCCTCTACTCTATCACCATACTTTACTCTCTTTGGAGCATGTATCACAGTAAAAAATCACCTTGCTCGTTTGTTTCTTTACTATGTATTACCTGTCTCTCTCCCATGGTCTCCAGGGATCACGTCTGTCTCATGCAGTCCCCACTGATGTATCCCCATCACCACCCACAAGGTCTGGCGGGAAGTAGGTCCTCCAGAAATACCTGTTGATCAGGTGCGTGAAGGCTCTTAGGGGTACAACACGGCACCCCAGGCCGCATCCACCATGAACCCTGCAAAGTCAATGCCATAGCCCGGCTAGCAGTTCCCACCCGATGGGCTGACCAGAGCCAGCCAGGTAAGCCATCAACTCTATGGGAGCCACAGTAGGTCCATTCTCAGTTCGTCTACACGTTGCCATTTAAGAACAAATGGCTGGTGGGGGAAAGAGGCGGGAGGTTTATACATCAGTGTGGCTCAAGGACAAAGGTATGTGTGGTGCAGGCTACCGGAGAAAGGAGTCCATTCCTTTCCCACCTCTCGTACAGGGTAGAAGGACTTCTTTCCCCATGTCACCCTCAGGGGCCTTCTCCTCAAAGAGTGGAAGCACGCCCCTGCCCCCTAACTTCCAGATGACATCCAGGAGGGAATCTGGACATGTTTCGCCCATGAAGACTGCATCCTTTGGAATGATCTAAAATATCTTTAGGAGTCCGTTAATGCTGCTTGAGACTGCCACGCTGAATTCCGTTTGATGCTACATAATGCCCATAAAAGAACCTTTTGAGGCTCAGTTGGAATGCCAGTTTGTAAAACAGCTTCAAGTCTATTGTGATTTAAAAAAAAAAAAAAATTGATATGAGAATTCAGTGTGGCTCCTGGTCCCACAGACCAGCTGTAGAGATGGAAATGTAGGGAGACTACCACAAGCTGCGGACAGGGCAAAATATGTTAAGAACATATATCTGCACGTTTTGCTATGCCGTTCGCACAGATCGTTGCCCGAGCATTAACATTTATGCTCTAAAGCATTTTTTTCCTGCCATGCCCATCAAGCTGTCACACCATCAGGGTAGTCAGTGGGTCACACAGCACAAGGGAAAGAAACTTGCCGGCCTCCGTCCCTGTAAATATTCATTCTTGAGCTACGGCTAGTTTGAAAGGACGCCTGTTGCTTCTTAAACTTCCTAAAGAAGATGCCTTCTCTTGTACTGCCCCTGTGCAAATAGTTGCAGGATGCTTCACATCCAGGCATGAGTAAAGCTCTTTTGGCCTTCTGTCCAAAAGCCTTCAGGCTCTGACCTCAGCCTTCCTTTGCCACGGTACCATATTCACCTTTATCCATGGGAGATGCCTTCCGAGACCCCTGTGGACGCCTGAGGCTGTGGATAGTGCCAATCCCTATTTATATACTCTGATGTTTCCTATACCTATACACCTACGATAGAGTTGAATTATAAATTAAGCAGAGTAAAAGATTAACAAGGACAACAATAAAATAGAACAATTATAACAATATACTGTAATAGAAGTTATGTGAATGGCTTTGGGTGATTATTAAGTAAAATAAGGGTTATTTGAACAAAAGCACTGTGATACCACGACAGTTGATCTGACAAGCGAGACGGCTATTAAGTGACTAATGGGTGACTAGCAGGTACAGTGTGGAGACGCCGGACAGAAAAATGATTTGTGTCCTGGGCAGGACGGAGCAGGATGGCGCTAGATTTCATTATGCTATTCAGAATGGTGTGTGATGAATTTAAACTTATAAATTGTTTAGTTCTGGAATTTTCCGTTTAGTATTTCCAGGCTATGGTTGACCAAGGGTAACTGAAACAGTGGAAAGAGAAACAGTAGATAAGGGGGGACTACTGTATTTATTTCTCAGTGTTTTCCCTTTTGTGTGGGACGGGCTACTTAGTACATTCCTGACTTTGCCTGTTTCAAATTTAACCACAAACTTTAGATCATTAGGGGCAGTCAGTACAGAAAAAATAGTAAAAGAGCTCTAGATCTAGAAAAAAGGCTGACTGAATTAAAATACTGGCTTTTATGCTTTCTGTGATTTGGTTTTTAGTTCAAAGCTTCAGCTATATCATCTGTAAAATGGGGATGAATACTTGTACCTACTTCACAGCTTGCTGTAAGGAGGGAATGTATATCAGCTCGCTATTGCTGCGTAACAAACTAAGAAAACTCAATGGCTTAAAATAAAAGCCATTTATTGTTGCTCATGAACATATGGGGGAGCTGGGCAGTTCTGTCAGCTACAAAGTGGGTAGGAAGCTTTGCTGATCTGGCTGCACTCTTTCTTAAGTTTGAGAGTTGCATAGCCCAAGATGAGCCTAGAGTGGTCTTGGCTGGAGCAATGAGGTTCCTCTCTGTATGGTGTCCCACGCTCCAGTAAGCTGCCTTGGGCTTGTTCTCATGGTGGTTGGGCAGAGCTGAGAGAGAGAGAGAGATTGATTCAAAGCCTATTGAGGCCAGGGTTCAGATCTAGCATAACATTCCACCACAAGGCACTAGCAAGGTCAGAAAGAAGGGTGTTTCAAAGTTACAAAAAGGGACATGGGTACAGGGGGGTCAAAAGCTGGGGCCCACAGTGTAATTAATCTAGGTCAGAGCGCAATGCACTTACCATGAAGGTGATCACATAGCACCTGCTTTTAAAAAGTTAGCTATCATGACAGATTGATTATTGCCAATAGTATCATAGTGAGGGTTAAAAATCAAAGAGATGCCCATGAGGGCACTGACATTATCTACCATGGAACCGGTTCTTGCTAAACAGGGGCAGTGATGTCCCCTGTGTTCTGAACCAGCAATCCTGTATCTTCTGTTCTTTGTAGATGTCCTTGCTGTAGACGCTTACATAGCCCAGGGTGCCCTTTCGGTATCTTCAAGGTCTTACTCCTGATTGTTCCCACTCCCCAGTGAGGTCACTCTTCCAACGCCACCCCCCCCCCCCCCAAGCCCTTTATATTCACATTGTGTCATCCAGAAACTTCCTCCTTAGATTTTGGTTATTTATGTTGATGTGTTGTCTCCCTGATGATTCTATTGGCTCCTTGAGATCAGTGACTGTCTAGGAACCATATTTTATTTCCTTCCACACTTAAGAACTCAACGAATGCAAGTATTTGGGAGCTGGGGTGGGGAAAAGAGAGTGAGGGAGAGACCAAATTGTATTTTACTTCCTGGCTTAAGGAATAATGACCAGTCTATTAACATATTAAATACTTTGCACTAATAAGTCCACGGTTTACTTGTAGAAATAGAACGGCTTATAATTAAGTCCCATACTTTATCTCGGAGTGGTCTACTGCTTATGTTCAAGATCTTACATTAAAACTTTGTTCCTTGTGTTTAAGGCATTATCACTCCTTAAAATGGCTCATCCATAAATCAGTTTTATGATCACCGATGCAGTTTCAGATGAGGTATTTACATGCACAGGCTTATGCCTCAGAATTCTCAGATGAAGATGCCAGCTCTTCTCTCAATTCTGCTGTTTCCCTCAGTGTTCACCCTGAGTCCACAGGTATTTGTATGACTTGGCAACTGTTTACATTTCCCAGAAATCATTACTTTATGCCCAAAGCCTTAGGAGGGATGGGACATTGCTCCACACCCCTCAAAGAGCAGCTTTCAAAAATTCCCTTTCAACGGGTCCCTTCTCCTCTGTCCAGGCAGACAACCTGCTGCTCTCAGCTTGTCTCCTCCCAGGTAGTAACTCCGTCCAAACTTCACTGTGTTTTCTATACCTTTCCTTTCTCTTCAGAGTCAAAATTCAACCAACATTCACCCAGAGGGTAGGAGTTAGAACTACTCACAGGTGACATAAGACCTTCTTGTCATCCTACAGGCCCAATGTTCATGCTTCGCAAAACCATTCATTTCCAGGCTGTCAGAGAGCCTTCTGTTTTTGGGGGGGTGTCCTGCTGGTGTTAATTCAGGGGTTTATTTTTTTAATGTCGATATCAGATTTACTTTACTCTGCCAATGTCTCCAGAAGAAAGGCAGTGGATAAATACAAAGCATCATTATTAACGATTATTATGCTGATGTGTAAAGACATAACTATTATTCCTGACAGTTTGGTCTGTGGGAATTAGATATTTCAGGCCAGCTCTGCAAACCTATGATTTCTGCTCATGCTTTTGAATGTTTCAATGTTTAAAACCCTAGTGGAACAGTTTCCATAGAGCATGGGGGGACGGAATCTGCATGGGTTTGTACAGATGACGTTTGAAATTCTACCACCCGAGCTCTGGGTGGAGAGGGAGCCTCTGCAGACCTGCGCTGCTTCAGTTGACCTTGGTCTCACGGTGACCACCAGCATGAGGCAGCCACTAGAGGAAAAAACAATTATGAGCCAAGCCTGAGTAATAAAATCAATGGAGAAGAGAAGGGGTAGGTGGACCGTCTTCTATAAAAAGACAGCAGGTGAGGTTAAATGCTGCATGTGGATGGGGTGCTGAGTGAGCACAGCATTTCTCTGGAAGAGGTGAGGCCGGGGGCTGTTCAGGCTGGACCAGGGGACAGCTGAGCAGGACCCCGCTGGTGGCGACACGGCTGCCTTCACGCTGGTGAAGGGTGGGTGCGTGAAGATGACAGGTTAGCTCTCCTCTTCCTAAAGGCAGAGCGGGCCCAAGTGAAGGCTGTGCCAGAGAAGGGAATTTTGGCTGCACAATTCAACAATGAGTGCAACTCCCTTAAAAGATGGGGGTCACTCGGTTTCCTGAACACCGAGCAGGGATGGTATCACCCATCATCTCAGACAAGAGCATGGAAATTACTGAGCTGGGGTGACTCAGTCAGCTCCGAAATCCCATGGTCCTAACTGGAGAGCTGAGTCCAGAGCTGAGGCTCAGGTGATGATTAGGGACTCACAGGGAGAGGGCATGTGAGGTGAGAGAAGCAGCCAAAGCAGAGGTTCTGAGTGAGGATGGGTTTTCCCCTGAGCGTGGGGAGAGGAATGAAACCAGCTTGTGTGGAGGCAGGGGTTATGGAGGGGACTATGGAAGATAAGTCTTGATGTATAACATGAGCCTAGAGCATCCAGGGCACCCTTAGAATTTATTCTTGATTCTACAGGTAATCGGGAGCCTTTGACAACTCTTAAATCAGCAGACTGGGAGATGACCTAAGTAAATCTCAGAATTAATTGAAATGTGAAGCGTGACAGAAAAGATGGGAAAACATTAAATTAAGTGAAATGAAGGACGTCAAAGATTCACATCTCCATCCCACCAGGAGAGGTGGTCGTGATTCCCCATAATATATTTGCATTAGCCCATTTTTCATGTCTGTGTCTGACACCATGAGCTTCAGGTTAGCTGAGTCCCTATTTTGCATATTACTCTATCTAGCTCTTAATAGGTGCTTAATTTATGATTACTGAATAAATATTCCAGTTGCCGTGTGAAATGAGGAGGGTCTAGGCATCTGGCAAAGATTAGAACAAACGAAAAGATGGAGAAATAATTTTAGACTTATACAATTATAGAAATACATCATTTGTGTTGGTGGTTCTGGGACCTACCCTCCAACTTTAACCCACACGTATTTATTCCTGAACAATCTGAGCCCTCCTCTTTCCAGAAAGAGTGCAAAGTGTTTTTTGTTTTACAATAAAAGACATGACTAAAATGAAACAGAAAAAAAACACACAACACATAGTAAATGATGAAGATGCCAGAAATAATCAGCTTCTCCCCACCCCACTTTTAAAGGTGGACTCTCCCCAGCTGTGAAGCAAAGGTGGGCTGTGGTCACAGTTGTTTGTTTAGGTCAAGACATAAATTTTCCCTTGCAGGAAATGATAGCCAGAAAGTGGAACTGTAGTCAAATGGGCACTGGAAAATTTGTGTAGCAGGTTTATGGATAACAAGCCAAGTTTTCAAGGCAGGTGAGGTGGTTGTAGATGAAATAAATCGTTCTACACATGAGAATGAAAATAAATTCTATACATGAATCTGAAGATCTCCTGTTCCACTCTCCTTGGGTACCTTCAAGTTCAGAGAATTTCTAGAAGACTAAGACCTCAGTCCATTTGCCTGGCCATGTACACCGATGGCCTTGGTCTTCCTGTGGCCCAGAGAAATTTAGTGGCCCTTGTCAGACACACCATGAGAAGGCTGGATCATATACTGAGCTTCCTTTAGATACAACATCATGTTCAAAGTTGCATCTATACAAATCACAGTAAAATCCTTCAGATGAGTCTAGGTGGGGGAAGGGATATTGTAGAAAGTGGAAGAAGCCAGGCATTGCTGAGTTTGACTTGCAACTACACCACCACTGCATGACCATGGGAACTGTTTATCTGTGACCCTCGATCATCTCATTCATTAAATAGGAATTACTTTTAATACTTACAGTATGTAAGAGCTCTAGGGTACAGGCTGACTTTCAGGAGGGCCCCAACAATTATTGAGCATTTATAATTAAACATACAGAGTGTGTGTGTGTGTGTGGGGGGGGTGCACGTGTGCACACGCTCATGTGTTTTTAAATAGAATACCCATTTTTTACTCATTTCGCAAACGACATCTTATGCCTTGGGTGACTAACCAAAGGTCCTTCAAGCAGTCAAAAGCAAAATGGGAACAAAGGGCTTGGGTTCTATGATTGGCAGGCCTGTGCTTTCATTAACCCACTATTCCTCTTCAGAAACTCAATGTCAGCCAAGGTCATACGTCTAGATGTTGGCCCTTCAAGTTTTCTTCCCTGAAAAAATAACATTCACAGAAGCCCTTGAAGAGTCTACAGTAAATAACACTTAACCTCACTGAAAATGAGGGGAAATCTAACAAACAGTCAGCCTTTCGTGGCTGTGTCTCTTAGGGCATTCCTGTGAGAACTGATCTGTTTCATCTAAATTGTGTTAGAGCCACGAAGGCAGCGACAAGCAATGGGGCCTATGGGTGAGCAGGGGTTTAGGTTCACATGCCCGTCTATAATGAGTGGATTATAGTGATGTGGGATGAGTTAGGTTAATCTGGGTTTGAATCTATGCTTTGGAGCCTAAACGGGACACAAGAATGTGGCAAAATTACTTAACTCACCTGAGCCTCAGTTTCTTCATCCGCAAAATGGGTACACAATCCCTGATTTAAAATGTGGATGCCATATGAAACAGCAGGCATTATATACCAGGCAAGCGATAACTAGCACATAAAAATAAAGTCATTTTCTCTTCCTCCTGCCTTTGAATGATGTTGCTACAAACTCCAGTGCTCACAACCTTTACTGCAGGAGGAGCTCAGCTGCTGGCAAAGCAGCCTTTATTAGGATGTCAAGTCCGGCTGCCTATTTTACATGAACTTGGAAAGTAAAGCGCCAATGACAAACCCAAGCTCATCAATAGCTTTGGAATTTCTAGTGTCAAGGCCCAGCCAGGGCAGTGATTGATAAGATGGGTGAAAAGTCTCCCGCTGTATTTTTCTCTTTTCCAATCAGGAAGACCAAACGGGAGAAACAAATCAGTTCGCGTTAATGAACGAGAAGGGAAGGAAATAACGCCCAGGAAGCCCTGAGAGGCCAGGAGGCCGAGGCACCTCCAAGCCCTGGGCTAGTCCCACAGAAAGAGAAGGAGGCATTTGTGGAACACACACAACACGCCAACAGCCCGAGGCTGGCTGGCTCAGCGACCGGGGCTGCTGTTTTTCTGCATCACTGAAGTCACACCAGAGTTTGACAAATCCTGTTACATCCCCCACTGAAAGTGGATTCATAAACATCAGCCCTTTTGAAGGGAATTTTAAAAATAGTTTGGTGGTTTTTCGTGTGATCCTACATCAAATCAAGGATGGCATTCCCCTTGCTCGTACGTGGACTGTTATTAGCCTACAAACTAAATATGTGGAGGCTCTTCATGGGTAAATTAACATTTCATTTTCAGGAGGCAAAGAAAATGACAGCATCGGTGGCCATAGGTTTACTGCCTGGGAGGTAAATGTACCTTGGATCTCTTTTATTATCGGGCCTGTCAGAGCTGCACAAAACTGATTGTAAGTCAATATCGGGGGAATCTGGGAGACTCTGCCCTTTCTATAATGGAATTAAGCACTAATATCACAAGAGTGATGTGTCTGCTTGAGAGTCTACCTCTCTCGTAAAAGAAACAGGAAACACATGGACATGATCAGATGAAAAACGGGTGTTGCCATGTTGGGGTATTGTCTCTGATGAGAATATTCCGATTCTCTTAGTTGTATGACCCCATGCAAGTAGCTTCACCTCCCTGAACCCACTTTTCTTCTAAATGAAACGGTACTGCAGACAGCATTTTTATATTGCCTTGGAGGCCACATAGAGCATGCGAGGAAGATCCCGTGAGAAGGTGTTTTGGATCGAACTGTGTCTCCCCACAATTCACATATTGAAGCCCTAACTCCTGGTACCTTTGAATGCGACCTTATTTGGAAATAGGGTCTTTACAGTGGTCATCATGTTAAAATGAGGTCATTCGGATGGGCTTAGTCCAATTTGTCTGTTGTCCCCATAAGAAGGAGAAATTAAGACAGAGAGGCACACAGAGGGGACATGATGTGAAGACACAGGGGAACACTATGTGATCACGAAGACGGCTGCTTGCAAGCCAAGGAGAGAGGCCTGGAACAGATCCTTCTCTCACAGCCCTCAGAAGGCACCAGACCTGCCAACAATGCATTTGGACACAGAGCCTCCAGGACTCACCGTGAGACAATGCATTCATGTTGCTTAAGCCACCCAGTTTTTGGTTTGCTGCAAGGGCTAACATGCTAGCAAACTAATACAGAAGGGCTGGGTTCTGAATCTCCTCCTGAGAGGGTGACTGTGAGGCATAGGACCTGAAGTTCAACAGGGATCCCTTCCTCTAATCAAACTTCTCTCCAAAACCTACTGGCCCTTCCAAATACTCAGGTTAGTATCTAATTATCTCAATAACACAGTTGTCATGACAATGGGCTATACAGTATTGTTTCCAGAGTTTGAATCCTTACATGCTAAAATCTCCATGGGATATTTTCTTCAACTAAGAGTAAATGAAGCTAAGCCTGTGCATGCACCCACAACACAATCTCTCAAAAAACCTTTAAAAAGGGCCCACATCCCTTTACCTCTACCCCAGTGTTGGAGAATAACAGCCATTCATGGTCATTAAGCATCTCTGCAGTCAACTGACATGTATTCGTTCAAGTGGCATTTACTGAGCAACTATTATGTGCGAAGCAGGGAAGGAGAATTCTTGGTGGGCTAACTGCTTATATCAGAGAAAGCTTGCCATTGAATGTCTGAACTGAAAAATGACATCTCTGCCTGTGGTAGGCTAGGGAGCAGCGTAGGTTTCATGAGAAGGGGCTCTGGGCCTTGCAAATACATCGTGTCCTTCCTAGAGACGTAGTAAAGCTGCCAGCACCTTGTAGATGCTTAACAGATATTGACTGAACCAATGAATGAATGAACAAGAGAAAATTCAAAAGAACACTGAAACACGTTGAAACACCTAGTCCTGAGTGTGACACTTGCTATGCTCCTGGCACCAAGGGCTCCACATATAATATTATCACATCTTCTGTATAATGTTCACAAGGGCCTTTGCTGCAGTGAGTCATAGCTCCATTTTATGGTTGAAGAAAACAAGGCTTTTAGAGACTAGGTCCATCATCAGCTATTTTACAGAAACAAACCAACCTGCATTTGAGTCCAAGTCCAGGGTCATGCTCGCCCAAACTGCTGGCCACCCTCCCACTTTCTGTGGAAGCCTGAGCATGTTGCCTACTCTCTTAAGGCCAGAATCTTCTAGTGGGAAGTGGGGAAAAGTGTGTTTAGCTGCTTATTTATAGTCTCTCAAATGTTTTTCATTAATTTTCATCAATAACAGCCTGAAAGAGCAACTTGAATCTGGGCATGCGTTTTGTCTCTTTCACTCTCTCAGGAAACCAACTAGTGATATTTTTTCACCCTTACACACACAGACACACACACACAAAAGCAAAATAAGATGAACTTGCAACATCTCCAGACAGGAGTATAATCTCGCTCCCAACGAAGCCCCACTTGGCAGGATTTTGATGCTAATTCCAGCTGTCCAGGAATGTCACTGGTTTGAATTTGCGTAATTGATAGAGTAAGGTATTGATTCATGTTAGTAAACCAGGAGCCTTGAACTTAAGATGTGAGTTAATTGGGGTTAAACAGTGTCATTTCTTGACGGGGAGTGATGTTTTAGGCTGGTTGGGTTGGACTCTGCGCAAGGTTGCTGCTTTCCCAGCCCCCGTTCAGATAGGGCGGACTTGTCCTCTGGGAATTGCCGAATGCAGGGCCAGGCTGAAGGAACAAGGGTAGGATGACAGTGTCCTTAACCAAAAAAACAAAACCGAGAGCAAAGCAACCTGACCTTCCTCGCTAATGGCAAGTATTCAGTAATAAAGGACACATTGAAAATGATGTTGCTTTGAAATTCAGATGCCATGCCTTGGGGTGGGGGTGGGTGGAGTAGGGAAGACTATGAGAAAGGCCTGACTCTTTGTTAATGAGCAATATAAACGTCCCCATGAGCGACTCTCCTTGCCTCATGAACTTGGCCTGCCGAGTATGGACGTATGCGCGCTTTTACTCATTTATTCATACATTTGTTCAGTATCACCTATTGGTTGAGCCTGACACCCTGCTGTGCAGCTGGAGCTGACAATGCTGAACAAGACGTATGTCAGTCCTCAAAGGGCTCAAAATCTAATAAAACATAGATCTAAAGACAGCAATCACAGTAGGACAGCAAGCTATGGGCACGCCGAAGCAGGTCCAGCCAACAGCCTGGGGAGGTAGAGTTAGAGGCTACTTTTAAGGGAAGGGGCTCATTCCCTGAACCTTTAAGTGTGGACGGCTGTTACCCAGAATTTGAGGAGCTCTTTTCCTTCCTCTAGCCTTTGTCAAAACTGCAAGTCATTCATGATTTGTGATTGTTTTTAACAGTATCCTGGCCAGACAGAAAGCTCCATGAGGGTTGGGATTCTACCTGGCTTGGTCACTACTTATTCTCAGGAGCTAGAACAGTGACCGGCACATTCTAGATGCTTAATATCTGTGAGTTGAATAAATGAATGAATGTGTACAGAGGCATATCGTGAAACGAGATCAGAATCTCAGCTCAGTAAGTGAGGTCATAGGGTGCCTTGATGGCCACCTTGTAGGCGCGCACAGATATTTATTCAATGAATGAATGAATGAATGAGTGAACAAGTGTAAAGGAACACTGAAATTAAACTTGGAATCATAAAGTCTACAGTAAGAGGGAAATTTCTGAAGGATCCTAAAGAGGGCACTGACACGGTTTACTTTACCCAAAGAATCCTTTACTCGATGCTGATTATATGGGTTTGGTGGTTTGCTATACATATCAATGATTTTAAGACATGAACTACAGTTGTCTGTTGAAGATTATAATCTAGGAGGGAAAGAATAGATTTACTCTATACCCTTAAATATTTTGAAGACTTCTCTATAGGGAAACATCTAGATAGTTTTTCATGGAATACAATGAAAAACAGGACTTGCGTTAAAAAGAATCGTTCTATGGCCAAATGTATATTTCCTAATAGTGCAAAAGTTGGTTTTTATATTTTCCAATTGTTTTTAAAGAAATAAGATTTTGTGTCATGTGAAAAGAATATGAAATTCCAATATCAGTGTCCATAAATAAAGTGCTATTGCCACATGTACCCCTTTATGCACCGTCTATTGCTGCTTTCTTGCTGAGAGCAGAGTTGCTCCGGCCTTTGCACTGAAGGGTCACCGGTTTGATTCCTGGTCAAGGGCACGTACCTGGGTTGCGGGTTCACTCCCTGCCCCAGGTCAGGGTATATTCAGGAGGCAACCAGTGGATGTGTCTCTCTCACATCGATGTTTCTCTCTCCCTCTCTCTCTCCCCCTCCCTTCCACTCTCTGAAAAGCAATGGAAAGAATATCCTCAGGTGACGATTAACACACACACACACACACACAAGAGCAGAGTTGTGTAGGTGCTACACATGGCCCACAAAGCCTATGGTATCCATCATCTGGAACTTCATAGGAAAAGGTTTGCCGAGCACGGTTTGCCTCTCCGTGAGCGGCGTGGCGTGGCTGATGCCAGCACGTATTTGGGTCACTTTCTTCCTTAAGACGTTCCGCTTCCCGACTTAGTGGTTCCCTGCAAATTCAAGTGTAACTACATTGGGGAATTTCATTTCCTCCTTCTTAAAATGAGTGCGTTGCAAATGATGATTGATTATGCCTTTGATTAGGACGGGAGCATACAGCTTAGTGTGAAATGCAAAGCTATTTCGGGTCAGTGCAGCATAGTTGAAACAGCAGCGGCTTGAGATCAGAAAGCCAAAGTTTCCACCCTGCAAGCGTGGGCAGCTCACCTCCCTCAGCTGGGCCCATGACCCCTGATTTACCAAACGACAGGGCTGGGAAGGCCGTCTTCAAGCTCCCTCCGCGCCTGACCGTAATTCTGCCAGCACAAGTGACTGTCTGTGCTCAGGGCTCTGCCTCCTCCTAGCAGAAATGCATTTTACAGAGACACGCTCATTGACCACTAAATACGTTTGAGTATTTACACGTGTGGAGTTGACAAAAAATGCACGGGAACAAACCAGTCCGGAGTTTCAAATCTGCAGGAAGCATGGGGACAATTAGAGTTCTGCATTTCAACTTGTAGCTTCAGGATGCATTTTGTGTCTTCGTGTGGAGGTGACTGGGGGAAAGATAAACTTACAATATTTTTGAATGGGCTAAAGAGGGGAGGTGTGGATTTTTAAAGATTAGGTTAAGTTGCAACCTTTAGTCAGAACATCCCTGCTCTCTCCCAACCCGACGCTGACTTATCTTTGCTTTAAGAGCTGCAATCTCTTTCCCGCTTAGCCCCATGGTTATTCGACCTCAAAAATTTCCTAGCAGAATATTAGAAGCTGTTAGCCAGGACAGGATTCAAGCAGCAAATCTGACCCCTGTGCACGTCTACACGGTTTGTCTGGGCCCCCGCGTGATCTCTTACTGTTCTCCTTTTGAGCCTGGATAGCTTGGTGGGAATGCCAGAGAGGTGCTTGCAAAACATCAGTGTTTAAGTGACTGTTCCAGTTGTTAAATCATAATAGAGTGTGATTTCACTGGAATAAAGTAATTACAGGGGAAGAAAAGAAAGGCGAACGATACAAAAACATGTCCTTTTGGGTTATCTAAGTCCTGATGTGTTCTCTGACGCATATGCATTACTTGTTTCTGATCTGCCCACTGCATAAAATATTCCATGATCCATTATTTAAAGGATGGAGATTAGTGTTATTTTGGCTCAAGCTCTTATCCACAAATTTGGGCAAAGATGGTGCACTTCAGACCCTCAAAAATTTCTCAAAGAGGTTGTAATTCTTCTTCTTTTTTTTTTTTAATCTTCACCTGAGGATATTTTTTCCATTGCTTTTCAGAAAGAGTGGGAGGGAGGGAGGGAGGGAGAGAGAGAGAAACATTGATGTGAGAGAGCCACGTCAACTGGTTGCCTCCTGCACGTGCCCTGACCAGTGCCGGGGATCGAGCCTGTAATCGAGCCTGTGCCCTTGGCTGGAATTGAACCCAGGACCCTTCAGCCTACAGGCTGACACTCTAGCCACTGAGTCAAACAGGCCAGGGCTGCTTAAGGTTTCTGAGCCTTGGTTTCTGCATGTTTAATAGGATGTGATAATAGAACACACCTCATATGGTTTATATTTTAAATGTAGATAAAAAGCACTTATCCTAGAGCCTGGAACACAGGAAGCACTTAATATATATTAGTTGTTATTCTAAATAAATTTAGGAAAATTCTACCTGTCCTTTGGGTTTAGGTGTTACCCACCTGGAACTCTATCCTTGCCCCCTGAGGTTAGCCACTCCTGGCTTTTCTTTTTCCTACCACTATTTATAATGTTTCACAATTATTTGGTTTCTTGCATCTCTTGTAAGCTATAGGATTCTCTAGAGTTGCAAATTTGTCTAATTTATTTCTCCATATCTAGCTTCCTTCTCAGACCTATATTCATAGCTCTGGTCAAAGAGTATTATGGTGAAGGGGTAAGGAAATGAAAGTAATACGTTCATTATAGCAACAAAATCATGGAATATACTTGTGAATGAAAAATCACTGCTCTTAGAATAAAAAAAAATAAAAGAATCCAAAACCTTAGCAAAACATCTATACGGTCCCTCCCTTGATTACCAGCCTCTTCAAAGGAGGCTATCCCCCTTCCACCTGTTTTCTGTACTCACAGTCACAACAGAAATCTCTCAGTGCCTGGTCACAGGACCTTTGCACAGGCTACTTCCTCTGTCTGGAACGCTCGTATACCACACTCAGCCTTCAGATCACAGCTCAAGTCTTACTTTCTTGAGGAAGCCTTATCCCGCCCCTCAGTCTAGGTCATATCTGCTTCTTATATGCACCCAAAGAAATTTGTTCCGTCCCTTTTGAGATTTAATCTCAATTTAATTATTTAGTTTTGTGATTATTTAATTACTACTTATCATTCCCCAGTAGACTATAAATTCCATGGCAACAAGTATCATTTTTGCTCTATCTTATATTCCTAGTGTTATGGACAGTGCCTAACACATAGCAAGTGCTCAATAAATATTTGTTAGCAAATTAATAAATGAAGAGACAAAAACTTGCATTCCAGAATTGGGTGCATAACAACTTTAGCTGACTGATAAGGAACTAGAATTCTTTATTCATTAGGTTCAACCAATGACAAACTTCTTTATGCGTTTATTAAGAGTTTCTCCTGCCAGGTCTACTCAATGGTTGTTTAAGAAGCTGAATTGTGCCTTTCCTGCAAACACAGAGCAAGACATAAGCTAACAATGGTCAAAGGTAGACTAACCTTTGTTCCAGGCCCTACAGCTCAAGCTATTTCTCTTTCCCCGCTTCCCCTTCCCCCAAAATGTATTATGTCTCAATTTGCAATGGTCCTGTTATCTTTGGTTTCAACATACCCATCTCAAATGAACTGGGCTATGTTCCCAGCTTTCCGGAAATTACATAATCTCATTAAAAACTCTGTGTAACCCTCCCCCCCCTACACCCCCACACTGTCATTCTCTCCTCCTCATGCTCACTGTCAGGTCGAATCGGCATGCATTTGACGTCTCAGAAAGGTCTCAGGAACCTTCAACAGTCCCCTCCTTCCCTCCCCCTTCCTTCCTTCCTTCCTTCCTTCCTTCCTTCCTTCCTTCCTTCCTTCCTTCCTTCCTTCCTTCCTTCCTTCCTTCCTTCCTTCCTTCCTTCCGTCTTTCTCTCTGTCTCTCTCTCTCTTTCTTCCCTCCCTCCCTCCCTCCCTCCCTTCTGTTAACCCTCACCCAAGGATATTTTTTCCCATTGGTTTTTAGAGAGAGTAAAAGGGAAGGGGGAGAGGGAGAGAAACATCCATGTGAGAGAGACACATCGATTGGTTGCCTCCCACACGCACCCCAATCGGGCCTGGGATGGACCCTGCAACCGAAGTGCATGCCCTTGGCCGGGAGTGGAACCTGCGACCCTTAGGGGCGCGGCCGGTGCTCTAACCACTGGGCCCCCGGCCAGGCCTGAGCTGTCTTTCTTCCCCCCACCCCACAGTCCCGGCTCAAAGGCCATCGCTTCACTCACTGTCCAGAAATGAGCGGCCCGCGCTCCTATCCCCCCTTCCCCATTCCATCGCCCAGGAAAGCTGGCAGGATCATCTTAACGAATTACACTCGTTAGGGTGTAATTGGGGGCTCCGGGCCGAGGGCCCCTTCCTATGGGCTCGGTGCCCGGCCACCCGGCGCTGCCCACGACCCCTGCCAGGGCCCGGCTCTGAAAGCCGCTGGCTTCTCACGGGCTCCAGCTGCCTTCCCCCCGTCACTCGCCCTTCAAGAATCAGATTAAAACCGTCTCCTCTCCGAAACCCTTTCTGACTTTCCTGAGAGCAGCAAAGCCCCAGCGTTTTAAAGTGACTGTCTCCCCGCGTCCCCTTCGCTGGACGGCGGGGCCCTGGGCGCGAGGCCCACGTCTCAGGGTTCCAACGTTCCCGTGGCTGTCAGCCCAATCCCTGGCACATACGAAGCGTGACGACACGCTCAGGGATAAACAGTTTCCTAAAAAACATGACATTTTCCTTCGATAGCGAGCATTTACTCCACTAAAGAAATATGCCCTCCCCGACACTGACGTGGCGTTTTGTGGAGGCAGCCGCCAGCCGAGGCGCGCACGGAGCGGGTAACATCTGCGTTTTGATGTGTGCGCGTCTGTAGCAAACTTTCACTTATGATGACCAAAAAGAAAGGGGGTTGAAGGAGTTTATGTTTTAACACAGACTATAAAAATAACCTAGATTGTGATTCTGCCACTTTAATTTTATCTCAGTTCTGACAAATATTTCCCTTTCAAATGCCTGCTCTCCTAAATAGTGCTGATAAGACCTCCAAACAGATCCCCAGCTCGATGCATTTCTAAGCCTGTGATTTGAGTGCTAAAGTAAGGGTTAAGTGATAAAAATAATACTCCATGGTGCTCCTGAGATTCTGGGAATGCTCGTTTCATCTACTTTTGGTTTTTATAGACTTAATGTCTATTAGCATTCCACTGTTTCACTTTAAATATGTTCTTTATTTATTTCAAGAACTCAAGTCATTTCCATTCCATGAGCCTTTATTGAGCGCCTAGTGTATCTCAGGCTCTGTGTTGGGTGCTGGTGATTCTTAAATATATGACAGGGTATCTAACTTTAAACAGTTCTAAGTCTGAGTCAGAGGTTTAAGGGAGTGTGTGTAATAAAAGGGGAAAGGTTAGGTGGACCCTGTTGGGAAGGTGGGTGGAAGAGTTGACTGTAAAACATGGTGACTTTTGAATTGGGCTTTGAAGGCTGAGTAGGAGTTTGCCATTATCTGGGACAAAAAGCAACGCAAAGGATTTAGAAGAGTTTTTGTAAAATAATATTGCAGTTGATTTCAGTGAAGCCCTGAGTATGAATATTACAGAATAGGTAGAAAAGGCAGTAGAAGTGATGTGATTTGGAAAAAACCTTTCCCCTTCTGGCCTTTTTGCTGTTGTTTCATTGTCCTCGAGACTGAAGGAAAAAATACTTTGTGAGGGCCACTTTGATGTATATTATATGAATTACTCATCATTAAGAAGTCAAACCAATTAAAAAATGGGCAAAGGACCTGAATAGACACTCCTCCAAAGAGGACTTGCAGATGGCCAACGGACATATTAAAAGATGCTCAATGTCACTAATCATCAGAGAAATACAAACTGAAACCACATGAGATGTCACCTCACACCTGTCCGAATGGCTGCCATCAATAAATCAACAAACAAGTGTTGGCGAGGGTGTGGAGAAAAGGGGACCCTGGTGCCCTTTTGGGGGGAATGCAGGCTGGTGCAGCCGCTGTGGAAAGCAGTATGGAGTTCCCTCAAAAAATTAAAAATGGAACTGCGCTATGACCTAGTGATTCCACTTCTGGAAATGTATCCAAAGAAACCCGAAACACTAATTCAAAAGAATATATGCACCCCTATGTTCATAGCAGCGTTATTTTACAATAGCCAAGATTTGGAAGCAGCCCAAGTGCCCGTCAGTAGATGAGTGGATTAAAAAGCTGTGGGACATTTACACCATGGAGTATTACTCAGCCATATAAAAGAAGGCAATCTTACCCTTTGGGACAGCATGGATGGACCTGGAGAGTATTATGCTAAGAGAAATAAGCCAGTCAGAGAAAGACAAGTACCATAGGATTTCACTCATATGTGGAATCTAATGAACAAAATAAACTAACAAACAAAATAGAAACAGACTCATAGATACAGAGGACCGACTGACAGCTGTCAGAGTGGAGGGAGTTGAAGGGATGGGCGAAAAATATGAAGAGATTAAGAAAAGAAAACAAAACAAAACGCGGAGACACAGACAATACCATGGTGATTACCAGAGGGGAAGGGGGGTGGGGAGGTAGAAGAGGGTAGAGGGGCCTAAATAGTGATGAAAGAAGACTTGGCTTGGGGTGGTGAACACACAGTACAATATACAGATGATGTATTATAGGGTCGTACACCTGAAACCTATATAGTTTTATTAACCAATGTCACCCCAATAAATTAAAAAAACAACAACAAAACGAGAGTGTGAACTAAGGTGATAAAAATAAAAAAGTCAAGCAGCTAACACCGGCCTTTGTTCAAGCTATTGAGGGCGTTACGTTCCCCCTGGAAAAGCTGTTTGTTTTTGAATTCCTCTCTACCCTGTGCAAGGGTCATCTTCTCCTGTGGGAAATCTTGGTCAGCTTTTCTCTTATTGATGCCAATCAGAAGACATTCTGAGCCTTCGTGTCCTGTTGTTTGTCTCTACTCTGTGTAGAAGGAAAATCGTTTGTCATTAAAGACACAGGCACAACCCCCCTCCCCCCCCCAACTGCCCGGGTGTGTGGGCTGCCCAGCGCGCCGTCGGATGGAAAGGCACCCCCACCCAGTCCCTCAGCGTGCCGGCTCCCGCACGGGCGGCTTGACCCGGGAGCAGCCACGGCTAACGGGATGTCTCATTAGAACAGATTCTGTCGGAGCATCTTCCCCACCATTGAACACTCTCCCGAGCACTGTGCAGACGCGGGGCCGGGAGACTCCTGCCTGGCCTAGTGGAGCTCACACGCTGGGAAGGAGTCCACGGGCGCAGCGGGCCCAGGGTGTGCCAGCCCTCCCCGGGCCCTCGCAGCACCCGACAGTCCCGTGCGGCGCTTCACACCCGCGCTCGTGTGTGAGCCACGGAGCTAACATTTCCTGTGCGCTCCTGGGTCTCTGTCGCGGAGGCACGAAGTGCTTGGGACACATTACCTCTTTTAACCCTAACAGACCCCATGATCCATGCATGATTGCTGCTGCCATTTGCAAATGAAAAAACGCAAGAGTAAGGCAGATTAATGAACTTGTTCGAAGGTTGAGAGAGAGCCTCGATGCCGCCAGGCTCCGACGTCTACGCTCCTGCCGCTGGGCCATAACTTCTTTTTTTTTTCTTTCTTTTTTTAAATATATCTTTATTGATTTCAGAGAGAGGAAAGGAGAGGGAGAGGGAGAGAGAGAGACAGAAACATCAATGATGAGAAAGTCATTGATCGGCTGCAGCCCACAACCTGGGCATGTGCCCTGACTGGGAATCGAACCCCGATCATCTGGATCCCAGGTCGGCGCTCAACCGCTGAGCCACACTGGCCGGGCTGGGCCATCACTTCTAACCTGGCGCCCAAATCTCCACAATGGCTTGGAAGCAGGCAGGGCGTTCAACACACAGAGCCGCTGTGCTGCCGCTTGCGGCTGTTGCTCTTAGTGGGGCCGGCGTTTGCTGGGCCTTGCTCCGTGCCACGTGCTGGACTAATTACTCTGCTCACATTTAATTCTCTTTATAACCCCAGGAAGCAGGCGCTCTGCTCCCATTCTGCCAATGTATAAATAGAGTCTTAAACTAGCCAGGTAACAAACATCAGATGGGCTTTGATCCCAGATCTGTGTGACTTCAGATCAGAGGGATGAGGGTGACTTGGACTAGGGTGACACATGGAGACGAGGGAACGATGTATTAATGGCTTATAATTGAGGAAACGTGGTTATTTTTATTTAAATGTAATTCAATTGAATAGGCTTTTGGTACCTCCTTCTAGGAGGCATTGTGCTAAGTTCTAAGTATAACAAGGTAAATATCACACTACTTTATCCCTATAAACGAGATGCTTATAAACAAGAAAATCAACAGACACACATGAAAAAAATATATTCCTGGGATGGGTGCAGCGGTCAGGTGGGAGGGGTCAATGGGGGGAAAAAGGGGACATCTGTAATACTTTCAACAATAAAGATAAATTTAAAAAGAGAAAAATATATTACTGACAAATAATAATATATTAGTCCTACTTTATCTGCAAGGGATGAATTCCAAGATTCCCAGTAGGTGCCTGAAACTGTGGCTAGTGCCCAACCCTATAAATGCCGTTTTATTTCTATGCATACATACCAACGATAAAGTTTAATTTATAAATCAGCCAAGTTCATGAAAAGAAGACTCATTCTTCCTGGAGATCTTAGTGAATTTAGCATATGGTTATTTTTCTTTTCTTATTACATCGAGAATTTTTACCTTGTCACTTAAAGGAAGAACTTTATGGTTTCTCTTTGGTGAATCCGATTTGCCAGTATCACTACTTTTGTGCTTTGGGTCCATTATTAAGTAAAATAATGGCTACTTGAACATAAGCACCGATACACGTGACAGGTGGTCTGACAGCCTGGACAGGATGATGGAGTGGGACTTCATCACGCTACTCAAAACAGCGCACAATTTAAAACTTATGAACTGTTATTTCTGGAAATTTCCACCTAGTATTTTCAGATTGCAGCTGACCACAGGTAACTGAAACGGTAAAAAAATGGGAAACCACAGATAAAGGGGACTACCGTACCAGCAAAAATATGTTAGTCCTTAACATATACCAGGTCTGCTTATAAGTATGATACCTAAGCATTTATTTTTTAAATCTTAGAAAATTGATGTGATAGGTGCTACTATCATTCCCATATTACAGATGAGGGAGACAGAAGATCAGTGAATATAAGCAACTTCAGCCTTTAGAGATTATGGGGATTTCTCTGGACCATTTCTATTTTTTAAGTAGTTGAGTCACTTTCTAAATTTGCATGTTAGGTTGAAGGCTGTGTCACCACTAGAATCTGCTCATCATGGTTTTCTCTCCCTAGTTGTCATTCTTTCCGTTTAATAACTCTGGAAATAGGGTTATGGAGAATACAATTTCCCAGTAAAATACAATAAGCATTTGTTTATATTTAAAAAAAAAATTTAACTTCTTCAAGTTCACAGGCCAAGACATATACCCAGAAACAAAGATGAGGTAACGATTATTTCCACCTGGCTGGGAAAGGATGGGGTCATTGTTTGGAATGAATCCTCCAGAGAAGTGGAATTTGGAAGGGGGGAAAGTAGAACCAATCCCCAAGTAAAAATCAGAGAAGTACTGGAAGGAATTGGTGGTTAGGGTGAGCTCTCAGTTCACTACAACCCCTGCACTCATGCTGGCTGACTCTGGCTTCCGATGGTTCTTCCAGGGTGAAAATATCTCGCCGTGATGACCCATTGTGTGTATTTATTCTTTACTCGAAATTCTCTGGGGTTGCATCATATGTGTGACATCTCCACACAGAAATGGTGTTTTCTACCTTACAGGACCTTGGGCGTCCAGAGGAAGGTCCTTTGCATCATCAGCATTCTATCCCGCCTCCAAGGGCTGTCAGCTAGAGATGGCTAAGTAAGTGATGGGGCTTTAAAAGGTTAATTACCATTAATCATTATGAGAAGGTGGCTTATTATCAATTCATAAATTCAGAATAAATTTATTCTGCTGACAAGCAAAATGTCCTAGTTGCCCTGTAGACCTGGTTTCCTTTCTGAAAAATAATTTTTTTTCCTAGATTATGGTCTTTGTATAAAATGCTGTCTCTTCCAAGACGCCATGTAGAGGAAAGCTTAATTAAATGCATAAATTCGGTTAAAGTATTCCAAACTTATCAAAAGCCTTAAGGATTTCATGTCTATGAGGATCTGTACAGACCCAGATGTATAGTCATATGTCTATAAACAGAGACACATACAGGTTAACCAACATCTTTAAAAGTGTGCTTTACAGGTGACTTGTGAATTAATCTTATTATAAAATTTCTCCAAAACTTTTTTTGTATGATATTTTACTAAATAAAGTGCTTAAGCTTTCAAGGTTGCAACCTACAAAACTCAATCTAACCAGACTCTAGCTTGTAATTAAGGTATTATTAAAACCATGTCTCTCCACAATCATCCAGAATTTGTTTATTAATTGCTTGCATTTTCACTAAAGGAAGTATAAAGCAAATAAAATGATTTAAAATATTAAAAATAATAAGAATAATCAATAGTCACCATTTTAGAATTTTTATTATATGTCAGGTACTATATTGTCATGGTTAATTTTATATGTCAACTTAACTGGGCTACCAGGTGCCCAGATATTTGGTTAAGCATTATTCTGGGTATGTCTGTGAGGATATTTTTCACTGAGATTAACATTTAAATCAGTAGACTGAGTAAAGCAGATTGCTCTCCCTAATGTGGGTGGGCCTCATCTAATCCGTTAAAGGCCTGAATAGAACAAAAAGATGACCCTCTCCCAAGTAAAAGAGAATTTTTACTGTCTGATGGCCTTTGAACTGAGACATCAGCTTTTTCCCTACCTTGGGACTTGAACTGAAACACTGGCTTTTCCTGGGCCTCATACCTGCCATTCTTTGTATGGGAACTACACCACTGGCTCTATAAGGCCTCAGGCCTTCAGACTGAGAATGGAACTAAACAATCGTCTCTCCTTTGTTTCCAGCTTACGACTCACCCCATAGATCTCAGGAAACGTCCTCCACAATAATCATATGACCCAATTCTTTATAATAAATCTCTTTAGGATACTGACAAATACATACACTGTTCATAATACTAAATATTGTACTAAATATTTTATTTAACTAAATTTAATACTTAAATGACCTTCAGAGAAGGATACGACATCATTCCCTTTTAGAGATGAGGAAAGTGATGTGTTTTGTTGCATCCCCCATGACTCACCATTCCTCCATCTCAACTATGTTCTTCAACCAAACCTCAGGCTACAACCACTGGCGGGATCCCCCTGCAGGAACTTTCAGGAAGAATGAACTTAAGAGAATGTTTGGGGGTTAGAAGGATAGGGCGTGTGTCCCAGCCATACCCATCTGCCTGAACATATCAGCATACCATTTGCCCTTTGTCTAACTTCCCGCCCTGGTCATTGAAGGGCAGGTCAGCGAGTCTACTGAGACCTCAATGTGGAGACTTTTGCTGTGGTCTTCCCACTCTTCATGGGTGATTTCTTGGCCCCACCCAGTCTCCTTTTCTCTGGTTTCCTCTCCCTTTTTCCACACAAGGGGACAGAATACCATCTCTCTAAGAAAACTGAACCCCCGCCAAACCTGCATCCAGTCTTCCTCTTATATAATAAAAAAGGAGAGGGCCTAGGATGCGGTTGGTGGTGGGGCAAGCTCTCCAAACTGCTCTCTTTCGGGAAGCCCTGCAGCAAGAAGACTGGCCACAACGGCTGGCATCCTTGCACACATATAATTGGAGTCCTTGCTAGCATTTTCAGCATTGAAAGATCTCTGTCTTTTTTCTCTTATTCTTTTTTCCCCTCTGCATCTCTTTGCCTCTCTTCTCTTTCTTACTAGTGCCTCTCTCTTTCTCTCACTTGGCCTGTTCCATCTCTCTTGGTTGTTCAGCAATTAATTTTAATAAAAAAATACAAAATTACAGCTCTTGTGTTGTTTCTACCTGTCCCAGACGTTTGAGTAAGACGGATACTACCCAGTTCTACTCTCTCCCATCTCTTCCTGATGCCATAGCTCCAGGAGGATGCAACTCTTTACCTCCAGCTGCTTATCTAAATTTTGAGGGTACAACAGACACACACGTAACACACTTGACAAAGGCGATGAGATTGTTAAGTAGGTTCTCTGCTGGAACACCACCATGCAGACACTTAGATATGAAGCATGTGAAATTTGGGGAGTCTTGGAACACGGTATCACTGGCACCCTTTCTGATGCTGGCACCTGAAACTCTTTGAAGCCCATTATTTCAGGGCATCATTCTGATCTGGTTTGGCAGAAGACCTGTTTAAACCTGAAATAACAACCTGTGTCCTATATTGGCTCACCATGTAGTCCCATCTTTATTTCCTTTCCTGTGGGGCACCATGTGCTGGTTTCATGAATAATCCTTCTCAAAGAGTGGATCAGGGCACCTTCCTTCTGAGAGGAAAACGCCTTCCACAGGAAGGGTGAGGGACTGGGATGAAGTCACTAGAACTTCACTTCCAGTCTTCCCTCACCTGCTCATCCACAGTGTAACCCTACAAAAGTCTCTTTTCTCTGGGTCGGGATTTTCAGATCTCTGAACAAGACAGGCGATCGAGCACTGGAGCTTCCAGATGTGTTTTAGCTTTAAAAGTCTATGATTTTATACACTCTTCTTCCAAATTAAATTCAAACTCCCTTTGCTTATTTCCTTCTTTTATTAAGAAATGCATTCGGAACACCGAAATTCACAACATAAGGGAGTAAAGTTTTCTATATCATAAAATATTGAATAGCTATTAAAAATGTCTATGAAGATTTTCATCAACATGGGAAAACAGGTATCAGGGAGTCTTAAAAGAAATATAAAAAATATATACAGTTCTGTGTGCACTATGATACTTGATAAGTGGGGGAAAATGATAAATGAAGTCAATGCAGGCAGAGAAAAAATAGCTACTTGTGAGGGGTGAGATTATGTGTGCTTTTTGTATTGTTTGCTTTTTGCATTAGTCCCAAAATTCCTCAAGTGACTGTGTATTCTCATCAGGGGAAATAAAGCACTTTTTTTTTTTTTTTTTTTTCAAATAAGCTACTGTTCATTTCAATTGGGTGTTATTTTGAATCAAATCAGAGTATCACCAACAATGCCTACTTTTTTTTTTTTTAGCTTTTCTATATCATTCCTTTGAGATCAAGCTCATATAAGAAACGTATCCCATGTTTTAAGAAAAGCAGTGCGTGCCTATCCTATGCGTGCATTTAGGTATTTGGGCATTAATTGAAAATTGCTCATGGAGCTGATATCCAGATGTCCCATAAGCCTATGTGTAAATCCCATGAAGCCAAGAGAAGGATCTGGCAGGAGGCTGTCTGAAGTCAATAAGATTGCTTTTACTTCCTCAAATGGGAGGAAAATGCAAAGCATCAGCAACCTCAATTTTTAAAATTCGTTCTTCAAAACCTATTTTCTCTATGTAATTGTATTAAAAATTATAATCTGCCCAAACTCCTCTACTCTTGGAAGATTATGAGCAATTAGTGGTCTGGCACTCCTGAAATCCCTCACAGCATCGCCCACTAGCTGTGATAGTGCCCACACCGTTCCTGCTTTCGGCCATGACGCTAATCTCATCCTGTTTCCAGAGAAGGTGAATCGCGTTTGATAAGGGTCTATGTGTGCAGGAAGGAATTTGACAGAGATATTAGGGTCAAAGTAGAATCTTGCTTTGCAAGCCCATTTTTAAAAATTTAATATATTCCTTTAAATGCATTCCTTGTGCTGGGGGAAAAAAGATTTATTCGGAAAAAGCTGCTAAGGTAATAAGAAAATATCAATCTTTTGGCTGATTGTGGAGATTTTAAAAGATGCAGAGAGAAAAGCTGAGCCTGGGTTGCCAGGTAAGCGAGGAGCCAGGTTCCAGGGACTCAGTACCAGCTCCCAGCCCCTGGTTCCTCGGGAGAGGCGCCGCGCTTCTCGAAGCCTCACTTCGTCCATCTGTAAAGGAAGCAAAACGTTTCCTCTAATACAGGTGGAAGGAAACTTAATGGAATCGGGGTCATAAAGAGCTTTCGACAAAAGCCTCATCCTGATACGATATGGTATCAAGACTAAGAACAATTACCCTTCCCGAAGCCTAGAAACCATTTTCTTCTTAGGCTGATGCGGTGGGTCTGACTCATCTCTGCGCACCTGGGCCGAAGCTCTGGAAAGTGCTTTTTGTCTGTCATGAGCTCTCTGGGATGTGAAATACCTTTCTCCAGAAGGACAGAGGCAGATGAGGGGCTAATGCCTGTGGCCGTCCTGCTGTCTCTGAGGGGGTGCATTTCACTTTCCGGGTAAATCTCAATCATCTCACTCTGTTTGAGAAAAGGGACACTTGAGAAGAGGCACCGTGTGAAATGGGCGCGTGGAGTTACGTCCTCCGCAGGCAGGCAACACGGGGCTTGGAGTCAGCTGCGACCCACCTATTACCATCCTGTCCCCACACCCGAGAGAGAAAGCTCACCAATCACAGCTTCTTTTTGACATCGTCCAAAACCCACTCTCCTCCTTCTTTTACCTTGCTCAGGATGGCTGGAAATGAAGTCAGGAAAGAGGTTTTTCCACTTAAACTGCCTCATCCTAATGCAAATCTTCCTGAAGCTAATTCTCTTCCCTATGAGTTCCCACACTCGTCAAACGACCCATTAATGTTGACTCACTGACTAAGCAGCTATAAGGGAAGTGATCAGAGATGTGTTCACAGAGGGAGCACACTACAGATGGGTCTTAAATGGGCTGGGAAGATTTGAACTGTCAGAGAAGAGCAGGGAACAGCCCAGGAAATAACCTATGTGTCTTGGGGATAGGCAGGGCTTCCACCTGCCTTTCTAGAATAAGCCATCCATTCATCCATTCATTCATTTTCATTCTTGCATTCAATAAACATTTATTCTCTTCCTACAGTGGATCAAACACTCCTCTAAGCATGGGGGAAGTGATGCTTCAGCCACAGTCTCTGCCTTCAAGATTCTCCCAGGTTTATAGACTCAGTCACAGGCAATTACAAACCTGTGTGTCCAGTAGATGTAGGGTTGGTGCAGGGTGTAAAGAAGCAAACACCTATGTCTGTTGCACAATATTTAGAAAACCTTAACATAGGAGGTGATTGTTGATGTGGTTTTAACTCATGGGTGAATGGTAGGGGTCTAACAGAACATAACACAGAGGGTCAGGGAATGGTGTTAAAGATAGGATACGGCACCATGAAAGCCAGGACAAGCACTACATGTTTTTAAGCAAGAGAATCATATATTGGAGATGGAAGGGGTTAGAGATTAGATATTTGCTAAAGTAAAAGATTCTCCAAAGGATACTAGATTTTCAGAGGTGGAAACTTCATGTGAGACCCCAGTTCTGAGGGAA
Organism: Miniopterus natalensis; assembly: GCF_054644295.1. NCBI lineage: Eukaryota > Metazoa > Chordata > Mammalia > Chiroptera > Miniopteridae > Miniopterus > Miniopterus natalensis. The sequence goes on from NC_142098.1 coordinate 29,350,711, forward strand.
GCACTGACTGCCCCTCTCCCAGGATTAGTGTTGAAAACCCAGGGGACACAAGTATCCACAGAAGATGCACAGATTCTTCAAGCCTTGCTTGGGCACAGGCTACTTGGTATAAAACTTAAAAACAATAAGGCAAAAAGGTCAACTTACTGTGTAACCCCCAGTTTTAAAAGATTATTTAGAAGAATCTCTTGGGATCTGAGCGCAATTTTGTTCAACCTTTATTTAAAATTCCACCTCTATGACGACCAATTTTTACTGGCCCCTTAGGTGATAACTTAAGACAGCTTTATCTTTAATAGTTTTATAACAATTTAAGTCTCTAGCTCATTCATCTCATTGTATTTCCCACATGCATAAAAGGAGTCTGGGGTTGTCACCAGGGAAGGGAGAGAAAATCAGGTACCTGGAGGCAGGGGCAGATTCCCAAGTCTCTGACTGGTTGTTACTCTACCTAGAATTCCACCTCTTTGAAGGGCCTGAGCTTCAGCGTTCTGGACTGGGGGCTAGTTAATCCTCCATCCAGATCCTGATTCCTCTATTTAAAGGGGATAGGGTTGGAGCTTGAGCTGCATACCGACTAAGTACAGTTTTTTCTCACTCCTCTAGCTTCGAAAGCTTAAGAAAGTTATGGGCACTATAGCAACATGGAAAATCTTAATCTAGATAGGACTGGAAACATTATCAAACTGGGGTTTAGGCACTAAAAAAAGATTGTCACTCAGTGAAATCACTTGTCACGACACAACAAAATCATTTATCGTGTCTCAGCAAAATCACTTAATGAAGACTCTGAAATAACTTAAGATGACTAATTCTGATTCAGCGAAAATCACTAACCACAATTCAGCAAAATAGCTAACCATGACTCAGCAAAAATAGATAATTGTGACTCAGCAAAAATCAATAACCATGATTCGTTGAAAATCACTATGACACAGTGAGATCACTCATCACGACTCAGTGAAATCGCTTATCATGACTTAGTGAAATAAAAATTAATTAAATAAATAAAGGTGGCGTGACCCTGAGAAGTCATTAAACTGCTGGGAATCAGTTTTCTCATCTGCAAAGTGGAGATAAACGTTGCAGAAATGCTGTGCAATTGAAACAGAAAAGCCTGAGAAAGTGCCCTAGAAGGTAAGTAAACCAAAAATATAAACCAGTTCCTGAACACAGAGATGTTTACAGAGCCAAGAAAAAGAAAAACAAAACAGCGGCATGTCCTGTCCTACTCTGCTTCTTGCCCACCGTTTCCCTTCCCTCTGCTCTCTACAGTCATAAGAAAGAACTGGAGACTATCCAGTCCAGTGCCTAAACTTTACTAAGTGACCACATTCTGGGGGGAGCATCATTCACAGAGTGGGGGGCACACTGTCTCCGGTTCAGGGCTGCTCCATTAACACGCCTACTTGAACCAGGGCTCACTTGTAGAGATTCCCCGGTGTGTTCCACAAGTGCCATCAATAAACACTGAGTTCGTCACCAACGAGAGGTCTCTGAGGAAACCTATGCCTGTGTGCAGAAAAGCCAAGGGGCCCAAAGGAAGAAAAACATTAAACTACTACGTGGCTGCATGATTTTCCATTAGCTGAACAAACAGTGCTTCTTTTCATCATTGGTGGAGAAATAGTCATTGTTTAGCGTCTTGGGCAAACCAGTGTCCTTGTAGCACCAACTGTGGGCCACGTCCTCTGTTACTCAGAAGGAGACAAGCCAAGTTCTGAGAATTTTAGAACCAAGGGAGGTAGGAAAGTGAATGCAAAACACTGATTCTTCTGCCAGTAATTGTAGCTCAAGGCTGAATTTTCTAATTCTTTCAACCTCAGCTAAATATAACTCAGAGGTATGAATTATTATAAACTCATATTACATTTATCCACAGGATGAGGGTCATAGACTAAGTGCTTTTCCAACCATAAAAAAGGTCCCAGGCCATGAATTCATTCTCTTTTCGGCATATTTCACCAATATTCCTTTAGTTGTAAATAGCAGTGATATTTCTATTAAATTCATTTTCTCACTTGGTGGCATATCTACTCCAAATATGATCTCATTATCTACAAGGAGGCAGATTCCCGCTGGACCCCTCCAAATTAGGCCATCAGACTCCCTTGTTTATGCCTTTTAAATGCATTCATACAGGGGCAATGCTATCTTGTCCTCCGAGGAACAGAAACTCACCAATCCACTCTGCAGAAGATCAAGAAAAATGAAGGTAATATTTCCCTTCCGTAAGGCCAGATTTACTGCCTCACCACAACGCAGCTCTTTCTGTTACCCTCTCTGATGGGCACTAATGCAGAGCCGATGCATTCTGATCCAAGTGCAGCTTAATGTGCCCGTAGATAAATCTTCTGCCCTGCTCTGCATCAAAGCCATCTCGCAACATCTAGGTAAATTATACGCCACGGCTCCAGTTTTGTCTACTAATTTTTTAATGTACATGAAATATTCAGGGTGATTTGTGAGGCATGCAATACCTCTCATGAATCCATCCTGATACCACCTTTGCTAAGAATATGTTTTTAAGGGCTGCCCACGTCCATCTGGAGCTGAAGTTTTCTAACTAAATTAAACATTTACTGGCTGAACCGAAAGAACACTGGAGCATTAGAGCCCCTCCAGGACTCCATCTCTCGTCCACTGCTTCCCTCCTTTGCTGCCAATGGCTTTTGGAGTCTTTGTAACTCCTCGTGACTCTGCTCCCTGGCACATTTACTGGTAGAGAAAACTGAAGCTGAGATAGCTTTTCAACTTCATGGACTCCTCAGACACCAGGAGTACCCAGGGTCTTTTCCCCACTCAATGGATTGGAGGTGAAGGCAAGAGCATGAAAACAAAGCTCTTCAAACACTAGAGAGAATACAGGACTCCAAAGAGTAAGCACCTGTAAGGTCATAGCTTTCAGGCACTTGACGGGGACACATTAAATAGCTCACGTATCTTCACTGGCTGTTGTGATGCAAAGACTAGAACTTTTGTGTTCAGAAATGGGGGTTTGATTTCCAGATTTGCCAATAATTAGTTGTGAGACCTAAGCCATTTCATGTAAGCTTTCTGCTCCTCCCCTTGCTCTTCTGAAGTTTGGGAAAATTAGTGTCACTGTCATAGGCTATGGTGAGGGGTAAAAGAATTAGTGTGCCTGTGTGCCCAGAGCTCTGCAAGGGCTCAGTCAAGCTTCAATTCCCCCCTTCCCTCCTCGTTCACTTTTGTGATGGTTCTTTTCACTACGCCACCCTATTTTGCAATCAGAATAGCTTTCATGTGGGGAGCTGTTTGGTGGGCCATTAACACATTTTTCACATCCGATGCTCACAACAGTACACCACAGTGCATAGTAGCATTCCCAGTCCACAAAGGCAATACTGAGGCTTCCGAGGTGGGAAAATTGGCACAGGACACGCTTTCCCCACATCACTACGCCAAGTTTCTAAACTCTGTGGTATGATTCCCAGATCCACCTGTGCTCTTTCAAATATGTCTCCCCATTCCTCTCACGTCATCTGACCTTTATTCTGCAGGGAGAAAAAAAAATTCCAAGAATATCACGTCTTCGTTATTTGTCTCCTATATTATGGCACTATCCCTGGTTGGCAAAGCAGGGCTGGATTTGAACATCAAGGGGACAAAAATCATGACTACAGAAGAAATACACAACTTCAGTATCGGTAATGAGGGCAAAGAAATCCTCAAAGGTTTTGCTTCTCTTGGTCCAATCATCAGTCTAAATGGAGACTGCAGCCAAGACATCAAGAGGAGGCTGCGAAGAATCAGGAAAGATCATCAGGAGCAAAGATGTGTCATTGCTAAGATCATCCCCGCCCTCGTATTTCCAATTACTCCATACAGATGCAGAAGTTTGACAATGAAGAAGGCTGAGAGGAAGAAAAAAAAAGATTCATTAGTAATACGGTGTTGGAGGAGAGCTTTATGAATACCTCGGGTCGCCAGAGCGATGAACAAATAGGTCCTGGAGCAAATTAAGCCGAAGCATTGCCGGAGGCAAAAGTGACAAAGCTGAAGCCGCACTGCCATCCTGAGAGGGCAGGGCTCTTCAGAAAAGACAACGATGCTGGGAAAACAGAAGCAGCAGGAAAAGAGGGAGGCCAAGTGTGAGAGGGACTCGCTCCACAAGAGAAGCCGCAGGCTCGTGTCTACAGGGCCTAAGCAGGGCCGCTGAGGACGGGCCGGTGTGGACGTCACGATGTCACACACGCATGACGCACGACTCAAGTTGCTCCGAATCTCTACGTAATGCCTTTGGGGCTGCCCCACTGCCGCTCTAATTTCATAAGGGTTTTATGAGCTACATGTCTTTCACCGATGAATTAAAGATTTATGTTGTTTCGAGACATTTCTCATCCCCAATTTCTGCCATGTGCATTGTCACTGCCATTTTATTTTTCTACATGCCCATCCGCATATTTTTATTCTCTTTAATGGCAGCTTAGCATTTTAGTACCTTGCATTATTGACCACTTATTCTTTGCTTTATTTATCCATTTATTTTCTTCTACGTCTATTTATCACTGCACAGCTCCCCTATTTTCCAGACGCGTTAAGTTATTAACCCCATCCATTTCTTTCCTGTCTTCACCTGCAATAATATTACTTCACATATTCATTCCTCTTCAACTCCGTCTCCTGGAAATCCAATAGCCGCAGTTCATGTTTTCCCTTCGCTGCCCTGTGCTCTTATTTTTAGCCTAATTATGAGCATAATGAAGTTATGATCGTGATTTTCCAGGTTTCCCCTTCAACGACTTGAATCATAACCTCCCTAGTTGCCAAGTCTGTTACTTTTACCCCTTAGAAACATGAATAAAATATTAAATTAGAAAGTCATCCTGCCCTACATCACAAATATTCTGCTACTATTACTTCCCTTCTTTCTTTGCAATCTCAGCTACATTCGGTCATTAGAAATGACCCAGTTTGAAGACCTTTGTTTTTTTGTTCCATTGTGAAAAGGGATTGTCACTGTGGTTAGGTTCTAAGTGTGCCGCTGATGTTCAGGGTTCAGAAAGGTAGAATTAGAGAACATGAGCCTTGGAATGGACTTTAAGTGTCATTTTGAAAAAGTGGCATGGGACTGTGAAATTTTTAAAAATGGACCTGGAAAGGATCCTTTTACCATCAGTGCTATTTCAAGGAAGCCCCTGACTCTGCTAAGTCTCACTTGCACGCCCTGCAAAATAGGATGACAAAAGTAGGTATCTACGGGATGGAGCTGTGGTGTGGCACCAATGAGTCAGCATTTGTGGGCAAGTCCAGTATAATTCCAGGCACACAGTGTCTTCTCAAATAAATGTCAATTGAATAGGAAGCTAGTACCACCACACTGCAGATACCGACAAGCCTTGAATGTCAACACCATGTGGTCAGCCAGTCTATATTGTACCAAGTCAAGAGGTAGAAACCTCCCAACTATCCAGGTTTGCCCCATTCTACCTGCGGACAATATTGACTCCTAGGATGTTCTTTCAGGTTGGGGCAGGTTCTTTATCAAAGTTCAGGATGTTTAGTCAGAGCTGTTCTCTATATAGCCAACCATCATCTGGCTCCATACAAAAATTCACTCTCACTCGTGGGCTCTTGTCTCTCTTTTAGTCCACATGGGACACCTTGATTATAAGGAGACGAGGTCTGCAGATTTTTAAATAAGAGTTCCCAAGCACTTCCCCAGCAACTTAAACAATATCTCATGGTTTTCTGTCCCCCTCAGCATCCCCTTCTCTCACCTCTGGACTGTCTAAATGAGTAAGTAAGGTCCCAGACCTGACTGAAGTCGTTCAGGAACAGCCTGCCCAGTGAAGAGTGAAACAGAAGAGCTGTGTTTCTTGTTCTGGATAGTGTATTCTCATTACAAAGCCCATGAGCACTATCACTTCTTTAGCAGCTACACCTTGTAGTAAATCTTTTTAATTATATTTCTAATCAGCCAGAATCTTCCGTTTCTTTTCCTCCATCTATACTTGGAAATCTGATTTTTGAGATCCAGGCTCAGAACTCACATTTATGTTGGGTCCATCTGGTTTGTCAGTACAATCCACTGTGACTCCAAGAGAACAAAGATCACCCAAGGAATTCATTGATCCATTTTACAAATGCTTTTTTAGGACTTAGTTAATGAAGCACTTTAATTGCTGAAATGCAATGGGAAAGACATGTGGGAAGGCCTTGAAGACAGGACTACGGCAAACAGAAGAATCTACAGGTAGAAGAAATACTAATGCAGGTAGGAAGAGAAGAGGCTCAGATAAATCCAGAAATAAGTCAGGCTCTTATCATGAAGGGACATGGAGGCCCATTAAGCATTTTCGCTGTTTTCTTAAGAGTGATGTAAAGCTACTAATGGTTTTTAAGCAATGGGGTAGGGTGGGGGACAGGATCAGATTTACATATTAAAAGGTTCACTGGATAGCTATACTGTGAGAAAATGGATTTAAGTGGGAACAAAGAGGATATGTGGAAGCTGACGGTTGTAGCCACAGTCCAGGTGAACGGCAGCGGTGCCTTGGGACATGGTGGTAGAAGTTTGCAGAGGGGGAAGTAGATTCGGAAGGCCGATCAGGAGCTGGGCTATACAGAACATAGACACTGATTTGAAAAATCCTTGATGAGTGAACAGGGTATAACACATTCTGAATTCCAAGAACTAATATAGCAAAACCCCATGATAACTAAAAACAAAAGAAGGAAGGAAGGAAGGAGGGAAGGGGGAAGGGAAGGAAAAATAGGGCAGGAGGGAAGCTGGTATAAAGGATGGTCCCCCAGGTCTCTGATCTGTACCTATGGGTGGATGTCAGTACTATTTTTCAAGTGATAGAGTCACAATGGGAGAGCATGAGTTCAGTTTGAGATGTGTTGAGATTGAAGCGCTCACTACTAGCTATCCAAGTGGACGCTTAGAGTTGGATATTCATTACTCTTTTTAGTTTCCTTCTGTCTTCAGATATGCTACTAATTTGTGTCTCATTGTGGATCCTGATATTCAATGACTAGTTAATTCTAGCAAAGCTAAAAGAGTTTCCTGACAGTGTGTGTTCACGTGTGTGCATTTATGTGTGTGTGTGTGGAGAGAGGGGGGGAGAGAGAGAGAAAATATTAGTTCATTTGCTTCAATCTTGGTTTTCTCTGAGGTTTTCTTTCGAAAAGAATCTTGTTTTCCTGTATTTATGCTTTTAAAAAAATCTTATTTAATGAGTTTTGCTCACAACCAAGCTCCCAGACCCTTACCTGCCGAGTTGATTTAACCAGTCAGGTATCTTGACAAAGTAACTGGCCAATTACCGATTCTTATAATTGCTTCATTGGGACATTAAGCCTGAAAAATATGCATATTCACGACCTCAGTGTCTCCCCTACTTTTCATCCCTCCGTTATGAGTCTGAAAAATTGGCATGAAAATTGTTTTCTGACACTTCTTTTGAACCCTTAAATTATGTATCTATGACTAATAGCAGCGTCTCAGGATGTTCTTTCAGAGAGGAAATCTAGTTTGAAAATCTGTCCTTTGTTTTCATTGTGCAACTTCCTAAAAAGATCAGTCCAGGGCTGTTCTTTGCCCCTCCCCTCCCCGCAGCGCACGTAAGCCTACTCCCCCCCCCCCAACGTGCCCTTTCTCATCTTATCACACGGCTGACTTTCCTCCAACATATTAAACATGTTCCCAATTAAAGCAGCAGCAGGAAAACCAGTGTCCTCCACACTGAAAGAATTCACCATGGAGTTTAAAGCCCAACCAAGTCCGCGTGTAGGCAAATGTCAGCCACAGGTGCCAGTAACTGGCCTGGGTACAGTCAGCTCCCCACACGTGAAGGCTGAGTCTGTCCTCACAGCCATGGCATCAGCGCCTGGCACACTGCGTGGCATTAGCAGCCACTCGCCGAATGCTGAATTGTGTATGAAGCTACACCTGGTCCCAATTACGCCTTCCCGCCTCTGGTTCATCCAGGCTCTGCCGGGGCCCACGGGCTTCTTTTAAACCCCACTTCCCCTTCACTCTGTAGGCCTCGTTCATAAAACTGGGCTCCGAAGTGTCTCGCACTTTATGGTCTTTCTCCTGAGGCTTTCCCCTCCTAACCAGCCCCGTACTTGCAAACTCAGCCTGCGATCAATCCACAATCACAGTCCCGCAACCTTGGCCTGGTGCTTCAGATGTGTCGACTCTATCAGCCCCTTAGACCTGACACTCAACCCTACTTCTTCACTTTCCAGCTTTTGCATCTGAATTCTGGTCAAGTGGATGCTGATTTCTGCTCAGAATGTGACTCCCACTCTGTAGACACAACCTCCCACCCCTGCCATAAACTGAGGTCTCCACGAGTTTACCAAGTTCTAACTACAGTGGTCACTCAGCCACCAGGTCACCGGTGCCCTGCCCTTTCCACATCAGACTTGTGTATCCAAGAGCTGAACACCCACTTGCTCACTGCCCTATTCCAGTCCCTGCTATATCCCCATTGGTTTGATTAGTACTTTTACTGGGCATACAGGGACTTCCCTGTCACTATACATAATCGGAGACTGAGCAAGCAGTGACAGAAATTTTATAGCAGTGATTCAAGCATCAGCTGAAAGATCAAATTAAATTGTCTTTGATGCCTCTTTTAATCTGGAGCTTCTGACTATACAAAATATGTCCTTTGAAATATGTAGCAGTCAATGTTTGCCTAAGCCACACTATTTTATACACTGTGATTCAAAACTTTACTCAAGCATCTGAGATGTCATGCAAAATTTATATAGCAGGATTCTGTCCCTTACTGAATGGAAGGACTAAATCATGCTTCCCCGAGGGCAGGTTTTCAGTGAGGGTGGTTGCCTATTTATCTGAATGCCTGAGGGACCCTCTCCCACTATTCTTATCTCACAAGATGCTTTACCTAATCACAGAGGCTTCTCCATGGAGATGCTGAGGTGGTCTTCTAGGTAATATGCATTCTTTCTTGCCTTGCTGAAGTCCTTCTAGGGCTTTCTGTTCTCCGGTGGACAATAGACAAAGCCCTAGACATGTCCTTTCAAGCCCGTGAGGACAGGGTCCCTCCTCACCCAGCATTTTCAGCTCACGCAGTGCCCTCACATCAAGCATGGCCTTGAGCTCTCCAAACTGATAGCCAAGGACCACATTAAACTACCTCACACTTGGCCCTCAAAGTTCCCTCTGCTTTGGGTTCTCTCTGCCCACTATCTCCTAGTCAAAATCCTGCCCTTCCTCAGCAGTTAACCTGAATGACCCCCTTTTGGAAATCCTCTTTTAACCCAGATTGTCTTCCTCTCTAAAAGCCAGTTCTTTCCCTCTCTGGGCTCCCAACACAGCTGGTCTCTCTTGGAGCTTGCATGGAGCTGGTATTACTTTTGCAGCTCTCTCTCGCTGGCCGTACTCAGCAGAAGTCCAAGTCTCACTGACCTCTCCATCTCCTTTGCCCAGCCCCATTCCAGGCATTGGTAAGTACGTGATAGATATACGAGGAATGGACATATGTTAATTCATTAAATAAATAAGGTGAACATAGGTCTATTTATGTAATCCAACGTTCCAAATTATTTTCTAATCATTATAGTCATGAGTAAAGATGTTCCAAAGTATGGACTTCTTGCCTGTTTAACATGACACCGCTCTAAATATTTAAAAACAGCTATTTCATCACTTTTTACAATTATTTGAACTCAATGTCCTCCAAGACTTTTCTTTATTCACTCAAAATTATTCTCAATGTCAAATGTATGTCACCAAGACATTATTTCCTCCTCAGCACCTTCAATATCTTCAAAGTTAATTAAGCTCTTATGACCTTTGCAACCTTTACTGATAGTGTTTCACAGAAGTCTAAATTATAGCCCACAAACTCCTAGAGAAATTTGAGGTCCCTGGGAGAGAAATCGAGGGGGATTTCTACCATTCTTATACAGTAGTCCCCTCTTCTCCATGGGGGGTGCATTCCAAGACCCCTAGCGGATGCCTGAAACTACAGATGGTACCGAAGGGACGGATGTATAGCAACACGTCACTTAAAGAAAGCCCTTTCTGACTTCTCTTCGGCAGACCCGACTTGCCAGCAACACCACCCTTGCACGTTGGTGCCACTATTAAATAAAACAAGGGCTAATTAAACACGAGGGCTGTGATACCACGACAGTCAATCTGATAGCCGAGATGGCCTCTAAGTGACTCAATGGCAGGGAGCGTCTACACAGCGTGGACACATCGGACAAAGGGATGATTACCGTACACACTTGCTAAAGAATCTTGGGAAATGGAATAGTATTTTAACCCACAGTAATCACTTTGGACTTCACACTGGCTAACCATTTGCTAGGCTCCAACCCACTCATAATATTTTGTAGAGTTCTGCCAAACAGCGACACAACAGAATCACCTGATGTCCTCTTTGGCTGTCACATGGGCCCCAACTGTTCCGAGTCTCATTTACATTCTGGCTCTGTGAATTTTGCCTTTTAATGATCTTTCTACCTATTTTTGGAAGTATATCTCTCCCCCACCCTTTCTAAAATCAGTTTTTAAAAAAAGCTGCTAAGTGAGTAAATCTTAAAAGTTCTCATCACAAGGAAAAAAGCTGTGGTAACCATGTATGGTGACAGACGTGAACTAGGCTTAGTGTGGTGATCATTCGGCAATATATTCAAATATTGAATCATTATGGTGTATACCTGAAACTCTGATGTCCATTATACCCAAGTAAATAAAAATAAATATAGACAAATCACTTCACTACCACCTCAAAAAATCAACAATACTTCTTTAATAGCATAACATGCCTGTCATGATCAAATTTCCCTGGCCGCCTGAATTTTAAATAATTGATTTGAATTGTAATGTAGTTAAGATACCTCCCCCCATTGCACTTGGTGGTTATATTTCTTAATCCGCCGGTTGATCTTTCCTTTTCTCCCTTGCAGTCCTTTAAAATAATTTTTTATTCTTGAATTACAGTTGACATACACTAATATTATATTAGTTTCAGGCATACAACACAGTGACTAGACATTTATGTATCTTACAGAGTGATATTCCCTGTATGTGTAGTACCCGCCTGACACTATGTAGTCATTACAATGTTAGACCATGTTCCCTGAGCTCTACTTACATCCCTGTCACTATTTTATAACTGCCAATTTGTACCTCTTAGTCTAAGAGAAAAAGATAACACTGGGTTCGTGTCCCCCATCTTCAGCACTGGCTGTGTGATTTCAGGCAGCTGCCTAACTTCTAGCAGGCTTAGCTTTTTCATCTGAAATTATTCACTTCATGGGAGTACTGCGATGATTCAATGAGATACAGCAGCGTGCGGCACCTGGCATATAGTAGGTGCTCATTTAGGGTCAGATCTCTTCTACTGGTTGTCCGAAATGTCCGTGCAGAGAGCCATCTGAGCCAGGGACCACACTTAGATTTGGAAAAAACCTAAGATGCTGCAAAGCAGGAACCATGCTATTCCTGGTTGCATTGGCAGCCCTTGAGAGACTACATTAAATAGAGTAAAGAGAAGAAAGGAGATAATGTGGATTTAAACATACTAAGTTTAAACACCCTTCTCTAATCACTTTGTATATATTTTCGCCCTTAAACTACCCAATAATCCTACAAGCTAGCTGTTATTATCCTCACAGTTCAGAAGGTAAAAGCAAGGCTCAGAGAGCTGAAACAACTTATCATGTGAGATCATAATGTTTGCTAAGTGCCAGACAGAAGCCCAGATGTGTATGTCTCCAAATTTATGTCTTATTTTTTTCCAAAGAAAAACTGATACTGGGTGTAGACTCAGGTTCTCTTTCCTGAGGTAGGTTCTATAGGACATTAAAAGGGGATACAAGGTGGGATAGTTTCTTTGATTAACTTTGTTTGGGAAATATTAGATTGCACAAACACAAATATATACAGCCTCCTTTTGCGGGACTTCTCAGAACCTTGAATGAGTTAATAGAGTTAACCCTAAATCTCCAGCAGTGTGAGGGAGCTGCTATAGTATTTGATCATATTCCATAGAATACGCTGGGGTACCCTAACCTAGGGAAATAATCTGTAAGCATCCATCTGTTCCACTAAAGAGTCCAATACTTCAACGCATTCTGCATTATTTAGCAAAATAACCCAAGACCAACACTGTTCTTTGGGTGCCTATGCAATGCCCATTATTAATCTCCTGAGGCAGATAGACAGCCTCAGCAAATATTGTGGTGCTTAATGAGGGCAGATCTACACAAAACATGCATTTTCCAGGAGTGTTTTCTCCCGGTTTATTGTGCGGTGCATGGCTCCTAGGTACCTGAGCCCCAGACAGCCAGCTGCTATAAATCACTTGAGAAAGGTGATCATTAAATAGATTAAAATGCATGGAAATTACCTAAATGTGGACCATTAGATTAAATGAAGCAGCTACAGTATAATGCCCTGGCGGCTCCAGAAACTTTATTTAGATTATAACTGTACCGGTGTTGTGCAAATCACACGATTAAGGAGGATATTAGAAATCTTCCTGCCCCCTGCCCCTGCCGTGAAGGGTTAGCAACTGAAATTGCTCCAAGGCCTAAGAAACAGTTACCTCCGGGAAGGCAGGGTGAAGCTGACTTTCTAGACCAATCTGCGTTTCTGTGCGGTTTAGAGCAAAACCTTATCTCTGTGTGGCATGTTTGCAGGAGTAACAATGTTTAAATAATGCCTGAAATGGAGCATGAAAATCCTTTGTAACTCAAATGGACATACTGAGAAATCTTAAGCCTCGGCTCGCATTACCTTTCCGATATTTCTTTCAAAGACTGACAGACAGCATCGCTTGCAGAAAGTAACTTTCCAGGAGCCCTGGTGCATATTTTTGATGTAGCTCTTGCTTGCAAACCTTCCTCATAAGTCTAATAAAGGCCAATTTGGGGAGCAGGAGTGGCTCGAGTTGTAAATTTTTCATGAAATTCCACGTGAAATTGAAGCAGTCTGCCTGTTTCTTTCTGTCTAACCTGATCACTGCAGGAAGGGGGGATATAAAACAGTGTACACGCTCGTGCCTTCAAAAAATGCCTCTTAATTGGAGTCATTTAGGAAGCTGTGGGTAAGATCTTTTTGGCAGAGAAAAACATCAGCCAAAGTGGAGATTTTTCCCTCCTTCACGTCAACTACATTTTGTTCTCTTATTAGATCATTTCATTTTATTGAGGCTGAAAGCGAGGAAGGGAAGGGAGCTCATGCAGGCTGAGCACCTATTCAGCGCCAAGTAGCCTGCCTGCTGTTCTCTATCCTATCACAGTTCATGGCGTATAATCCTCATAACGACCCTTCCAGGAAGACGCTAGGGACTCATTTATCAATGAATAAACGGACGAACTAATAGGTGATCACGGTAGAATCAGATTTTGAACCTATTTCTACCTTGAACAAGGCCATACTCTTCCCACTATATTCTGCTGTTCCACGGAGTGTCACACATGTGCCAACACAAGCATCCAGAATAAAGTCATGAAGCACTGGGACTGCCGCTCACGGGGGGGGGGGGGTTGGTAGCAGATGTTAGAAAATGACCACAGCGACTAAGCCCGAATTCTTATTTTGCAAAATGAAAGCAGGGTGCAAGCAAACAAACACTAACAAAGTACTTAGGTAAATCAGAGGCTGCTACGCATTTTATATACATTGTCTCACGCAATGCTCATTACAGTCCGATGAGATGGGCGCTGTCATTTCCACTCTATAGATGAGGAAAACTGAGGCTCACTGACGGAGGGGCTGCTGAAAGTCAGAGAGCTGGCGAGTGGGAGAACTGAGGTGGACCTTGGTTGTATGGACTCAGAGCCCACTCCAGCAGCACTGTGTCCTGTTTAAATGCTATAGAATAAAATAGCTTGTGATTTCTGTTTGTTTCTTTGTTTGCTTGTATTTTAAACCATTTTATTAAGGTATATAATTCACTTGTCATACACAAATCATGTAAAGTCTAAAATTAAACGTTTTTAGTAAATTCACAGGGTTGCCACAGCCTAATTTTAAAACATTTCTATCTCCTGTAAAGAAACCCTCTACCTGTTAGCAGTCACTCCCCAGCCTGACTGAATCCCCAGTCCTAGGTAACCACTAATCCACTCTGCGTCCCCATTTATTTGCCTATTCCAGACATTTATATAAATGGGATTATACAGTATATGGTCCTTTGTGACTGGTTCTTTTATTTATGACATTGTTTTCAAAATTATTCCATGCTGTAGCATGTATCAGTGCTTCACTCCTTTTGATTGCCAGACAATAATCCATTATATGGCTATACCCCCATTTTATTTAACCAATCATCAATTGATAGATATTTGGGTTGTTTCCACTTCTTAACTATTACAAATGATGCTGCTATATACATCTGTGTACAGTGTCTGTGTGGATATATATATGTTCTTAGTTTTTTGGGGGATATACGTAAGACCAGAAATGCTGGCTCATATGACAACTCTATGTGTAACATCGTAAGGAACTCTCAAACTATTTCCCAAAGTAACTGAAACATTATACATTCCCACCGGGATTGTACGAGGGTTTCACATTCTCCATGTTCTCACCAGCACTTGTCTGTCCTTTTAGTGTGAGCCATCCCAATGGGTACAAAATGGTAGCCCCTAATTTTGATTTGCATTTCCCTAATGGCTCAGAACGCTGAACATCTTTTCAAGTGTTTATTAGGCACTTATATACCTCTTTGGAGAATTGTCTATTCAAAGCCTTGGCTCATTTTTTCAATAAGTTGCCTTTTTATTACTGAGTTGTAGTTGTCTTTTCACTTACTTACTGGTATCTTTTGCAGCACAAAAATTTTTTAACTTTGATGCCACCCAGTTTATTGAATTTTTTTCGTCACTTGTGCTTTTAGTGTCATATCTAAGAAGCCATTGCCTAACCCAAGGTCATGAAGAATTGCCCTTATGTTTTCTTTTAAGACTTTTTATAGTTTGAGCTCTTACTTGTAAGGCCACAATCCATTTTGAGCTAAGTTTTGTGTGATCCATTTTGAGCTAAGTGGTGTGAAATAGGAGTCCACCTTGATTCTTCTGCATGTGGAGAGCCGGCTGTTCTTCTCATTTGTTGAGAAGAACACAATTTCTGACATGAGACAGCCATAGTTATTCATTTTCCCTTTGCCATTTAGTAGCAGCGGGGGCTTGAACAAATTACTCAACCTGTTTCCTCATCTGGGAGGCTGACAATAAACTTATAAACTTACATCTCAACACTGAGGTCACAAACAGATAGGAATCTCCGTACATCTCAACACTGAGGTCACAAACAGATATCCAACACCCCATAACTCCAGGAACATCTTGACTAACTCCAACACTGTGTTGGAATAAACAGGGAACCCGTGAGCCACTGCACACACTTCAGCGGCTATTCAGAGGGCATACATCGGGAGAAGTTACTGGACGTCAGGCCCTTGACAAGGAAGACACTTTCAGTAAACAGACCCCCGTATGCCAGACAGCATTATTACCCCAGTTTGCAGATCAGTCATTCCAGCTCTCTATCCTATACAAGTATCCGCCATGCTCCGCTGCCTCCGCTCATGAGGGAGATGCTAGAGAGGATCCAATTTCTTGAGCAGCATTTAGATTCCATCTTCTACACTGGTTTTCACTGTCAGGATCTAATGATTCTGAGTATGAGAGCCTTTGTCTTGAATTCCATTTTCTTTCTGAGGGACTCATTTTGCTTCCCAGACCCCTAAGTTGTATATTTTTACTTTGCTTCCCATATGGCTGATTCTTCTTCCAAAACGAACAGGCCCACACCATTCTTAGATACAGTTCACAAGAACAGCATTGTGTGTCACCCGGAGCAGAGAATCGCATGCCCGTCAGTACTTTCAAACATTGGGATGGAGTACGGGACCCACCCTCATGTCATCTCCTGGGGGCAGGGGGTTCTTGTTCAAACTGGAAAAAAAAAAGCGTGCTTTGGCCCGACTTATATGTGGGAGAAAGCACCCCTCCTTGGTAACCCTTCCATCCCACAGCCCTGGGCCCTTTCTCAGACCCAGGCAGGTGCCTCCCACGCACTCCTGATTCTCTCTCCCCTACCAGGTTTCACCGGTAGAGCCTGCCTGCATCTTTTCCTGTAGCTGCCTCCACCATTCTCCCCCAGGGAACTCTACACCTCAGCCCATGCAGAATTGCCCCAGTTCCTCTATTTCTTACTTCTCTCGAAGACAAAGAAAGCTCAAAGACCCATGTTCTTGTCAAGGTTGCACTGACGACGGTTTTGAGGAAGCAAGTAGGGACTGACACGCATGGGGATGAAGAAGTCCTGGAGGCTGACAGCATCTTTACCCATCTTGGTCCTTATGTTTGTAAACTCTGTGAGCTCCTGTCCCCCTGCTAGCTGGGGACAGAGTTCACCAAACCCCACTGTTTCTGCTCTCTTTCCAGGAGGTCCTGCTGGCTGCCGGCCTCCTGCAGGACTGTACTTCCTTACCTGCTTACACACAACTTTATGCTCTACCAATACCAAAGGACTTAGATTTTTCATAACGCACCAGACGTTCACTATTTCCATGCCTTGCAAATGGGATCGTTGCTTCCTGGAGTGCCGTGCCTTCCCCTCTGCTCAAAATGCAAACACATGTATTTCCTTATTCAAAACAGCTCAAATTTGAAGCATTTAAAAAGCCTTCTCCGAGTAATCCCATCACCGCATACAGCTGATCCCCCTCTTTTCTGCGCTTATGCATTCTTCTAGGATTCCACCTATCACTTGGCAGGACGATGTCTTTATTTGCCTGTCTGCCGTCTTTCGTTGTGGACTGCATTCCTTGAGAGCACGCCCTGCGTTATTTGCTGCTCTTTTAGCTGGAACTATATTCCCTGACACACAGTAGTAGCTAATTAATATTCAATAAACTAGTTTGACTTGAAAGGAAAGAAGTCAGAAGTTTGAGACTTCGGTTATTAATGAAGAAAAAAAAACGTTTCTGCTGAAATGAGTTACGATAAGCCTCTGAAAATTTCCTACTGATGGTGTCTACCAGGCACCATCTAGATTAACTGCACTATGCACGCCCATTCAGCTCGCCGACAGAGCCAGAGTAATGTTCACTGGAATGACCTTAAATAAATGAACATTCCCATCTCTACTGATTCCATTGTCGAAACAATCTCACAAGTGAATGTGAATAAAGAACTGGGGGGTGGGGGGAGTAAGGGAAGAGAGGAAGAGCGAAGGAGGCATTTCACAATTTATCAGGTGTGGGCCCTGGCACCTCACTTATTTTACAAAAAGGCCCGATGATGCTCATATTTTTACGAGTTGAGACTTAAAATAGGATTCCCGATTCTCCATCACCAGTCTTGCAGCCTGTGGGTTCCCTGGGATCCCCCTCCCCCCTTTCCCAAGCTGACAGCTGGGCCTCTTCGCTCCCAATAGCTGCTGCAATAGTGTGGAATGTGTCTTCCCTCCCAGGGCACTGAGCCGGGTCTTCCTTAATCAGTACCTAGCACAATACCAAGGAAAGGGCATTGCACAGCTGCAGATTTCCTCTGAAGCTGGTCCCCCATTTAGAACGAATTTACACCTCATCGGCAGGCAATCATGCCTAATAATTTTTAGGTTTATTGACTCTTCAGTGTCACATCTCTCAAAACATTGTCAACAGAACAATTACATAGGCTCTTCTCACTGGAAGTCACCTACAGGGGTGTCTCGTTATGTTCTTATAGCTATTACTCAAGGCACATCCTTCCAGCTAAGCTCTCTGCAATCATAACAATAATAAAATAGTAATAAAATAATAATAATAAAATGCAATCAGAGATCTGAATGAAATTGGAGAAACGAGTCTTTTTTGCCAAGTCTATATAAAAGAATGTGTCTGACTATCTGCCAGGCATTTTTTCTCCTGCCAAACTCTAATCAGTTTTCTATCACCCCTTACCCCTCCCAATTTGTGTCCGGAAGGGCCAGAGCAGCAGAGCTTTCAAAACAGTCCCTGGGCCTCTACCGTCCTTTGTAAGAAACCCTCCTTGGGCTGTTTCCTTGCGATGTCAGCCATCCATTTCATTTTTTAAAAACAGGTGTTTTTTTTTTAATCCTGAGTCTGGAGACAAAATAGACAGAACAAAGGAAAATGTCAGGTGCAGAAAGATTAGGAGCAGATCAGCCTAGCTTGGAAAACAATGGAGGTGGTGGGGACATTTCTGAAATGCTGGTCTTGCTCAGAACGCTGTGACATTCCACGAGGTATGCCACTTCATCTTTCACAAGGAGCAGGGACACAGCTACAGGCCTTCCTTCTCTAGACCTTTTCTAGCATCAAGAATAGGTCTCTGATTTTTTTTTTTTTTTTCATGCTCTCAGAACGTTATTAGGTGGACTAGGTCTCTGATTTATAGCAGGGCTACAGGTGGTAGTTTGCACCATATCGGCTCAGAGACAAATCTCAGGGGACTCAAGGACGCCCAGCCGCGGCTGTCATCCTGAAAGCAATCTGACGATCCTGGAGCCTTCCACTTGACTCAACTTAAAGGTTCTTCCAGCAGCTCCTCATCTGTTCCTCTCGCTCACTCTGCTCAGAGTGGTGGTGGCCACCCGGCAGCTCAACTGGAAGTTGCTGCTCCACCTTGCTGCACCTGTGGTTTTGTTTGTTTTTTTAATATATTTTTATTGACTTCAGGGAGAGGAGTCAATAAAAATATATTCAGGGGGCCTCCTGCACGGCCCCTGCTGGGGACCGAGCCCGCAACCCGGGCATGTGCCCTGACCCGGAATTGAACCTCAGTCTCCTGGATCCTAGGTGGATGCTCAACCGCTGAGCCACACCCGGCAGGGCTACACCTGTGGTTCTTAATGTTCACCTGGCTGTGCCTAAAGAGTCCATTTCCCACTACCACTGGAAGTTAGTCCCATCAACAAGCGACAGAGCTCCTTCAGATTTCTTGCTCCCCTTCCTAAGACATTTTGATGCGTTACTCTAGGTCTTAACTGGATATCAATTGAGCGTCTGTATCCTGACACACGGCCAGAGACCTTGACAAGATTTCATTTCTCTGTGTCTTAGAGTAAACCTCAGGATCTCAGAATAATTTTCCCAAATAGAATGTCTCCTCTCCCTGTGTTTCATTCTTTTAGGTCCTAAAGTTTTAGGTCCTGGGTAGTTTCAAGAGCTCCTTCCTTCCTTCCTCCCTCCCTCCCTCCCTCCCCTCCCTCCTCCCCTCCCCTCCCCTCCCTCCTCCCCTCCCCTCCCCTCCCCTCCCCTTCCTTCCTTCCTCCCAGCACTTGCCTGGGAATCGCTTTCCCTGGCCAAGTCATTCGATCTTCCCGGGGTTCATTTTCCTCAGGTGAAAACATCATGTGCGAGAAGCTATCCAGAGTGCCCCAATATTTACATTTTTCTCCCATCTGTTTACTGCATCTCTCTCTCTGTGTGACTGACCTCTCGATCATTTCATGTAGACTTTATTGAGGGTTTAGTAACTATTTGGTACCGGCCTTTCCTTTTATTTTTGGTTTTCTTAAGTTTTATTATAATGCGTCTGGGCAGAATTTTATTTGGGTTTATCCTGTTTGGAGTTTCCTGTGCTGCTTGAACATATAAATTTATCTCTTTCACCATACTTGGGAAGTTTTGAGCCACTATTTCTTCACATATTTTTTGTTGCATCCAATCTCTTTCTCCTTTCCTCTGGGAGAGTGACAAAAATACTGGATTTTTCTGTATTGTCTCATAGGTTTCTGAGACTCTCTTTTGCTCCCTTCCCAATCTTTTTTCTGTGTTCTTCTGTTTGGACAGTTTTATTTTTATATCTTCAAGTTCCTTGATATATTCCTGTGTCATCTTCCATTCAGCTATTGAGTCCATTTAATGATGTTTTTATTTCAGATGTTGGATTTTTCCATTTGGTTTTATTTTTATAGTTTTTATTTCTCTTTGGGGAACTTCTATCTTTCCATTCATTTCAAGGGTGCTTATTCTTACCTTATTGACCATGGTTATAATATCCACATTAAAATCTTTACTTGATAATTCCAATATCTAAGTCATCTCAAAAATTGGTATTTGCTTTCCCTTAACAGGAGTCAGAACTTGTGTTTTGTTTTTTTCCATGTGAGGATCAGACAGTAGCTGTTCCAGGCCGTGTGGCTTAGCCATACATACAGTCTCTGAAACTGTAGCATTAAAGCTGCTATAGACAATGACTGGATGTGGCTGTATTTCAACCAAACTGTATATATATGGACACTAAAATTTGAATTGCGTGAGATTTTCACGTTTTTCAAATATTCTTCTGGTTATTTTCAACCGTTTATAAATATAAAATCTCTTCCGACCATCTGAGCCATACCAGATAGGTGGTGGGGCAGATGTGTCCCATGGAACATAGTGTCACAATTTTCTAGTGTCTTTTATGTAATTCATTTAGGGTTGTATCCTGGTTGGGTCGAATACGTTGTGAGACTCTGACTGATGTTAAAATCCTCTGGTGCATGTATGCGGGTGAGTGCGTGTTTATATGTGCACCTGGGTGTATGTTTGCGTGTGGTAATTTACACTCGTATATTTATGTTTCTTTATGTAATGTGTCAGGTCCCTGAATGGAATTTAAGAAATGAAGCTGCCTAACCCCAACCTGGCAGATAGAGCTACACTGAGACTCAAATCATTTATCTAATTCCTTTGTATAATGGGTGAGAACTTCGACACCATGCTCCCAACATGTCATGATACATAACCAATGGCATTCAATTAGTCCTTTTGGATACAGTGGCATCTAATAGGGAGAGAGAGAGAAGATTTGGGTTGGGGTAAGTCAATGATGACAATGTACCTGTCCAGCCTAAGTCTTAAATGCTGCTACTCAGCCAAAGCTAACCCCAGGAAGTGTCTGTATAACGCCTTCCAGCAGAAGAGTGGAGACCTGAGTCTCTGCTTGCATGTCCCAGCCATTCAGGCTCTTCTGGAATGTCTGACCTCCCCAGGCCATGCTCGCAGAGCCCGGCCTCCAAGGCACACAGTTATCTTCTGGCATCAGATCTGCAAAGCACAGCCTAGCACTCGGGATCCCTTCTAGGTGCCGGGAATGCGAAGGGGCAGCTAGGTTTGGCTTCATTTCATCTCTGGGGTCCAACGCCTTTCTCAGTCCAAATGCACATGGCATCGGAAGGCTGGGTCAGAGTGTCCCGTCAGCCCTCGGGCAGCACACACCAGGAGTGCGGTTTTTACGGATGAGGTATTCGTTCCCGATCCCTTTTTCTGCACGGAACGAACCCAGTTTGCAGTGTTCTCTGACTTAGCTCACATCAGGCCTGAGAAAGGAAGGACTGTCCCAGTGACGCTGCTTTAATAGAATGGCTGAGGCAGAGACAGGTTCGGTGGGAGCCAGTCCCGGGGTCCAGCACTGGGTGGGACACGTGAGAAGCATGAGCTCACTGGGTGTGATGCTGAACTTGATGAGCAGCAGTAGGTATTATACGAAGTTCAGGGAGTTTTTTTTTTAAAAAAGCTGAAATTACAAAAACTGCGATTCACTCTCCACATGCGTTTGGAGCCCACGTGTGGCATAGAGCTTGTGACTGTTATCATTTCAACCTAACAAACTACCCAAAATATAGTAGATTACAAAGAGCGATTTACTGGCTCACAGGTCTGCGTTTGGGGCGGAGCTCGGCTGAGCAGGCCCTCTGGCAGTCTCCGCCGGGGGATGCATGTGTGTGCAGTTACGGGGTGGCCCACGTGAGTCTAGTAGAAGGTGGGTGCATTTACAAGCTCAGCTGGGGCTGGCAGCTGGGGTGTTGGTCTCTTCCATGTGTCCCTTCCAGCAGGACAGCCCTCGTTTCTAACACAGTGGTAAACAGAAGTCCAGAAGTTCAAGTTTGTGTGCAAGTACTTTACGCTTTATAGCGCCTTTCCTGTGTCACGTTAGCTGCCACCCCATTTGCCAAAAAAATTCACATGTCAAGCCTAGAGTCAGTCACTCAGGGGGAGTCATCTTCACAGCGCATGGAGTTTAGGAAACATGAATTCTTGAGGGCCGTTAATGTAATAATGTCTCGTACTGATTTTAAAACCTAGGTCTGATTCTAAGGAAAGGTTCTTGGCGCATCAAATGAAGTTGATGTCTTATTGCTTCAAGCTTTGTTATATAATTTCTCTGTCTACACCGTCATTAGCTTTAGTAAGATGCATAACCCATGGACACAGACAATAGTGTGGAGAAGGCCTGGGGGGTGGGACAGATGCCAGGTGGAGGGGAAAAAGGGGATATCTGTAATACTTTCAACAATAAAGATAAATTAAAAAAAGAAAAAGAACGGTTGCTGGTTTGATTCCCATGGGGTCATGTGGGAGGTAGCTAATCAGTGTTTTGCTTTCATATTGATGTTTTGCTTTCCCTCTCCCTTCCTCTCTAAAAATCTAAAAAAAAAACAAAAAACATCTTTTTTTTTTTTTTTCAGTGATAATATCCTGTGCTTACTAGGAAGTCTTACAGAGCTGCTCTTTAACAAGGTTGTAAAATCTACTTAAAAATTAATTAGAAAATCTCTTTCTATAATCTAAATACATTTATTCTTTTCTTCACAATAATTCCATTTCTATTAATCTTCTCCTGGAAAGTAATATATGTGTAACATATTTTCTGTAGAAAGATAATCATCATAGAATTCTTTATAAATATGTACACTTAGAAACTACTTAAATTGTCAGCAATAGAGGAGTGATTAAATAGTCCTTAGTTCATCTACTAGATGAAAGGATATAAAATAATTAAAGTTACTTTTTTAAAAAAACACACACAATGTAATAACATGGAACAGTGTCTATAAAAAAAAATGTTAAGAGAAGTGGCCAAAAGTTAAAAGTTATCTATGCTGTATATTTAATGCTTACGTTAAACAACGCCTAGAGGTAGAAGACAAATATGTCGATACTTATAAGAGCTTTTTTTGCATTTTGGAACTAGTTGCTGCTTTTGTTCTTAGATACTTCTAAATTTCAATGTATGAACAAGCATTGTATTTGAACAGAAAAATGAGAGATTAGAAAGCAGATGATGAAGAAGAAATTGCCCTTTCCCATAATGGTAAAATCTGGCGTCTTTGGCACATGGGGCTTTGAGAAGTTTGTTTCTGCTTCTGTATAGTCTCCCTGTTTTCTTTAGTGAGTAGATATTGCATTATAACTGAATATGTATAAATATTATCTATAAAAGTAAACACCTAAAGAATTGACATGTTTAATGTGTCCACCAAACCCAATTTGTACAAAATGGGGAAAAGTTTAGAGAAGTGAAAAGAAACGACCATCTGTCAGCTTGAGATCTCGTGAGCTTATCTGCAGATCAGAGTGAGTGCACATAATGAATAAAGAGGCCTTGTGGGAGCCACACAAAGGTTATTTCTTAAAAACTCTGTTTTTGAAAGTTCTTATGTGTCTTTTCTTTTTAATATGTTTTTATCAGTTTTGAGAGAGAGGAAGGGAGAGGGAGAGAGAGGGAAACACGGACCTGCTCCCTCTCCCACACACCCTGGCCAGGGAGCCAGCCTGCGGCCCGGGCATGGAGCCGGCAGCCTCTCAGCGCACGGGACCACACTCAACCAACTAAGCCACACCAGTCAGGGCTTATGTTGCTTTTTAATTCACTGTTTGCAGTCCATATTTTTTCTAATTATAAAATTTAAAATTATAAATTGTTGGGGGTTGTGTGTGTGTTTTGGGGGCCTGGGAAGAACATTTGCTTTGCTATCTAATAAATGCTATAGTACCCCCCCCCCCCAAATTTTTTCTTGAATCTATATGTTACTCACAACTAGATCCTGAATGTCTTACCAAGGTCCCATACATAGGTGGGTGGATGACTGACCAGCTTTGCCCCAGTCTGAAGGCAAAGGGCTGGAGCAGATGCTCCCTTGGAGGGCCACGTGGCCCAAAGTTGAGATCCCAGCTCAGCCTGTCTTGACAGTCAGTGTGAATCACCAACAGCCATTACCCTCCCTTAAAGCATCAGCTGTAGGAAGACAGAAGCAGCCCATAAAAGGTGTTCCCTCGCCCCATTCTGATAAGATTTTCCAGATACCCGGACATTTCTCCTCGCTGAAGTACTCCTTCTAAACACAAGAGAAAGCTCTTCGTAAAGGTTCACAATTTGACCTGGAGCTCAAACTATTTGGGTCCAGACTTAAGCCATTTTAGGGCGTGGGGGACACTTTGGGGGCACAGTCAGCACCAGTGCAGATTCTGGGCAAAGAGACCCAGCTCTGGTTGATTAGGGGAATTGAGTGAGTCTGTTATAACCTGAGTTTGTCAGAGGGGAGTAATCACAACCTTTCCTGCATAAAGTCGCTACAAGAATTTAATTTTTTAAAAAAGTACAGGGAAAAAATATCCATAGAAATTTCTTCCTGAAACGTGCGACAAATAACAAGTGCTCAAAAAACATGAACCGTCGTTAGGCAGAAGCACAGCTTTGGCCTTGCTGAGAACGCGTTTATCTTTGCAGAACTTCAGGAAATTTCCCAGGAGCGTGGACTACTCAGCCTCAGAGAGACAACACCCACGTTCTGGTCTTTTTTTCAAAAGGCTGTTTTTGTTTCTCACCTTGCTTCTCTAATGGTTTTTTTTTAAAAAAAGTTTTTTAAAAATGGGATAAATATTTTCCACAGAGCAGTCAGAATACTTTGAAAGACAAATAATAGGACAATATCGCTTTTCAGCATAAAATTCTTCAGAGGTGTAAAATCCCTCCCAGGTCTGATAGGGCCTTCGCCTCTGGCTCCCCCTCTAACTGCAGGAGCTCCAGCCCCAGGGAACAGGCTTCTGATCTTGGGGGCTGCTCCGCTCTGCTCCTTCCAGCCCCCTGGCCTTTGTTCCTGCTGTTCTGCTCCCTGGAGAGCCCTTCCCTGGTCTCTGGCTGCCTGCTTCCTACTACTCCTTAGATTTCCTTTCAATATCTCAGTGCCAAGGGGCCGGCCCTGGCCCCATAGACTAATTAAAACCCTGCTCTTCTATTCTGTGTTTTCCTCCTTTGCACTTAGCACTTATACAATGAGATTTAATTATGAATTATCTGTGTGTTAAAAGTCAGACTCCACCACTGGGTTGTCAACTTCGTGGGGGTAAGGTCATGTCTATGTCTATTTTGTTCATCATAAGCCAGCACGCAGGGACAGGGACATGGCAGGATTTCAATAAACACTGGGGAAGGAATGATTTTATGAGAAGGGGAGAGAGAGAGAAAAGAAAGGAGAGAGGGAGAGAGAGAGGGGAGGGAGGGAGGGAGGGAAGATACGAAGCATTATCACCACTGCATTTTCAGTACTGAACATGAGGACACTCTTGGCAGGACAAGCCTTCTGTTTCTCTCTCCTCTCCATCCTATTGAGTGTCACCTCTCCAAGTTTCTTCCCTGTCACTCATTCACCTTTCTCTGCTCAGTCTCCTGAGAAGCAATGTCTGGGGCTCTTTCCTTCCTCACCTTCCTCCCAGGGACACACACACCAACCCTGTCTCCCTCCCTCCAGAAATCTCTCTGGCTGCCTGCAGAGTAGGATGCCATCAGCTTGCTGGGGCTGTGATTTCAATTACTGATAGGGGCCTCAGGACTGGCCTCTCCGCTGGCATTGACATGCTAATCCATGCGTCTCCTGCAGGCGAGGCTCTCAAATGGAATTCCCAGTATCAGGAGATTAGGTAGGGATATTCTGGGCCGGGAGGGGGAAGACTTTTCTCTTCTCCTCAAGTCATTGCCAGAATCTCAGAGAATTTTATCATCGAGGTCAGGCATATGATTAAGTGGGTTAAAACAAATTAAAAAACAAACACAGAAATAAAACAGACTCCCTGATAATATGAACATTGTGATCTTATTACGATAACAGAGAAAATACAGGTATGCACAGAAAATGTCTGGAGGGATGAATCCGAGGGACTTAATCAGTTTTATCCATTAGTGGTGAGACTAGGGTTTTAATATGTATTGTGTATTTATATAATTATATATTTGTACATATTATGCCTCCAAAAAATCCTATTGCGCTTTTGAAAAAGAAAAGGAATGAGAATTTTAAAGTAACTTGAAAGATTAGAGGGAAACAGGCCAAATAGTCCTATGGGCTGTTTGGTGGTGGGAGGTCTGTTTTTTTTCCCTGCAAACACCTTCAAAGCAACAGCAGTTCAGTCTTGTAAGATCTGGGCTCTCTATGGCTCTGGCTTCTCCTTCCTTCCTTTATTATGCACTGACATTCCTTTAACTAAGGACCTGCTCAAACAGAGACAGCAGGAAAATGGAGGGAAGACTGGACTAGAGTCCCCAAAACATGTCTATTGTCCTGGATCTGCTGCTTATTCACGTTGAGTTGGACCTCCTTTGAGTCAGCTCCTCTTTCTGGGCCTCTCTTCTCCTCTGCAAACAGGGCTAAGACCTTCTCATAAGAGCCCTTTGAAAGCTCAAACCTTCCATGTCTCTGAGTAACAAGTAACTCCTGTCTCCCATTTCCACGTGAAAGGCCGGCAAATTGTTTATTCCAGAAAACTTCTTCTAGCTCTTCTGGACTGACCATTTTGGCTGTTGTCCTGTCCTTAGTTTCACCTGGGAGTCCTAAAAATATTGTCCAGCTGTACGCCTTAGAAGGAACCCGGGGCATCATTGGTAGGGTAAGTGTATCATTTATCATCCAAACTGGCCTTTAATGATTACTCTTGAAGACTAGGTGTCAACTGGGGCAGTCCTGGTGCAGCAGGACACAAGGGAGAGCCCAGGCTTCAGTCCAGGGGCCTGGTTCCCAGTCCGGAGGCTCACATTTTAGCTGGGACCTCAGTCACTAGACTATAAGCTCCATGAAGGAAGGAAGATATTGCTGTATTCATAATGGCATCGTCCCTCAGTAAGTTGCCACCAAAACATTTCTCAAAAGAACAGCAACTGGGAGAACTTTGATTTTGTCCAGTAAAAACATTGGGCTAATGATACATTATCTTAAGTTACCTGTGGACTCGGGAGTATGATCGCAGCAATATCAATCGGGCTGTTGCTTCTTCCTACCTGATTTTATAGATGAAAATTCCAAGGCTTAGAGAAGCTAAGTGATGTGCCTAAGCTCCAGATGGGGCTGTGATTTTTTAAAAAAATTATCTTTATTGTTGAAAGTATTACAGATGTCCCCTTTCTTTTTTTCCCCCTGTTGATCCCAGGGGCTGTGATTTTTGTCTATTTTTTTCCCTTTTCCTTTAAAAACTTTTTCCGTCCAATTTTTAAACTTAATTTCATTTTATACATATATAGATATTTAATTTATCAGATCATGCTACCAGTTTTTGGTTAGATTTGAACTAGAATCCATGGCTATTGACGGATGTTCGCAATCAGCCCTCATGCCATACTTCTTTCCTATCCCAACGGGATCCTTTCTGCAGTCTTAAGCTCTATAAGAGAAAGAGACCCTCATACATTTTCCCTAGGAAACATGGCTCCGGTGACCCCTTCTTCCCCACCGCCCCCTCACCCCCCGGCGCCCTCCTTCCCAGCTGCAGTACAAACTGTCTCCAACAAATAGTACTTTGGGCTAAAATAAGGTCCCTTCCCTCCCTGTGAAAAGAAAACAAACTGAATAATGTTTCCTGAAAAATAAATGCAAATGTTTTCCTGAATGGCATTTCTATTGTCTGAGACTTAATGTGGCTTTAATGGAAGTATTTATATCAGAAAAAGGAGAGAGGGAAGCGGGAAGGTAACCCAAATCCCTTTCTGGCTGGAAAAGCTCTCGAGTCACTGAAGACAGTTTTGCCAAAAAGGCTTGGCAAGAGGCAGTGATATTTGTAAATTGTTCAGTGAAACTGCTTTTACTTAGTCAATTCTGTTCTGGTGTCCAATGGGCTCCCTGGGCGGGGATCTGTTTCTCAGACAATGACAAGCACTACACCAAATTATGAGCCATGGCTGAAAACGCAGGAACAGAATGTCGCTCCTGATTTGTTTTCTGGGCTGGAGCAACATGGTTAGAAATATCAAAGGGGTGATCCATGGGAGTGTAAATGCTCATTTTGGGGAGAGGAAAGGCTTGAAATGGCGGTAGAATTGGGCACCAAAGCAGACGAGCATGGCCAGACTTAACGCTGCTTGCTCCAGAAAAGGGAAGAGAGACAGTCCCCTGAGCCAGCTGGCGCCTGACCAGTGAACTTCCCCACCACTCCCCGGCAGCGTTATTGCCTCCATCGCACGCGGAGCCAGCTTTGCAACCAAACTCTGCATCTGAGATCCAAGAGAGGACTCCTCCCAGAGGGCCCAATGAGCTCTTCGGAGTTTATCCTTAGCTTGCAAGGGGAGAGTCATTCTGTACTGGCTTGAGACACACAAAAGATCCCGAATGCTTAAAGAAAACAGCGAGGAATGGACTCTGTTGGGAAGAGAAGACTGGCTTTGGAGCTGGGCAGGGCAGGTTCAGAATCTGAGACTTAACCTGGAACCCTGGGGAAAGCATTATCTCCTCCAGTCTCACTTGGCTCATCTGTACAACAGGCAGGCTATTTGCCTTAGATGTGACTAACACGCTTAAGGATCAGACCCGTGCCAGCACTCCACTCCCTCTGGTTTGGAGAGTAGGTGTGGTTCCTGAGCGATGTCCCTGGCTGGAATGTAAGGCCACCCATTCAGAGCAACCCAGAGGCTGGCTGCCTGGATCCTGAAAATCCGTGGGATCAAGAGAAGTTGCTGTTTAATCAGAATCTGCAGAGGGTAACGAGGGTCAGCTAGGAGTTTAGGAGTGACGAAACAGAAAGAATCAGAGCTAGGTCCTTGACTTGGGTGGAGTTATCAACTCGTCTAAAAAGGTTGCATGACCCCCAGGTGTTTACTCTCTAACGTGACCGGGCAAGCAGAACACCTTTATCTCATATAAAGTCTCTCAGTTTTGCATTTGCTGCCGATTGGTTTGACTGTCACACACAGGCAGTTCTGTTCAGGGTGTCAGTGAGAAAGGGGAGAATTGGGCATCAGACCAATGAGGGCTTATGACAGGGGTGACCCTGAGCAAGCTATGCAGCCTCACTAAACCTCCGTTGGCTCATCTATAAAGTAGAGATAGTATTCTATCACGTTTTTATTAGCTATAATATATACACAAAATGCTCAACATATTTCCATGCGTAAAGCCCTCAGTACATGACTATTATAAGTAATCCAAGTTTTGAGAGCCCCTAATATTCCTTCTTCATATCTCAATTTAATTACACACAATTTTACAATTGGTTTTTTATTTTAAAATTGTGGTAGGGGAATCCTCTTTTAGACTAAAGATACAAAACAATCTAAACATCTACGTGTTCTAAGGACCCTAAATTACGTACTCAGTTTTACAGAAGAAAAACATGGAGCACAAAGAAGAAAAGCATCCTGCCTATGTCATAGAGAGAACTAGCGACTATTTCCAGAGGTGCTCAGTCAATTGCTCCTTTTGTTAAATGAGGCGGTTTTCCGGGCGTTATACTACGGCTACGTGTCTGATGTGGCCGTGCTCCTGTTGGTCTTAAACTGTCCCCAAGTGTGCATCCCGGTCAGTACCCAGTGTTGACTGAGCCAAGTGTGTGGTAATTGGTATCTCAACATTGTATTGTGTGATGACAATCGAAAATAGTGCTAATCGGCTAAAGTTGTACTATCCCCACTAGGGCTTTAGAAGCAAAATCTCCCCTTAAGACCTTGATGTGTGATGGGACCTTGTCTGGGGGGTCAAACAAGGTGCTCTGTCTTCTTGATCCCGTGGCACCTGGCTGTTCCACCAGGAAGACCTGGCCACTAAGTGGAAGACTGGATCCACCCTTCCAACAGTGTGGATTTTAAAGGCCAAGGACACTTCGGTTCTCATTCCAGCCTGCTACTTATTAGCTTTGTAACCTCAGAAACATAACCTAACTTTCCTGAGTCTTATCATCTCGTTGGGAAAAACTGAGACAGTGACCCCTACCTTAGAGTTGCCAAGATGGTCAGGTGAGGTAAGGTGTACAAAGACCTCACCAGAATACCTGGTGCATAAAGGGGCTTGATGAATGGCGACCACTGAGACAGGCTAGTGAGCCAGGACTAGTGGGATGGGGAAACTGAGAGAGACAGTCAAACCGCCAAGCAGTTCACAGCCATCTAGTAAATCACAAAATCCTATTTTCCCTTACCAAAGACACTTAAGAGTAAATGGTTTACACTTCTCCTCCCCAACCAGAGGGTAAATAGTTTAAATCACCCAACTCAGAAGGGTGGATACCAAAAAAATCCAATCGTGTCAACCACACCCAAGGACAGATGAAGTTAAGGGAAATCTCACTTTGGTGCATCAGCATAAAGCTGATGAATATTCTCTTGCAATCCTTCCCTAAGACCGCCCCTAAATTTCCAGCCTTTAAAAGCCCTCAAGCTGTTCCCAGGTGGCTCAGTTGGTCACAGTGTGGTCCTGATGCGCCAAGATTGTGGGTTCAGTCCCCTAGTCAGGGCACATACAGGGGGCAACCAATGAGTGAATAAATAAGTGGAATAATAAATCGATATTTCTCTCTCTCTTCCCTCCCTTGCTCTCTCTCTCTAAAATATCAAATCAATAAATTAAAATAAAACTTTAAAAGCCCTCAAGGTGAAGTTGCCCAGCGCGGGCTCCCTCTGGAGCACACCCATGTCTTTCTTCCCCTTTCTCTCTCAGGCCTGCTTTTACTCCTTAAGTTCTAAGGGTCCCCATGAGACTTGCAACCAGGGGAGCAATGAGTAGCGGCAGCTTGTCCGGGGCTTACCCCCTGAAACTGTCTCCACGGCCCCCTTTCCTCTGACTTTTCAATGAGGCAACAACAGCCCCGACTTGACTCCTCCTGTGGCTTCTTCTGTCCTAAGCCCTTCCTTGTTTCCCTGTCCCCAGCTTTAATAAACGTACTCTCAAAATCACTTGGACTCAACTTGTGAAATCTTTCCCTGCTCGAAGTCAATAACCCACCCATTAGAGGCCTGCCCGAGGCAGACCCGCTCAGGCCAGTTCCTGTCCAGTAACACCATGAATATCAGCGTCATGAGTTCCACCAGCAATGTTCAGTCCCTTTGTGCTTCTTAAATACTTCAGGGATAGATGATGGAACGAAGTGAAATCATTTGGTAAATTCTGCATCTAGGAAACCACTTAACGCCAGACCAACTGGCCTGCTGTTGACGACTGTTTGAAACATGATTCATTTTCAAAACTTTAAACTATTTTGAGAAGTTAAACTATATCATGCATTTTTAAACAATTATAAGCAGCAGGACTTGTGCCAAAGAATGACATAATTGGACCTTCTTTGAGTAAAGGAGGGAGACATGAAGATAATGAAGGAGACAAGAATGGAAGGGCTTTATACCAAAGGGACCAACCATCAACCAGGTCTAAGTGCGCCTTTTAGGAATTTCACAATTTCCTAAGTCCCGGCTTCTGCCGCTCTGCTCACTCACTCCCACTTCCTCATGCGCGGGAGCAACAGTCTATAAAAACCGGACTTCTCCCTAGCTGGGTATTATTAGGCAAGTCATTTCATCTTCGGTACCTCAGTTGCTTCATCTATAAAATGGGAATGGAAATAATGTTTACTTATAGAGTTATTATAAATATTAACTTAATATTTTAAAAAATCATGAAAAGGACTTGGGAATGAGTCTTTTAAGGTCATATTTGGGAAAAAAAAGAGATCAATTAGTAATAGTTAAGTTCCATCTTCCTCCAGATTTCTAGCTTCAAGAATAAATAAACAACCACAAAAAAGAGTCTGTGGGTTTAACCAGAAGAGCAGGAGTCTGAGGAGGTAGCCTAGATTTAGCAAGGGAAACTGGGAAAGAGGGCGGTGGCAACTCCACAGGAGGAGGCTGGGGCATGAGGAAAGAGAAGAGACCCCGAAGCCTGATCTGCGGTAAGGCGACCTAACTGGCCCCTCGCAGTGCTGCAGGTTCCCCAGGCAGAGATGTTCCACCGTTTTCACTTCAGAATGACCATCACCAGAACAACCAGAGCATCTTTTAACCAAACTCTTTCTGAACCTCACTGTCTTCAGTAACCAACACATATCCTTCCCGGGGGCATTCATCCTGTCATGCTGGCCACAAGATTCTGGTTGACAGATTAAGGGTGTGGCACCTGGACATCTGCACACATATGCACACACATGTGCAGGAAGTGCTTCTTATCTAAGACTGGACTGTGTAGAAGAGAGCTTATATAAAAACATGGGCTTCTGCTCAGGTAAATTTGTTCTCTTTTTTAAAGAATAGGTTATTGCTTTTTAAAGAGAGAGGAAGGGAGATGGAGAGAGAGAGAGAAACACCGATATAAGAGTGCAACATTGATTGGCTGCCTCCTGCACGCGCCCTACGGGGGATGGAGCCTGAAATTGGGGCATGTGCCCTTGAACAGGAATTGAACCTGCAACCTCCTGGTGCACAGGATGATACTCAACCAACTGAGCCACACCAGCCATGGCTGAGCAAGTAAATTTTACTCATGAAGCTAAATACCTCCATAGACAAGAAAAGTCTTCAACAATCACAATCTAACTACAACCAAGTCAGTTATAAGCTACTACCTTACATTGTTGTCTTAAAAAGGGTGATACCCCTCCAAACGCATTGTTGAAGAAATCAACATTACAGATAAGGCCAGTGGTCTCCACGCCCCTCCCTCCCCAAGCCTCTCTAGGAGAAATCCTTTCTTTCCCCATGTAGATCATGAGCTTCCTGAGTAGAGAGGCCTACTCATCTTGGTAGCTCTGATAAGGCCTACACCACAGAGCAAGTATCAGTAAATGTTTAAGAGTGGGGGGGTGGAGAATAGAAAAAGAGAGAGGAAAATTAGTGGAGGGAGTTAGCCTGCATGCCTTTATCTAAATAGTTGCAAATATACGACCAGGCAGCCCATCCCAATACACTCATTTCTATTGATACCTGCTACAAAGCCAAGTGGAGGCCTGAAGGTGACACTTGGCTTTGCAAGGTACAGTGGGCACCCCACCCTTTACCAGAGCCACCTCGAAAGGCTCTGGTAAATGTTGACAGAATCCCAGCCCACTGGAAAAGACGTATGCAGAATCTTCGACTGGGTCAGAGCAGCCTCAGCATTGGAACGCAAAGCCCTAAGCTGGAGAGGCAGTGTTTTTTACTGCTTTTATATGTCAGAGCGCACAGATATTTGTCAGGCGCTTAGTGGGTGTCCTACAAATAGTGATTGAATGAGTCACAGAAATGAAATTAACTCTTAGGTTGGGAGAAACTATTACTATTAAATGTTTTACTGTGAAAAAATCAAAGTTCCAAGAGGTGCATTATAATCCCCAAGATGAGGGCAAGAAGGCAGCTGGCAGGGCTCTAGATGCAGTGTTATTTCTGCCACATCAGTCTGTCCCGATGCGAATGAATGAAGGGTATCGTGGTATTGCACCTGCAAAGGATGTTACAACAATCAGACAGAGAGCAAAGGAGAGCTCGGTGGAGTGGAAAAGCAATGTGTGTCCTTGCTTAGACTCGCAAGATCAGACACACTTTGCATATTCATAAAATCAGAGTAATGGTCATGCCCTGATAAACACGAGTGCATGGTGTCCAACCCCAATGCTCCCATCCCTTCTCCAAACTCTAATTTCATGCGTGACCTTCACCATGACACTTCATCTTTTTTCCACCTGTAAAATAGGGGCAGTGAGAATCGATTCCTTCAGTCTTTGCTTCACGTTAGAAATCTGCAGGGTACCCCACAGTTTTATCTCCCGGGATCGCCACTGCCTGAGCTGCCACAGAGATAACCAGTCCTTACTCAGGACAAATATCTTATCACATTACACAGAGAAGACAGCGGACACTGATGTATACGGTGAGTCTCTAAACTTTATCATAAAACAACCAAAAGAAGGGGGCATTTTGCAAAGCACGTCAGAGTCGTGTCTCTACCAGGAAGAGCCTCTCATCAGAAGTGCTGTAAATTCAAGGCAAAAGATTCACGGCGTTGGTGCAGTGGGGGATAGGAGAGGCCCTCCCAGTAATCCAGGGTAAAGCAACACGGACTATGATTTGCGTCTGGAGCCTTTCGCACTTCTTTCTCTCAGAGCTATCTGCTCTGGCTTGGTGCTGTTGTTTCCCCCAAGAGAGAATCCAGCTGTCGCAGGATGTCTGGGAGGAAGATATCCATCACCGGGAACACATCACAAACTATTAATAATGCATTGCTGCAAATCAACCTTGTCTCAATAAACACCCCGTCTCCAAGTACAGATAAAACGTCCAGCAGACAGATGTTGGAATTTATTATCCTCACATTTCCCATTTCTCTGAGGACGGTGTCCAGTATCCAAGTTGTCCCATGGGTGGTGTAGAGAGAGGAAACTAACAGTCACTGAGTGACTTCTGTGTGCCAGATGCTTATGAGGATTTATATCGACAGCCCTGAGATGTAGGTTTTAATCACCCCCGTTTCAGATGAGGAAACTGAGGCGGAGAGAAAGGAAGTGATTTGTCTAAGGACGTTCGGCTTGTGAGTACCAGAGCTGAGATAAGCTCTCTCCCAGGTGTCTTACTCCAAAGCTCCCCATCCCTGTAACACACGGCCATCCGGTGGCTGGGGAGCTACTTATTTTGCAATTTATACAGCCTCTTCTACCCACACAGCTCTGCATACAGAGGGTGCTCAGCCAAGCTCAGCCAAATTAACTGTCTGAAAAGTGAGCATGGGAAAAGGCCTGCAGGGCTGCTGTCTGAAAATAGATTCCTACATACGAGCGGGGAATGGAACCTGTCGGGCATGGAGCAGGCTCCCTCAGAGGTGCTCGATTCCTAAGGCTGCCTCACAATTTCTTTCCTCGCTCTCTGTCTCTTTTACAGTCCCTGTGATTGAGTTGATAAAAAGACAGCCCTTGATTATGGGACATATCAAGCTACACTCATACTTGCCCGTTTCAGTCTCCATACGTCTCCCTGCGTGGCCGAGGGGAGTGAGTCACATGTGAGCCCTTCGCCTCGCATTTAGCGAGGCACATAAGCGATGGAGAAAATGAACACACCAGCACATTTAACGCTCTCTGCCTACCCCCCTGATGTGCTGTGTTATTAGCTCCTTTTCAAGAGAGAACATGAGCTGATTGACATTTGAGGGGTCATGATTTGCTAGTGGATTGGATCACATTGTGCTGAAAAGTCATGAGCACTCTCCAGGCCCACTGCATCCATGTGTTGACCTAGTAAAAGGATTCAACTTCCACCCTGTAGACCCCACTGATATCGACCCAAATGGGAGAGATGTAGAAGGGAGCCATGCCTCCAACACTACCTCCTAAGAAGTTCTAAACTGGGAGGGCAGAGTCATGTTGGAGCTAAGAATATAACTGATCCTATGTTTTCTCTATAATTATTGCCATTATGTGTGCAGCTTCCTAGGCCCACAAATCCAGAAAGGCAGAGAGGATTGAGGCAGGACAATCCCACCCAAATCTCTCGCTACTCTCACTAGGCTGTATTCCCCTTGAAGGCAAGGAAGGTGCCAACACGTGTGTGGGCCCGAGCTATGTTAGTGTGCCAGCAGATTTCCCTCTCAGATCAGCCCCAGGAGGTCACATTTCAATGCCCACCAGGTAGGTGAGGAAACTGAGGCTTGGAAAGAATTCAGGTAACTTACCTAAGCTATAGGGCTGATCAAGGGCAAAGTTGGGATTTGGCAATGGCTCAGAGAAGAATGCATTTCTTGGAATCGTGCTTCAGCTGTGGCTGTTTAGGAAGAAGCAGCATGTATCTCTAGTGCTCGAGAAAATAAAAACTGAAACTCAAATTCCCTGGGTACTAAGGTCCCCTTGAAGGAAGTTACTCATCCATTTCTCTTTGAAGCAGCTCCCAGAGATAGCTAGTGTTGTGAAAAGGAGTTCTCTTGTAAAAATAGGCATTGTCCACCGGGCTACATTCCTGCAGCCATGGGGGGGATGACAAACCCTAATGGCCATAAGAAAACTGAACAATTTTACTGACAAATTAAAGGCTTGGGAGGCAGCAGGAGAAACTGGAAGCTAGGACTTCAGAGCAAGCCACACTTAACATTTCAAAGCCTCCACTTCAATTATGGAGGGAGAAGCTGAGGTCTGGGAAGTGGTCCCGATGGGTGTGCGCCCAGCATGAAATCTTCCCTCTTGTACTCAGCAGCGATTGGGGGCTTCTAGGGAGGGCCTGCGCAGCAGGAGAGGAAGGGGAGGAAAAGAGTGAGAGAGGAAAAGAGGGAGGGAGGGAAGGACAGAGGAAGGAACGGAGGGACAGAGAAAGAGAGAGAGAGAAGTGCCAGAGAGACGTCTTGCCTTGGTCATCAACTTGTAGAGCCTAAGAGTGGGATTTTAGGGACTGCTGTTTGCTAAATGAAGACCAGAGTCGGTGAGTAACTGGCCAAAGCTCCTCAGCTTGGCAGTAAAGGCTAGCACTGGCTGAATAAAGAAATGAATAAGAAATGCTGATGAAGCACCTTTTATAATATACATATTATATGCATAATATAATAATATATAATCATCGCAGTCCATATTATTTTTTCCATTTTTAGAGAAAAAAGAGACCAAAGTTCAGAAAGTTTAAGCAAGAAAGCTCATAAATGGCAGAGCCATTGCCATCTTTTCCTAGGTCCTGTGAACTGTTTAGGAGCTGCCAAGATGTATTTCCCTCCAGCAAGTCCTCCTTGTTGCCTCAGGCCTGGGTTAAGTGCCACCATCTCTGAGTTTCTACCCCACCCTAGTACCGCTGCTTGTATTCTAAGGGCCCGTTTACATGTCTCTCCCAACTAGGCCTTAAGCTCCCCAAGCCAGGCACCATGCCAGTCCTCTTGCTGTCCCACCCCCGCCCCCAGCAGAGTTCTCGCTCAGTACGCAACTGAGGTTTTGAACAAGCGGTCCTGCACCTCCTTTCTCACCCATCCGGAGGACCACGGACGCAACCAGCCTCCCCTCTCGCCCGGAGTCCACACTCGGATTTCATCTCCATCTTTATCTTCTTCGTCGACGTTCCTCTCTATTTCCCCATAAAACTCTACAGTCCACTCCAAGGCAAGAAGGAAACTGCCCAAGACATGACTTTATTACAAGGCAAAAGCAATAGAAAAAAGTGTACCGTTCCTTTTCCATCCCAGTAACGCCTGTGGTTTCCATAACAGAAGTAACTGTCGCCTCTTGAGATGCAAACGATAAGCTCAGCAGTGCTGATAATAATGGTGGATTTTCACCGAGAATTTACGATGCCTGCCCTCTCTTGCAACTATTTCCTCATTTAATTCCCACAACAGTCAAGAGACATACAAAGTGTCATCCTCCCATCATGTTTTATAAATGAAGGAACTGAGACTCATGGCTGCAACGTCCTTAACCAAGAACACACAATAATAATTTCAATGTAGTTCTCTCTAATTCTGAAGCCAATAAAGTTTCTCTTCTATCAGCTCCCTTTCAAAAACAATAGTAGATGTAGGGAACCGTGGAAACGATCATATACTACATGAGCTTCTATTATGTGTCAGCCACTATTACACACTCCACGTACACAAGTCGTTTAATGAGTTAATGCACCCAGAGATAAAGTTAGTACCCTTTTATGGATTGATATAAAAGGAACTTATGGAGCTAAATTGATTTAGAGAGGTTAAGGCAAGCACCTGGGCCTAATGATAGCTTGAGTTCCACTCCAGGATTAACAGACAATATCCTAAAGATATATGAGGCCACATGGCAAACCAGCAAGAAAAATATACAGGTCTTTAAGTGCCAGTTTATCACATAGTTAAGGCAGGGGCTCCTCCATCTCTGCCTGAGGGTTGTCCCCATGGGGCTCCATGGTGTGGCAACTCGGGCACACGGCCCCTCCTAATGGGAGGTCCTGCTCCCTGTGGCTGATGGGCCATGTCTCAAAACAACCTCTTTGGATTCAGGGTGGAATGGCAATTATTTAAAATTGGCTCAGGTCTGCATACTCCACTGGATTCTTTTTATCCCACGTTAAGTCGTTCCCCTGGGACAGCTTAAACAGCTCTATCCTTTTAATGACAAACTATCCGTCAATAGCACTGGAAATGAAATCAAGCTTTTGTTTAGCAACCAGTCTGTTTATTTATTTTTCCAAGTTCACGAGTTTATATGTATGTTGCTCTTAATGGGCAGTGCATAAAAATGCCTCTTTTGATTTTCTTTCATTTGCATTGTTGCTATAATGGCTATTATCAAGCTATTAGAGCAGGGGAAGTACCGAATTTTCCTTCCAAGATGGGCTGCATTTGTGCGTGTGTTTTTGTGCAGATTGGCCAATATGTTACACTTTCTGTTTCATTTCTTCTTCTAATACAGATAGCTTTATGTCAGCCATATAACTTTTCTCACTGATGCATGGAATGATATATATCACACATATACACTTATATCTATACATTTGTATTCTGTGTGCATATTTCATATACATAGTCACACATATATGTATGTATATACACAAACACACACCCAACGCATTCACACCTATATACTTACACATATACACACAGAAAGCCTGCTTTTTCAATCAAAATGAAAGTCTGTGGCAGGGGTGTGAAATGAGCTCTATTCCACAGCAAAATCAGAGGCATTGTTTTGTAAAGCTATGACACCATGATCTTGTTTTAAACAAAAGGCTTGATGGACCGAGTCCACGCAGAGCCTATTTAAGCTTTCACAGTCAAGTAAAATCGCTGTTAGGTTGTAGCTGAGAGGCACAGCCATATGGATAAAAACTGAGGAAAGGCATTCTTTATCCAGATGTTTCCAAATGCCTGCTTAATGTGTACATGCAAGAGAGTCAAATCTGGGCACGGACATTTTTCAAGATTTCATTGATTCTTGAGGGTGGCACTGCGTAGAGCATGGGTCATTAGATTCTTTCATGGGAAGGGGAGAAGGGGAAGTTCGGTTTTGTTTTCTTTAGCATTTTAGGTGAGATGGGCAAAGTAAAGTTAAGTAGCACTGATCGAGAATCATCTTATTATTTGACATTGCCATCTACGAGGAAGGTCGTGCTTTAAAGTTCGCATTACTTCTACGAAGTGCTATCTCTATTTTATTGTTCATCAAGCTGGGACAAAGAGTGACTGCTGGCAGTCGAGGAAAGGTCAGATCGACAGGGACACAGGCCGAGAAGGAAGGCCCGGGAGTTTAGTCGCTAAAGAATGTTGAGCTCCGTCCTGTGATTGATCTCAAGGCCTGGAGTGACAGAGTGTATTAGAGCAGTGGCTCGCAACTGGGGCAGTTTTGTCCCCCAAGGGACATGTGGCAATGTCTGGAGACATTTCTGGTTGTCACAGGGGAAATGAAGGTGCTACTGGCATATAGGAGGTAGAGGCCAAGGATGTAAAACATTTTATTTTAAAAATATATTTATTTATTTATTTTAGAGAGACAGAGAGAGAGGAGAGGAGAGAGAAAGTTGTTGTTCCACTTATTTATGCATTCTTGGGGTGATTCTTGTATGTGCCCTGACCAGAAATGGAACCCACAACCTTGGCGCCTCAGGACGATGCTCTAACCAACTGAGCTTCCTGCCCAGGGCCTAAACATTTGGTCATGTATTGAAAAGTCCTCTACAATAAAGAAGTATCTGGTCCCAAAAGTTAATAGTGCTGAGGCAGAGAAACGCTCCAACCTCTATTTAGGATTCCTGGTGCTCGTCTGCATTTATAGGCCCTGCCACTTTCATATATCAGTGTTCCAACCGAAATCTGGGATACACGTGGGGTGAGGTTAGCAAGCGTTTTAGGAAGAAGCATTAGGCAGAGGGACCAAATGCAGACCCTGACTCCGCATCTTGGGGGAGTGACTTATCCTCTTGATAACTCAGTTTCCTCATCGGCAAATTTACAGATATAGGGGGTCCCCCAAAAATGTATACACACTTGAACAGCTGATAACTCACTTAATTTTCACTCCTTTTCAGGTTTAACTGATTTGAAATAATGAGTGAAGCCAGATTAAGCTTTGAACAAAAAAAATTTATCCTAAAGTGCTACTAGACTTTTTTACGGGGATACATAAAAGATAAAGTTTACCGTACGAAACCGGCAACAGATGCATTGAGGGCCCACAAATACTGAACAGAATGATTCTGACGTTTGCGATTCCATTGTTTCACGTTATCAGCAGTGCCTGGACCAGAACGGTCACCAGTTTGAAAATGGGCACTGACCAAAAAAAAGTATTCATTTCTGTAGATTCCTTTAAATTAGGGAAATAAACTAGACGTTAATAAACACTGAGTTTATAATCATTCAAAGTCTGTATGTTTTTTTGGGACATCCTGTATCCACCAGCACAAACCCGGGAGCTTCTTGTAAGGATTAAATGAGATGATGCTCCTGCAAGCGTTTAGTGAGATCCCATGCACAGTCAATGTTCAGCCACTTCGCTGTTATTTTTATTTTCATTGCTGTTATTACTTCATCTCCTACTTCCATTTTCTGGAGGCTTTCAGCTTTTAATACTATCTTTTCTTTTTTAGGAAAGCATTTACCCCAAGGTTAGGCAGACC
Organism: Miniopterus natalensis; assembly: GCF_054644295.1. Taxonomy (NCBI): domain Eukaryota; kingdom Metazoa; phylum Chordata; class Mammalia; order Chiroptera; family Miniopteridae; genus Miniopterus; species Miniopterus natalensis. Next base: position 29,391,226 of record NC_142098.1, read on the forward strand.
TGCTGTCCCTCATGTTGGATTGAGGACGGCAGCCGAATCGGAGTGAGGGGGAGAGGGCCACATTGCAGGCGGGAGCTGTGGGCTATTTTTTAACAGAAATGCTCTTCTAAGTACAACTGCACGAACTCTTTCAATACGTATCCTTAGTGTCTTCCTGATGTACACAGAGCTCTTCGAAAGTTCAGGTTCTCTCTAGGTAGCACAGCGGCATCTCTAGCTAGCCCTCAGCCAGCAGCTGGCTGGCAGCTCTGCCTTCACCCCAGAGTGGTTCTCGGCTGACTAAGGAGAACCTCAGGCAGCCCAAGGGAGCTCTCTGCAAACATTTGGGTGACTTAACATCACTGTGAGAAAGACTGGATTAGAAAGAAGAAAGGGGTGAAGATGGGGAAAAGGGAACAGCTAGCATGAGATTATGGAACTCAGAGCGTTCAGTGTGTCCAAGGCCACACTACAAACACACGGGGAAGCCAAAATTCAAACTCCAGAAATCCCTTCCTCTCAAGCCCTCCACTAGTCTTCCTTCCTAACACTAAAAAGAATCTCCTGATTAGAGAAGCTATAAACAGGACCCTGTATCCACGTACTTACAAGAAAGGCAGACAGAGGCAATCTTGTTATTGATAAAACACTGTAAAGAATGAAATGGAATGTGTTGTTTACTGCCTAGTGCAGAAAGCAGAGAAATAAGAAATATCCATCAAACTCTCCCACAAAGAAAATACACTTCCTGTTGAAAGACAAGAGGGAATTCTTGTATTGAATGTCAAACCCCTCTGCTGGCTGTTTGTCTTCTGCCTGTGGGTGGCTGGGGCAGTGACACCCCTAGGCAGGGGTGGCTCTTAGACTTGTTCACCAATTTTGGGGAGATGCCACTCCATCATTTGGAGCCTCATGAACGACTGGACAATTCCTTGGGCAAACGGTCGTTCTAACTGGTGTACATCAGTTCCTGAAAGGAAGAACTGAGTAACTACAGAACTCTGAAGGATGTTTGAAAGTTATCGACGACATCTATGGAAACGGTGCCGTTCATCACCACCATCATCATCAGTACAATCACCACCAAAATCATTATTCATATCCTCCTCATCACCAACACCATGACCACCACGACCATCACCACCGTCTTCATCACCATAACGTTCCTCTCTTTATGTTGAGAAAACTCAGGCTCACATGGTAAAACAGCTTGTCCAGGATCACATTTGGCGGGACGTTCCCCAGCACACAGCCACGTGTTGACACTGTGCCCATCTTTCAAAGGCTCTGCCCTTCCGTAAGCCGCCCCAAATCTCAGTGATGGCGCATGGCTTATAACAGCATATCCTAGCCGCACGGTGCCTGCTGGTGCCTAATCAGACATCACAAAAAGTGAGAAGAAGGTAGAGTCTCTCTTTCCCAGCACACAGTTAGCACTTATCACATTAATAGCTGCAATGTTGGTGGCCTTCGGATAAGTTTTACAAGATTGTGAATCTCTTCCTGGATCCAAATTAAAGCACTAAAATATGCATTTATCTGTCTAATAACGTTATAGTTGAAATACTCCCAGCTTGAAAAACACAAGATAAGAAGAAAAAATTGTGTTTAACTTCAAGGCTGACCAAGCTAGATGTTTTCTGTAAAAAACACTTTCCAGTAGAGCTAGAACTTTTGATTAAGCCTCTGTCGGAGCCTTGGGCCCAGGGCCAGGACACTCCGGCCCACCTCACGACGAGCTATCAGTCCCTTGCAAGGTTAGCGCTCACCGGGATGTGGCGAATTCGCTTGCTTACCGGGCAGTGAGCAACTCTAAGACTTTCACTCAGTTGTTCTCTGAGTCCCTCTCCTAGCTCAAAACCTACCATAAAATGGGTGCTTTGTATACATTTGTGAGTGAATGAATGAGTTTGTTGTTCTTGGTTTATGCATTTTCCCAAATGTAAGATGCAAGGAGGTATTCTAGGTAAACCCCAGGGAGCACTCTAGTTCTTACAAGGTAATAAATAAGGTATGGGGATCTGCTATTAGGTCTGGGTCACAGTGGCGACGGCTAATGTGGTTTTCGCTCCTATGCAGTTTTAGGGAAGGTAAAAAAAAGCTTCATCGGGCTGGTGGAGCCATTAACTTGGCATCATCTTTACAAGTGTGAGGCACAACTACTGGTTAAGAAAGAACCCAGGGGATGTCCCACTCTCTTTTTGCCTTTTCTTAAATTCTGATGTTACAGATCAAGGTCAACTGCTACACTAATCATCACTTCAGTCTCTCCAGCCCCCCTTGTGTTAGCACAGTGAAGGAGTAGGAGGGAGAGGAGGGAGAGGAGGGAGAGGAGGGAGAGGAGGGAGAGGAGGGAGAGAGATACATCCCCATGGGCACCAGCTCTGAGTGCGAGAGCAGACAAGACAAACCAGGCAGGCCCTGGAGTTGAAGTCAGCCTAGCCCTCTACCTGAGACACACACACGGTGGGGAATTAGATCTCCGTCAGGCTCCAGACAGTAGCTAAGTCAACCGGCTACTCGGCGACGCCCAGGCGTGGGCCTCTCACAGGCAGGTCCTCGGCAGCTCTGTGGAGGACAGGCTCGGCCACAGACAGCGAACATGAGGCTGGTGGGGAAGACACCTGCAGCGTCTCAAAGCCTCCAACAGCACAGACCTGAAAAAGCCCAGCGCCCACTTTCTCCACACGAGGTGCCTTCAAAGGACATTTGCAAGGAGGGTGTGAGAAAATTAGGGCACCATCCCTTGGGGAGAATTTCATCCAGAGGGCTGAAATTTCTCCTTTCCACATAATGAGTCAAAAGGAGATGGCTCTGGCAATTTACAGAATATTTAGACATGCCACGATCCTCTTTCCTGACTGGGGCTGTACTTCAGAGTTGGCCTCCCAACACCCATTCCTGTCTCCTTCCAACCATTCCCCTCACACCAGGGGGAGAAATCCGAGACGCAGAAATCCGAGACGCAGAAATCACTGTCCAGCAGAAACATGCCAGGGCCTTTTAGCGCTTTCAGAGTAAATAATGGAACATCGACAACCTTAGCAGGGTCCCGCCCGACCTGCCCACTGCCCGTGTCCGCGGGGCTCCTCTTAATCTGTGCGTTCCAGGGACATCTGCCCCCCGTTAGTTTCCCAAACATTCCCTGAGCCTCTCCCCTCATTTACCTCCTCTCGTACACAACTCATCGGTCCTGCGGATCTTAGATCGGCTTCCACCCCTCCAGGGACCAGCCTAGGCCAAGGCTCTCTATTGCACGTTCTCAAAGCACCTTGTACTTTCCCTTTTTATATTACTAAATATATATATACACATGTGAGTGTGTTTCCCACATCTATCATGTTGCCTGCAACATAGTAAGCTCTCAATAAATATTTGTTGAATAAAAATTGTAGAATGGTAGAATATTATAAAAATAAAAAGGGCATTAGGGTCACAAGGGAGGCTAGTTGGAGAGTTACCATGTTAATGGCCAAAATTAGCCAATTAAGAAACAAATGACTTATATTTCAAAATGTGTGCATGTGTGTGCGTGCGCACATATAGAAATACTTTCTGATTCTGCCTTGGTAGTCTAACATATCTAGATGCATCATTAAAATGTTATTAGTTTCAACTTAAATATACAGGAAAGAGCCTTACATTTGAAGTAAGGGGACAAATTTTAGATTCTGGCTCCAGTATGACTAGTTGTGTGAGGTCTGTTTATTATATCATCTCCCTGAGGTCCCTATTTCTCATTTATAAATAATACATTCATCACTCAATGGCTTTAAGGAGTCCTATAGTGTGCAAAGTTAGCCTAGATTTTTAGTGAAAATAGAAGGCAGGAGCTCTATCTCTGCTCTTGGGAACCTTCCAGTTTAAAGAGAAATAGGCATATAAATAAATCTTTATAGTAACAAGTGCCATTTTCAAAATTTGGACAAAGGGTTTCAGGAACAGTAGAAGGAAACAAATTCAGGGTGCTGTCTGAAAGGTCCGGGGTAGTTCTCCTGAGAAGACTGCTCTGAAAATTAAATTAGAGGATGATCTCACCTACCACATAAAGAACAGTAATGCGCACCAGCCCTGGGGCCAGAAAGTACTTAGTGGAAATTCTACTCTCCCTCTAGTTCAGTGAGAGCAGGATTCCTGCTTAACCCTCTAGGGTCATTTTCCTCACCCACTAACTGGAAGTAATAAACGCTCCCTTGCCATTCTGGGGTGAAATTTAGCAACACAGGACACAAAATACATCTTATCCAAAGATCCAACTCATAGTAGGTGCTCAGTAAATGGTAGCTAGATTTGCCATTCCCCCGGTGCTCCATCTCAGTGACTGGCAGGCCGGCTGACGTACATGCTTTCAATGGATTCATAGTAGTTCTGCAGCGAGCGGTTTGCAACGCTAGGCTGGGGCCAGGTAAGACAGCAGAGTATTCTCTTTTGATCAGTTTTTCCCAAGGAAATCTTCCCAGACTCCCTCCATGTAAGTTTCCTTGCGCTATCAGGAAACTGCAGAATGCCAGCGAGGTGGTCCAGGTGGTAGCAGCCTCGGACAGCAACGGTGAAGCTGGGAGATTAGATGGGTGCAGATTCCTGCCGGGGCCCACACCAGGGTCTAGGAGAGGAAGCAGGGTCTGCCCTCTTTCCCTCAATAGCTTGAATGGACTGCCTTGACCCTTTGGGGAAAACAGAGGAGGGCTGAATGACACACAGAACATGAAGTGTTTTCAGGCACAGAGGAGATAAAATCAAGTAGGTTTCAGGGGCTTGGCATTCATTCTTGGGAACAGAATTTTGGTCTTCTCTGTTTTTTCTGACTAAACTGGGCACTGTTATCTCCGTATCCCCAGTGCCTGGGGGAAAAATATGCTTAATACAAAGTTGCTGAAGAAATGGATAAAACAAAGAATGAGTGAATGAATGAATGAATGAATGAATGAATGAATGAATGAATGGATCTCTATGCTGGGCACAGAGTGATGCATAGATAAGAGACCCTGAACTTAAGAAACTCAAGTCTAAAGGAAAACAGAAGTAAATGCTTTTAAATAATGCAAAGCCAAGTAAGGTCTCCATGCAAGGTAGATAAAGGTGAGGCCTCTATACGAGGAGCTTAAAGGCCTGCAGAGCCTTCTCAACTCTCCTGGAGACGGTTCTCAGGATTCACTTCTGGCCCTTAACCTGGGGCTTTGGTGCAAGATCACTGAGGATGGTTCCTGCTCTTTGCTGCCAAGGAACTGACTTGGTACCTTCCTGTAAGGTCCAGCTTGAGAATGTGGAAGGGATGGTGAAAGAGTGCTCTTCTCTCCAGATGTCAGCACATCCAAGGCGGAGAAACAAAGACAGTGGAACAAACACTTCAAAGATCAGGACGGATGAAAATTCATGATCCACGCATTCATTCTGCAAACATTAACTGAACACTTACTATGTGCTATATGCCAAACCCAGTTCTAGGCTCCAGGGATACAAGTGAACGAAAGCTAACACAGCCTTTTTATGTAAGGAGTTTCGGGCCAGCGAAAAAGACAGGCACTAAATAAATAAGTGTAAAAATCGCAAACATAATTGTAAAATTGCAACTGAGATAAATGCCCTAAAATAAGTTTTTATAGTGTTAAGAGTACATCTCACTGGGTGGCTCTGAATTAGTCAGAGAGGACAGTCAGTGCAGGGAGGTACCTTTTCTGATCCCAAAGTCTGAACTATTTCTAAGGCACAATTTAGTAAAATGTGTACGTTCTGTTGCAGAGCCTTCATTTTCTTTCCTGTTTAACCCCCTTTTATACCCTCCCACCTACATTCTCATATCTGTCTTCTGGTTCTGAGTAAACACGTTTTGTACAATTTGTGCCAAATGTGATGGTTGATCTCATTTCCCCAAAACACCACGAAGCAGGGGTTAGGAAGGATGGTGGAATCGGGCAGGGCTTAATTTGAATCCTAGTGCCTTTATGCCCGGGAGGAGATTGCTGAAACTCTTTTCCTTGTTTAGAATCACTTCTTTATAAAATAATTTTTTTGTGCACAAACCACTTAAAAGCAACTTCAAACAGGATTTTGGAAAAACAGAAAGGGAAGCCACGATCTCGCTCACGCCTCCCTGTTCGTTGTTACCTCTTTCCTTTCCATCTCCGTAGGTGTTGGATGTGATCAGAGTATAATCTCAATGGACTGGGCACTTTGAATTCTAAATCCAGGTTCCTGTGTGATTTGCCCAATGAATGTGAACCTTAGTCTCTGCGACCTTTGGCCCTTTCTGAAATTCACATTTTGGTCGAGCAGAAACGATTCCAGGATCTCAGCGTGTCCCTGGAATGCTGGAACAGTGAGTGACCTGGGACAGGTCCCTGGAATAGGTCCCTGGAATGCCAAGACAGCGACCTGGGTTCTGCCTGGATCCTGAGGGGGATAGAGGGAGACTCCGTGGGGGGGCAATGGGAAGGTTTCAGTTCTGTAGGAAGGACGTGGGGAGAGATAAGGGGGCACACACTGGGTCAGTTATTTCAGCTCCAAATGGACTTGGGACTCTTCCCTGATTATGCTGCTCTCTCTCTCAACAGGGGGACTTTCCTGGCTTTTTTCTGTGTTTTTTTTTTTTTCTTTAAATTCTCACCCGAGGACATGAAGAGAGAGAGAGAAACAGACAGACAGACAGACAGACATCGACCAGTTGCCTTCCGTACATGCCCGATCGGGAACTGAACCCATAACCCACGTATGCGCCCCAACTGGGAATCGAACGGGCATCATTTTGGTGCACAGGGCGATGCTCTGCTAGCTGAGCCGCCCCGGCCAGGCAGGGACTTTCCTTTCACAAGGAAGAGGGAAGCGGGAGCAAGCGAAAGAGCCAAGGGGACAGGGAGACGGAGGCCGAAGATGGACAGTACAGTGCTGCCAGGCCGCGAGGGAAGAGCTGCGGGCTGGGGTCACGGGTGGCTGTGGGACAGCTGGGGCCTCGGGTGGTCATTTCAGGTCTTTCCCAAGGTGAGAATTGTTTTATTCGTTGAAAATGAATCTCACATTTATATGTTAGGGTTTAATAATAATAAACTAGCATATTTGTTTGCTAGTATGTAATATGGAAATTAGAGTTTAATGTTACCCTTGAAAAATAACAATAATTTCCTATTTCAAATGTAAAACATTATTAGTAGTAACAACATGAAGTGAAAAAAAATTAATAGAAAAATGAATTACATATATATTGATATATATATATATGAAATTTGCAAATAGGCAATCTTTATCACTGTGTTATGGGGTACTGACATTTTTACTTCTCTAGTCATACAATTTTGATATTGTTATTATACATAGATATGCTTTTATTTGCAAACTTGGGAAATTTCAAATATATATATACACACACAGTTTATTTCCTCTTTTTTCCACTTGACATTATATTGAGAGCATTTTCCTCTGACATTATATATTCTTAAAGTATAATAACTTTGATGAATTTGGATGTGTTGTTCTTTATTGAAACATTTACTGAATTTTCCCCTGTTGTCAGGGACTTAGGCTGCTACCAGCAGATCTCTACTCTAAGCAACACCCTGCTGAACAGTCTTGCACATGCGACTCCGCCCGCAATTCATCCTTTGGATAAATTCCAAACGACTGGATCAGTCAGTCAAAAAATATGGGTGTTTTAAGGCTCTTGTACTCGATACTAAATTATTTTTTGCCAAAATTTGTATTTCCACCAGGAACATATGAGTATCATCTCATGAGACCCTTACCAGCCCCGTGTGTGTGTGTGTGTGCGTGTGTGCGTCTGTAATCATCACCAATTTGATTCTTAAAGTCACATCTCTTATCAGTGTGCTAATTCTCATTGCCCTTTTCTATTTTTACCACTTGTGCTTTTATTTCTCTTACAAATGTTCTGTTCGCACCCCATGCCCATTTATGAAATTTCTTCTTCTACCTACATTATTTATATCCTACCTGCTTTCAAAAGGATTGTAAGTCACCGACAGTAAAAGACAAAGATGCTATCAAAACATTAAAACCAGTCTGCACCAAGCATGCCTCACACGTGCTGCAGGAATATTGCAGTGCAGTTCAGTCGCCCCTTTCGCCCGCATCGTCCCATTTGGTCTTCACAAGATGCCTGGGAGGTCTGGGTTTTTACAGCTCTCCTTATGCAGATGTGGGGGGGGGTCCTGGCGGGGAGGAGTTGGTGCAGGAGCAGACAGATGTTGGTTATCAGCACCAGGATTGCCGCCGCAGTCTGCTTAATCACAAACCCACGCCGCCATCTGGCCCAGCCCATTTATTCAGTAAGTAATTACCGAGGGCCTGCTCTATGCCAGGCACTGTGTCTGGCATTGGGGATACAGCAGGAAACAAAAGAGACAAAGCACTGCCTTAAATGTTAGAGTGGGTGGGGGACAGGCCACAAGCAAAGCCCTGAGCTGTGTTGAGTGGATGAGAGCTGGGAAGAAAAATGAAGGAGGGCAGGGGGATAGAGAGTGAGGGGTCCACGGTGGGAACGCAGGCATTAGTGCTAGTCATGTGGTCTATCTGCCCCTCCAGGACGCTAAGACGGCCGAGCATTTCCATGCTCCTGTGCAACCAGGCTAGGGCTCTTTAAAGGGAGACGGGGAGAGAAGTCGGCGGCTGCAGACCACTGCCCCACCTCGCCCCTCCCGGGGTGCCACGCCGCCAAAATGTATTCGGAAGTCAGAAGTGAAATTGTGCAAATCCATCTTTACACGGCCTCCAAGGCTACCTCCAGGGAGCTGACTGCACTCCCGCGGGGGTGGAGCACAGGCGAGCTGGATGCACGATGCTGGGGACAGGAATTCTGGGGGAGTCGTAAATGACAGCGTCTGCTTTTATAGGAGAGCTGAAGGGAGCCCGCCGGGGGAGAGGAGGGGGCACAGAGGAGCCAGCCCCCTCAGGGGGTTCAAGGTCGTTTCTTGGACACACCAAATAACTTTCCTGCTCTTCTCTCCGAAATGACAGCCACCCCCCCCCCCCCCACTCGCTTTGCCTTGATAGAGTAACTGGTTACAAACACGGCCGAGGAAATCCCAGGACACTGCTGCAAAGCTAAGGAGTCCCTGAAGGACCAGAGCACTGGCTCCACAAAATTCTCAATTCCTAGCATGAAACTGGGGAATGAAAGCCAAGGGGCGAGCAAAGGTATGTGCATTCCTGTCATGTAGCTGTCTGTGACCAGAGCCCGGAGCCGTGACTGGCGGCTGAGATATCAAGTCTGGCGATGCTGATTGGTTTCATAATGACAGCTCCGTCGTGGGGGTCACTGAGGCTAATCTCTGTGGCCAAAGACATGGTAACCCCAGGGGTCCTGAGCGGTTGTCTGTCGGTCTCCTAAGATACCAGGTAGCCATCTGGTCCTCGCAGTGCCGACCATCTGGGCAGACAGGGCCTTCACTCAAGCTCTCTAGGTCTGATCTACACAAAACAAAAGATTTTCTTTTAATTAAAAAACTAGTTTCTTTTTTAATAGTGGTTAAAAAAAACACACAAAATGAGACCTACCCTCTTGAAACTTTTATGCATACAGGATAGTACTGTTAATTATAATTATAATGTTGTAAAGCAGAAATCTAGAACTTTTTCAACTTGCATGTCTGAAACTTTATACCCATTGAACAGAGTCTCCATTTCCCCTTCCCCCAAGCCCCTGGTATGATTCCATTTATAACTAAATATAAATATATCCAAATAGGCAAAATCATCAAAGCAAAAAGTAAGTTGAACTAGGTCTGAAGCTTTCAGCTTTTAATTTTTAAGTCTTTTTGTGCTCTGATATTTTAGGGAATGACAAACATTAATTGTGCACATACTGCATTAAAAAGAGCACTGCAGCCCTGGCCAGTTAGGCTCAGTGGTTGGCACATCGGCCCGTGGAGTGAAGGGTCTCGAGTTCGATTTTGGTCAAGCGCACATACCTCGGTTGCAGGTTTCATCCCTGGCCCCGGTGGTGGGGGCATGTTCGGGAGGCAACCGATTGATGTGTCTCTCTCACATAGATGTTTTTTTCTCTCTCTCTCCCTTCCACTATCTCTGAAAAGCAATGGGAAAAAAAATCCTCTAGTGAGGATTAAGAAAAAAAAAGGACCATTGCAGAAATTTACATTACTTACTTCTAAGAGGGAACAGCTTCAGTGAGCACCAAAAATAGCTATCACCACCATCATCATCATTAAGCTCAAAGGTCTCTCAGCACACACACACACACACACACACACATACACACACACACTCTCTCACAAAGATCGTAGAGTCAGGGCCCTGAATATGCACACTTCTTAACAAGCTGGGAAGACCCAGCGGTGCATAGGACATCGGGATCCCTCAGCCGCCCTGTCCCATCCAATGACATTGCCTTTCTGCTGCCCTATAACCTGTAACTCAAAACTGTATTTAGCTAGGGCTCCTAAATTCAGTCAGGGCTTCCATGTTCCATAGTCACTAGTGGTATTCATTTCGGTATCTACCTATCAGGCTAGACACTGTGCTGGGGATACAATGTCAAATAAGGCAAAGAAAAACCTTGGCCTGCTGAAAGTTTCACCAGGTTGGGGAGGCCAGTACGACATGAGTCAGTTTTAAAGAAGAGCCATCTTGCACTAGAGAAAGGCACGGTGCTGCATGAGTGGCTCACAGGAGTTCCTGGGATTATCGGGGGCCAAAGAAAGGAACTCTGAGTGAGTGAGGTTCAACCAGTTACCCAAATGGGGTGTGTGTGTGTGTGTGTGTGTGTGTGTGTGTGTGAGAGAGAGAGAGAGAGAGAGAGAGAGAGAATGTGAGAGAGAAAATGAGAGAGAGAGAGATGGACAGTGCCCGAGGTCGAGTGAAGCCAGATCCAGTCCCTATTTCCAACATAAATGTCCCAGCCAGGACCCTGCCTCGCCGTTTGTTCCTTAGCACAGGGCACCCAGCCCTCCATCCAGGTGTCCCTGACCTCACTGCTTTCTCCTCCGCAACCCGGCTGGGAGTTCTCTCTAATACAGACAGGCGCCTGTTGTCTAAATCTCACACGTAAAAACATTTGGCTGCTCCAGCCAGATTGTTATCTACATCAAAGAGAAGGAAAAGCTGAAAACGGAACCTGGTAGGGTAAAACGGACGAATGTGGGTGTTGAAGGAACACAGATGGTCAGTGTGAAGCTTCACCCCAGGACAGCTCTGTTTGTTTGGGAACAGAGATAGGGCTGGTCCATGACTGCGGCCCCCAGTCAGCACCAGACGGATCCAACCGCACCGGCTGGCAGTTAAGCCAGAATCTCCTCACATACTCCGGGCGTTTGCTCCCCCCATTCCTTTTTTTTTTTTTTTTTTTTTTTAAAGAAAGACACAATAAACAATAATATTATGTTTTGTACTAAACAAGTTACATGCATTTTCTGTTTTAACCCTCACAGCTTTCTTATGTTGGAGATATTAGCACTCTACTTATTTTGCACAAGAAGAAAATCAGAGGGAAGTGAATTCCTTACCCAAGATCCCAAGCCATGGTGAATATCAAAACCCAGATTCAGCCCTAGTCGGTGTTGCTCAGTGGCTAGAGCATCGGCCCATGGACTGAAGGGTCCTGGTCAAAGGCATGTACTTCAGTTGCAGGCTCAGTCCCTGGCCATGTTGGACACATGTGGGAGGCAACCAGTCCATGTTCCATGTGTCTCTCTCACATCGATGTTTCTGTCTCTCTCTACCTCCCTTTTACTCTCCCTGAAAAGCAATGGGGGAAAAAATATCCTTGGGTGAGGATTTAAAAAAAAAAAGAACCCAGATTCAACCCCAAGTCTAAGTCCATGATCCATACTGCCCGGGAATGCCAAAGTGCACAAAGAAAGGCACTCAGAAGTAACCCAGAGGTTTAACTCTTAATGTAGCGATGCATTTCTTTCCAGTCTTTTAAATGTCTTTCTGCATTTAGTTGATGTCTGTTTATTTGTGCATGGGTATAATCTTGCATCCTTCCTTTTCAAACAACTGTAATATCATGAATATATTAGCCTCAGAAACTCTTGGTAACCATAACTGTGGATGATTTCATAGCCCGCATAGTACTGATAAATAGAACAGATGTATACACCGTAACTTATTCACGGCCAATAAGCTGTGGGTACATGTTGGATTATTTCCCTCTTGTTTTTATTATTTTGGGACTATAAATAATGCATCAATGAGCATCTTTCTATAGACATAGCTCACTTATCAGAGTCCAAAAGTAATGATGTGCTAACTGTCTGGAAGTGGCTTTCAAGAAAGACCCCATCCCCTTCTTAATAAGAGCCACATCTTAGCAATTGTCTCCTCAAGGGAAGGAAATAATAGTACCTAGCTTATCTGTTTTATGACTGTCGGGGCATCCACATGCATGTGTGCATCTGTGTATGTGCATGTGTGTCAGTGTGTCTGTGTGTATGTGTATGTGACATAGTAAAACTGTATAGTGTTGGCTGCTATGATGACAGTGTTGATCATGGTGACTCAAGTCACACAGCAAGGCTCCTGGCTCTCCCTGCCTCCCAGCTCTCCATTCCTCTTCTCTTCGTACCATATTTGAGAGGAAAGACAAATGTTTACAGCCTGGCTGGGGTGGCTTGGTGGTCGAGTATAGACCCATGAACAAGGGGGTCACGGTTCGATTCCCTGTCAGGGCACATGCCCGGATTGCAGGCTCAATCTCCAGAAGGGGGCGTGCAGGAGGCAGCTCATCAATGACTCTCATCATTGATGTTTCTTTCTCTCTCTCCCTCTCCCTTCCTCTCTCTGAAATCAATAAAAAAAACCCACTATATCTATAAACACAGACATTTACAACAAGTAAGCACTTTTATGCACAGCTTCTATATTAGACACTGAGCACATCAACTTCCAGGCTCCTCACCACTACCTTGCGAGAAACTGCCTTAGAGGGAAATAGCTCAAAACAAAACCACTGCTCCAAGGTTATACCACCAGGAAATATTAATCTGGTTTCAAACACTGGTCTAGTATAAGCCCATTTTTTTCTACCACACCGTAGCATCCTTCTGAGACACCTTCATAACACTACCTTTAATGAGCTGCATGTAGGGACCCAGAGTGTATGTAATATAAATACATTTCCCACTCTTCTTACGACAAGTCTGACATGCTTTTTTCTGCGTGGCTTTCCCGAAACCCCTTCATCATGTATCAGGGATGTTCCCTCTTAGCACCCTGCATTTCTGGCTTTCCTAGACATCAGATGTCCCCTGCCCCCACTTCCCACTTTGCTCCCAGAGCTGTAGGAAAGGCCTGCAGCCTGCTGTGCTTGGCTGTGGTTTCTGGGGAGGGAGGTTAAGCTGAGAGGCGCCAGGCACTGCTTCAATTACACTTCGCCTGTTCCAAGGGCTTTAATCATGACCTCCTTCTCAATGGATCCTTTCAGAGAAGCCGGGGGGGAGAATAGGCAATTGGAAACCGTGGTAGTAATCAGGGTCCCAGACCTCCGACTCCACTGAGAAACACAGCTGGGACATAAGACTCATTAGGAAAAAGAAAACCAAGGGAGACTAGCCAGTCCTGAAGGATCGTGTGTACTGGGGGCAGGGTGGGGAGCGCATGGAGACCATAAACAATAAGTGGAAAGAGTAGGTGACAATAATTAGTTTGTGGTTTTAATTAGGAGGTCTCTTGGGCCAGATGTTCACTGACAAAGAATGAAGACCCCTCCTGAGATATGTAATGAAACTCAGACCCCCACGGTGGAAAAAAGGGTGAGATGCTGGGTCTGGATGCATTACAGGCTTATAGGTCTTTAACCTGAGGCTTCCTGCGATGGGGGACAGGAAGGGGAGGGGTGTAATTCTGGTGCAGTGCCACTCTAAGCCACAGGCCCAGGCATTTGTATTCTCTCCTGAGCAGCCTGGGCAGCAGAGCATGCCTGCTTCTGATTAACATAGGGACAGCCGGGCCACCTGACTCCCGGCCTGGGCCGGGCTGTCTCAGGAATCCAGGCTTCTGTGTGCTGTCTGGGTCTCATCGTCATGAAAAAAGAATGGGTGGAAGCATCCCACGAGCCACACCTTCCTTGGCATTTCCAGCCATCAGGCCTCTGCCCCAAGTAGGGTGTGACACAGGGCTGGCTTTCCCCACAGAAACGGGGGTTGACTACAAGGATATTTTTGCCAGCCCTCTCACTTCCCAGACATCTTCCTGTCCTCCTGTAATTTAGCTGCTGTGGAGCAGATCAATTATTGTACCATGAGCTACACCAGCTATTAAATGCCAAACTCCTAAATGAAGAAACGTGGAGCTGGACATTTGTTTGCCCAGAGGGACACATGATGAAAATAAAGTCATTATAACAGTGGCTAACACCCACTGGGCGCTTTCTCAGCAGCTTCCATGGACTATTCCACTGAAGTCCCAGGAGGACACTGAGACAGAGTTCTACCCAATCTCATTTTCTGGGAAGAACACTGAAACTTGGATACTTTGTGAAACGTGCCCAAACTCATACTATTAGTGAGTGGCACAGCCGGGATCTGATCCCAAGCAGAATATACTCAGAGATGGGCGTCCAAGTTCTCATAAAAGGAACTGAAGAACAATATCAAAGGAAGGCAAGACCTAGGCAAGAGGGCATGGGTGCTAGAGGCAGAAAAAAATTACTTTCTTCTGGGCCAGGGCTCGGCAAAATCGTTCTGTAAAGGGTCAGATAGTATTTTATGCTTTGCAGGTTATACAGTCTCTGTTGCAACTACTCAACTCTGCTCTTGTAGAGCATCAGCAGCCTTGAACAACAGGCAGACAAATGAGTATACTTGTGCTCCCCTAAATCTTTATTTATAAAAATAGATTTGACCCCTGAGATGTAGTGTGCTAATCCTTGCTCTAGACCATTATGAGCATTTCACATGGAAGGAATTTCAGAGAGGGTATAATTCAGCCCCCTCATTTATAGATCCACACATTGAGGTTCCTAGAATCCAGGGATTGAGATCCCAGAATCAATACTTTGTTCATCTACTAATAAACTTGCCCAAGATTCCACAGTTGGCAAGAGGCAAATTCTGAACTTGAACCCCCATCAGTCTGACTATGAAACCCTTATTGTGGCCCACTGGATTATATTGGCTTTGTTAATACTAACTGAAATGAATGCCTGGATGGGCCCATCTCCAGCCTTTTCCAGTGTTAGGCTGAGTAGTCTATGGTGAATGACACTCTTGTCTTCTTCCTGCTAACCCTGTGACCTTGGACAAGGGATTCACTTCTCTGAGAGTCAGTGTTATCCTATTGTAACAGGGGTGTTAGGAAGATCAGTGACTCTATACAGATAGACCTTGTTCTGACTATCAGCTCTGGGATCTGTAGCTGTGAGCTCTTAGGGAATGTCACACTCCTAGGTATGACAACCATTGCCCCCTACTTACATCTTTCTAGATAACTCCAGCACTGTCCCCACCACCACCACAACCTGCACACTCTGCAGACCAAGGCACCTCACAGGAACCACTTTACACATCCTCCATCATAGTTCACTTGACCCTAAGAAAATCATTCAACTGGATAAGCTAAACCCATCAATTTCTCTCTCAAAATTTGCACTAAGGAGCATCCTAAGAGCTGGTAGCTGAATCCTGTTAATGGGGGATAGAAGTATAAGGTCCTAGCAACTCTTGATTCTGAGGTCCCTGAGGGCATACTGGCTCCCACCCATGCCAAAGACTTCTGTAGTTGTCTTTCTTCAGTTTTGATTCTTTCCTATTTTGGAACAGTTTAGTTATATATCTACTTTTTAGGAGCAAATGTATCCTTAGACTTCCCATCTATAACACAAAGACAACTGACACATAATTAACAAAGTCTGTCCTGATGAGAGCTAATATAATGGGGCCAAGAGCATAGATCTGACAGATAGAAGGCATGGAAGAAAACATGTTAGTTCCATTCTTGCTATTTACTTTCTGAAATGTTGATTCAAATTCTGTTTTCAAGAAATGAAGTACAAAGGCTAT
Source organism: Miniopterus natalensis (assembly GCF_054644295.1). Classification (NCBI taxonomy): domain Eukaryota; kingdom Metazoa; phylum Chordata; class Mammalia; order Chiroptera; family Miniopteridae; genus Miniopterus; species Miniopterus natalensis. The sequence goes on from NC_142098.1 coordinate 29,407,170, forward strand.
ACTGGAATCACAGACCTATGAATAGGAAGAGAGTGTGACCAACTGCTGTCTCAATCTAGAAAGGCCCCTGGCTGCCTTACCTATAGACTCCCTTCCAGCTCCTGCTTGAATAACCCCAGGGGAAAGCGCTCTTTCCCAGCACGGTGTCTGACTCCATTGTTGGATGGCTTTGATGGTGAGGTCCCTCTTAATTATAATGTGCTACACATGTGGAACCTCTTATTAGTAATGAGCTACACATGGCTTCCCTGCAATTTTCACCACTGGTCCTCTGATTGGGTTTTGGGGCCATAGAGAGGAAGTACATGTGGATTGCAACTAGGCAACTATGCAACCCACATGTACTCGAATACTAAAAGGGAATGTGTAAAATACATAAATAGGCCTCACGTTGAAACCATGAAGATCTGCTTCCAAGTGTTCTCAAACTAGGTCAGAATGTCTGTGATCATTTTTAATGACAGATACTTGAAGACTGAAGCATCTGAAGGGGACTTGGCACTCCATGGTTCATCAGCTACTTGTTCCCCAGTCAAAACAGCTCCCAAGTCTGGCCATTGTCTCATGAGACGCAATTTCTGCCTCTGGATTTCATCTTGCTTATCAGCATCTTCTTAAAACATGGAATTCAGAATGAACACAATAGTCGATCTGTGAGTGGACAGGGGTTATCACTTTTGTTTATTTTTCTACCTATGTTGCACTAAGTCCAGGGGATATGGGAGAGAGTAGTTTGCTCAACCCAACTGCTTCATCTGACAGTCCAATGGGTTGTATCAGTAGAATACAGCCCAAGTTGAATAATAACTTGGGAAAGCAGTAAAAAGCCTTTAACAACCACCCTGGGAAGCCTATGCCTGCAACACAACAGTAACTTCATTTCTTGTGATCACACCCACAAGGGCTCATTGTCCTTATGGCATATCTTTCTTAAATCATCTCCCTATGTCTGAGCCTGTGTGGTGATTCCATAACTTCATTTTCTCATAGGAATTGGTACTAGCTATTGCTTGGAAACCAACTAGTATCCTGAGACTGCCTGAGCTGTTTTTAACTCCAATTTCCAGTTTCCTAATTTGATGCCTTTTTTTGGGCAACACTGGGGAAGAGATTTTTAACCTTTTTAACATCAAATTCGCCATGTGCGGTTATGAAAACTGCCAGCTTTCATGTCCTAGAGTTGGTATTTTGATGAAGTTCTAAAACAACTATAAGTAATTAAGTTACCAATTTGAACACAGACTTCTTGCCTTAAGCTGGGCCCATGAGAGTGACAGGAATGGCCAGAGCATTGGTCCATGAGTACTTGTTCATGGACTACAGCCCAGGATGGAAAGCACATATTTGGATGATGAATGATAATTGGAAGGGTGATTTCTTTGAGATCCAAGCCCTAGGGCCATCCATGGTGCCTGCTGAGAAGTCAGCATGTGAATCCTGCCCAGTGGGCGAGGAACTGGGGAAGTCAAGAGAGATTTGGGTTGCCTCAGTGCAACCACGTTCCACTTCCTTGCCTCTTTGCATCTCACCACCTGCAGCCACTGAACCAGAGGAAGTCAGGGATGAGCCATGTGAAAAATTATTTCACTGGGATTTGTTTTCATTGAGGAAACACAAATCTCACACTGCCCAGGCCAGAAGACACCTAAAGGGCTGTTTCTCTGTTCCTGAAAACCAGAACTTTAATTGAAATGGACTGAAAGAGATTACAAAATCTCTAGAGACTATTATCAGGGGCTGCTTCAAAAGGCAGTCGCAGGAATAGGGCCCTGGTTCTCAAACTTTAGTGTGCATCCAAGTCACCCAGAGGACCTGCTAAAGCTCAGCTCTCTGGGTATTCAGTAAGTCTGGAGTGAGGCCTAGAGATATACATTTCCAACAGGTCCTTAGGTGATGCTGATGCAGCTGACCGGGGACCACACTGAGAACCACTGATGTAAAGGGTGGAAAAAGTTCACAGTCAAGATTACAAAAGCTCAAGCTTCACTGTTGCCACTTATAACCATGAGTCTTTGGCCAAATTACTTAACCTTTTTGAGCTAAAGGGTATGATTGTTATTGTTATTGTTGCTGCTGCTGATATTGCTTATAAAATGTTGAAAATAGTCCTTAGGTCAAGATATTTTCCCTAGGAATCAATAAGATGATGCATGTCAAAGCATAGTGTATACACAATAGAGCTTCAACCAGCGCTGAACCCCTTAGTTTCTTTGTATCCTTCCATACCTGCACAGGTGGGGCTCAAGGACAAATGATGCTATCCCTTCATGTCACTTCCCCTGGCTTTTAACTTAACAGAACTTCTTAACATGATCTTCATCAGCCCGCCCTGTCTACCACAGCAAAGAGCACTCGAAGCTGCCAGCCCGGCCAACGGAGACAGGATGTCCCTCTTGTCCCGACATCTGGCCTCTCCAGCACAAGCCTCTAATTTTCTGTGGCTCTCTGCTGGCCTCCCTTCAATGTGGGAGAGTGCTGTGGATAATGAGCCCCATCTGTGAGGCAGCTGGGTTCCGGAGGCCCCCCTTCTCCAGGCCTTTGAAGAGTCCATCCTTGCTCTGCCCGGAGTTCTCCCATTGTGGCCAGCACCTCTGTTCTCTATTAGCGGCAGGGAGAGAACATCAATATGTGAGAAAGGAGCAAATTCATGTCCTATTCTGGGATGTGCTGGAAAAACACCAGCGTGGAGGAGGCTGCTGCGGACAAGAATGTCTTGGACACAGAGATTGCTAAAGTGCATCCAAAATGACACTCAACATCTCTCCCGTCACTGCAGAACAGGCTGGTGGCAGATGAAGAACCATCCGACTTAGAGTCAAACATTTAGACTCTATTTAGAGTGGGGTTTGGCTTCAAGTGACCCTGAGCCTCAGGGTAGCTAAGGAACTTACAGAAACGTCCAGAGAGGACTTTGAGTAAGATTTCCACCCTAAGTTACCTTAACATTATTTCTGAAAGCAGAGACAGATAATTAAGAAAACTTTACTCTAGTTTAAGACATTAAAGCCAATGGACCAGTTCTAGACACAGGGACTTGAGCGCTTCAAAGATGAGGCACACAAGTTAGCTTCCTTTCCCCATCTCCACTTTCATCCGTAAAGTGAGTGTCCCTAAGATCCCCACGGGGCTCTGCTGAGGTCCCCTCTGAATCTGTCCTGTGGTGCCTGGAGTGGTTTCCATCTCAAGGGCTCCGGGATGATTTCCTGTGAACTCGGACCCCTTTGGTTTCACTTTCCACCTTCGACATTTGCCGAATGGGTCAAAGACATACATATCTGGCCTTTCAGATGGCTACTAAGCTGTGAGCGTCTACCACTCACCGTGGCCATAAGTTTGGGCAGATACTTAATCTCTGCTGAGCGTCCGTTTCCTTCCACATGCAATGGGGACAGAGCCTGCCCTGAAGGCTGCGGCAGGGATCGCTGAAGCACGCAGTCCTGGCACATGAGGGCAGCTCGGCGCCTGCTGCCGGCCAGGCATCCCTGCCCACCCTCACGCCCTCCGTGAATGTGAGTTTCTTTCTAAGTATTGAGTATGGGTGAACTCTTTCAAAGACGCATGATCTGATCTTTCTCTTCTTTTTAAAAATCGTTCGCCCGTGGTTAGTTTAACTGAGAGAAGGCCATGTATGCCAACGCCTGCTTGGAAAGCGGTCACAGCAGTGGTGTGCGGGGAAAGCATGGACCTCTGGCTCTCCTGGGAGAGGGTGGGCTGTCACCTTCGCTGATTTCCACAGCGAAAATACTCCCACTGCGGCCGATTTCAGGCTGCCAAGGAAAGACATCATGGGTCACAGAGCTGGGAAGAAATGAGCACAGTGGGCTCTTCCCGGCTGGTAAGAGCCAGCTTACGGGGTCCCAGGATAAGGAACTGACCATTTCAAGATAGTTGTTGGGGAAGGCAGGAGGGAAGGGCAGACACAGCACATAAATAAACAAAAAGAAATAAGAGAAAGAACAGAAAGGGAAATAAAGGAAGAATCACAGACCTCTGATAGCATTTCTACCCATTCTTCTATTTTGTCAAAAGGGGGAAAAATGAGAGGAAATGAGCATCCTACAGTCACCCTTAAAATCAGTGGTGGACTTGGGACACTAGGTCCAGAGCTTAAAATGTGTAATTAGAGACCAAACATTCCAGAGGGGAACTAGAATTAATGAGTGTAACTGAGCAAATAACGTGATCGTTTGAACCAAATAAAACATTGCCCCACAGTTAAATCTACAATGTTATAATGACTTCCCTGGAGAAAGCCCATCACTCAGTCAGTTCAAACTCAACTAGGCAAAAAGACATGAAGGCTGGTCTTCAGGAAGAGCTGAGGTGGGTGGAAGATGGCAGAATGACCCAGCCGGCAGGCCTCTCCAACGCCTAAGGTCAGTAATTCTGTGACCGAAGGGCCTGCCAGTTGGTGCTTAGGTGCCGCACAGGAACTAGCAGTGTTAACCTGCATCTACAAGCTATTAACATGTGCAGTCTTGTGAGAATTGCTGAGAACTTGGGCAGAATTACTCTGTGATTTCTCCCTCTAGCATTCGTTTTGCAAAGGGAATAATTTCTGTTGTGTTTCAGGTTTTATTTCTTGTGATGTCAACATGTATCGAGACCAGCTGTTCCAACTATCTTAGGAAATTCGGAGCTGCCCTTCTTCCTCATATGGAAAAGCTCAGCATCCAGTTAATGACACTAGACTTCTGTCTGTCACGATGGTGTGCGATTCTTTTGAGACTGAGAGAAAAAACTCAGTTTTAGGGATCCCCAAGTGTCAGTCCCCCTCATTGGCCTCAGCACCCCCCTATAATTCACGTCTCTGCCACTTACTAGCTGGCTAATCTCTTACACGTCTCCCAAATTCTCTAACCCCCCCCCACCTCTCACTTGTAAAAGAACCATACTGAACTAATTGCAAAACAGTTTAAAGTAAGAATTCCAGAGCAAGAATATGGAAGTTTGAATCCTGGCCCTGCCACGTAAAAGCACAGTAACCTTAGGGAATAAAATGCATATCTCTAAATCTCAATTTCTCACCTGCAAACACCAAACAAGGTAAAACAACAATGTGAAAATAAAAAAGGAAAGCTAACGTTACTGGAAAAGAGGTTTTTGTGAAGATTAAAGGGGCAAATATGCATTAAGTGCTTAGCGTGGTGCCTGGCACAGAGTAAACACAATAAATGCTGGCTTTACAATCTTATTAATATATATACTAACAGAACTAAAAATGTGTGGCCCTGTTATGTGATGGAGGACACTGGTACTGGAAAAAGAGAACTGGCTTCCCAGAAGACACAGAAGTAGGATTCTGGCTCAGGTCTGCCTGACTCCAGATGCCTCATTCTTGGTGCTAACATATGTTTTGAAAAAAGTTATCTCGTAGGAAACAGGGGAGTATGCATTCTTAATAATTATTACAATTGCTCCTCTTTCTATATCTTCGTGACCAGAAAGCCTTACACCAGGTGGCACGTCAAGTAGCAGAGCCAAAACAAACTTGAAAGTTCTGGGATAAGCTGCCTCAACATCGTCCAGGCAGTAGATTTTGCAGGAAGCTGGGAGCCAGTTTTATCATTGCTATTTCTGTCTTCCTCAAAGGGAAAGGGCAGGAGACAGATGAGGGAGAATTCTCAAACTCAGACCAGTTTTTAGGCCTCAAATGACCGCTCTCGTATTCCAGACAAGTATAAAAACTGGTAATGAGCACTTTGTGAAACCACACGAAGCAGTGTCTTCCACAGCCTGTGACGTTCTCGAGCGGGACCAGCCATTTATTTAGAGGGGAGAAAATAATATTCTGATGAGAACCATTTTCTAGTTGGACAATTTTATTTCAGTGTTACCTGATCTACTCTGCAGCCTCCTGGGAAATCAATGCTACATTTGACTTCTCCTCATGTCATCGTGTTAGCTGTTGGATGGCTAATTCGCTTCACGAGATACGCCGATACGAGAGGCACTCGGCTCGAATCGGGAGTAGAATTTCACCACTCGATGGTCAGATCTTTTATGATGAAGACAGAAGAGCAATCCAAACACAGCAGCCAATGAGAATGCTCTCCAATCACCTGTAATCACTGCTCTTGGGTTTCTAATGGAAGTGGTCTCACTTAGCACTGATCTGCAGCTCTAATTTACCCGAAAAATAATAATGTGCTGTGGTTTGGAAGTTGAGACTGTGGGAAGCTCTGCTCTCCCTCCCTCTCTATCTCTTGTGCACTCTCATTCCCTCCCTCTCTCTCTCTGTCTGTCTCTCTCTCTCTGTTTCTTCTCCCCCCCCCCCCATGTTTTCTACATTTTCTTCATGGAGTATAGCAAGGGCATAAAATTAATGTAGACCATAAAAATGGAAAAATGTAAAAACTGAAACACTGTTTTCTAAGGAAAGGAAATGCGCCAGCGTTGGGGTCATAGAATAGTCCTAGATTCTAAACCCCTAATTTGTTCTTTATTAGCCATGCATCCCTGAATTAGTCAATGCATTTCATTAGAAGCCTTAGTGTCCTTACGTGTCAAACGAAGACACTTCCGAGAGTTTTCGCGACGAGCCACCGGGATGATGCAGGAAGGAAGCATCGCGAACACGGGGGGAGCTTGAGAGGAGCCCCCAGGGAACGCGTCGCCTTCTCTCCTGCAGTTAGACAGAGGGACGTGGCCCCAGGACGAGGGAAGCGCAGCTAAAACCGAGGCCATTTTCAGGCTGCAAGTCCTCTGGGCACTGAACACCGTGCATTTTATAATTTCTCACCGTCTCATTTAAGAGTCAGGATTAGCAAGGGCGGGACAGGCAGCTCCTGGTCTCAGACACTCTTCCAGAGACTGAAATGCCAAGTCCTTGACGAACTTATGTATGTTGATGCATATGAACATGTCCTCATGCCCCCAAACAGAACAAAACAGGACAGAAACCAGAGGGATGTGTTTCCGAAGAGGAGCTGTGCAATGGGCCACGTCCGCATGTCCTTGGTGCGGCCTCCGCCTGGGGGGACTGCTGGCGGTTGGAGGCGGCTAAGGAAGGAGCATCCGCGCCTAACGGGGGGGGGGGGGGGGGGGGTCCCAGAGAGGCTGGGACGCTGCAAGCAAAGCGTAGGGACAGTGTCCGCCCCGCTCAGAGTGGCGAGGCTGCGAGGAAACAGACTAGTGTCACCTCAGAGGTGTTCCCTCTCTCCATTCAGCCACATAATGCAATTATTTAGTAGTTCAGGATTCTTTTCATTCTGTTTGAAGAACTGAAGAGGTTAAGGGCTTGGGATGATAAATGCATTATTAATGTTGCCTTATAGAAACATCCAAGCCTATAATTTCTGAGGCAGGGGAAAAAAAATAAAAAAAGACTAATAGGTTTTTACTCACTATTTTCCAACCCCAACCCCCGGGTAAATTAACCTACAGGACCTGTGAGAAATGTATAAATTAGACATTATTAGAGAAAGTAATAATGGACCGAAAGCCATAATTTGAAGGGTTGATACGTTAGCAACAGTGACGTGCACAACTTTAGTTTGTGAGCCTCTTTTACCAAACTCTGCACAGCTGGGAGGAAAGGGGTTAACAGCACAGGGAGGGAGATGTTCACGCCAGGAAGGGTGCATTCTTCTGTATGGTCTGAAGCGATCCCCAAGAGTCCATGAAATAATTTCGGAAGAAAAGTGTATGGAAATAAAGAGCATGGTCTGGAATCTAACAGATCTGCATTCAAAGGTCAACTCCTGCAATGACAAATTGTGTGACCTACGCAAACCTGTCCTTCACTTTCCCCACTTATAAAAAGAGATAAAATAATTCCTCACAGGATTTTTTTTATAAGAATTAACAGAGATCATGTAGGTAAAGTTAAGCATGTGCCCAGATCACTGTAAGCATCCAGTAAATGAATGCTACTCGTGTTACTATTAGCATCCGAATTAAAATTAGGATTAGGATTAGTAGTAGTATAGTGTCAGCGTTAGTATTTTAGAATACCTCCTGCAATATCCACTTGCAGCTGAAATTTAGATGAGTGAAGTGATTTACCCAAATCACAGGGCTAGTCTGTTGGCATAACCACAAACATCTCGCTTACCTTTTACAATATATTTACGTTCTGTGGACTTCATCCATGTAAATCTGCAAGCTCAAAGTCCTTCTTCCTAAATCTTTTCTTTAAGCTTCTTCTGGACAATAGCCACACAATGTTCACTATGGTTTTCACAGATGGTATTCCAGAGAAATTGGCAAAACTCTTACAGTCATTCTTTTTTAAGGGATACAGTCTTTTTCTGCCCATGACAGTAAAACAGATAACTGGGATCATCCTCCCAGCTTAAACAACTATAAAACCGCATCAAATGGTGGGGGGAAAGTTTTCAGGCATAAGAATGGAGTAGAATTGCCATCCTTTAGAGGAGATAAACACATGTCCACTCGGACTGTAACCAGGTATTCACATCCCAGCTTGTCTATGGAGAAACTAACCTAAAATAATCCCCATCCTGAGGCAGAAGCAATGATTCTCGACCTCAGATTTACATGAAAAATCTTGAGCCTTTAGGTGAAACAAATTTAGAGTACAGCCCAATTTCTCTAGGCAGGTATCTTTCTACTGCAGGGGACTGCCATAGAACTCAAACTCTTTCCAAATAAAAAGAAGATTTATTTACTCGCATACCCAGGAAATCAAGGGGTTTCATGTAGCACAGAGAAAAGACCATATGAAGACGCAAGGAGATGGAGACTATCCACGAGCCGAAGAGAGAGGCCTCAGAAGAAACTAAACCAGGCAGACAAATACCACAGCTTCCAAATATCAAACAACTACAGGGTTCTAGTGACTATGCTAAGTGCTCTCCTAGAGAGACCACTGAAGTCCAATGTCTGTCTCAAGAGGGATGATTAATGTACATATTTTACAGACAGAGAAACTGAGTTTCAGAAACACTGTCAGCAGTCTAGTCAAGGTCATGGTCATGCTAAGACTCTAACTACTTACTTGGAATCTTCCCTTGGTCATCTAAACATGGCTAAAACCAAACCCAAGGTCCATTCACCAGACCTGGTTTTCTTCTCCAATGCTCTCTCTACCAAATATCCTGCTTTATAAGCCAGAAGCCAAAGGATCTTCATTTATTTAGTTAGTTATTTTCACCAAACTCTGCCTCATCCTTCAAATCTAATCCACCATGAAAATGTGTTTATTTGACTTCTCACACAGTGCTTGACACAATAGATACACTGTAGGAAATTATTAAGTTTGTGGAAGTGGAACTGACATGCTTAGCAAAGGAGAGATGGGCATCGGGGTACACTAAGAGGAAGACTGGAGATTACGCCAAGATTATAATTCAAGGCACAAAGGGGAGTGGGTGGAAAGTCCAGTGAGATCAGCCCTAAAGGGACCCTTCGGCCCCCACTCTCCACCCTCTGCACGCACTCGGGCCTCTCTACTGCTCTCCATGCCCAGGGTAACTGCCTTTGTCCAAATCAGCATTTCTTCCCTGCATCACCGTGTCTCTTCAGGCCTTCTCTCCTTGTCTGTTCTAATGCATTTTCCACTATAGCCAGAATAAACAGTTAGATCAATTCTCTTTAAAAAAACAACAACAACCCTTCATGGGCTCCTCTACTGGATAAACGTCAGGCATGTGATCCACATGATCTTCCTGACTCTTACTCTAACCCTAAATCATGCCCAGATGGAGACAATGGGCAAAGAACTTAATTTGGCCAAGGCTGCGACCCCAACTGTGTCCCAGTCATGAATCCACAGGTTGTTCTCTCTCTCAAGCTGCTTCCCTCGAAGCCCGGTTTCATAGAAGAGATACCCAGAGCAGACGTCTCGCCCCCTGGGCATGGAGGGCACCGGTGGGACTCCCACACATCAAGTCTTGCCTCTGCGATGAACTGAACTGTGAGTTTTACGACACACCAGGCCTCTATAACTTAGTTGTCTCATTTGTAACATGTAAGGTTTTAGGTGCTGATCTCTGGGAGCCTTTCATGACACACAAATAAATTATTAAATCACTTTCCATATTGCTCAGAAGGAAGATCTCAGGATGAACTGGAGGCAGAAGGAAGCAACACAGTCATGCAATGGGGAGTTTGAAAGAAAGGCTGGTACTGAAAATGGGGTGTTTGGATGCACTGCCTCAGAAACCAGTGATTAAGCAAACTTGGGTTTTTCCCCCTCCCCCTGAGCTTTCTCTACACTTGCCCAAGAAATGCCAAAAATAAGAGCTGAATTTTCTCCGGGAGCAAGTGTGATAGAAACCAGGACTCAGACACACCTCTTCCTGCCCAGACAGAGCCAGAACCCACCCAGGAGTTTGTGGCTGTGAGGGTAGGAAGCTGGGGCCAGATCCCTCCCTTTCATTTAACACAGCTGCCCTTGGAAATCACACTGGGCATGGCCTGGTTTAAAAAAGGAGAAGAAACACTAAAAAAAAAACTACAATAGAATTTTATGAGCAATAAGCTATCTTGGAAAGCAGCTGTAACTACACACATATTTCTCAAGTGAGAAACTAAAGGCGCCGGAAGGTCAGATAACATACCCCAGTCCACACAGCCAGGAAGAGATTCAAACCCTGGTCTTGGTGTCTCCGAAATCTGTGCTACTATGAGGCATCTCCCTAAGGAAGGGAGCTGTGAGAGTGTCTGGATGACATCTTTGGCCTTTTCAGAGTAGAGACAGGTCACATCTATGGTTGGTTGCCTTAGAGTTTCTCCTAATGTGGAGCCAACCCTTTACCTCTTTGACCTTGAAGGGCCACATGGGGAATTCCAGGATCTCTTTTCCCAGCGTATGTGTAGGTTATTTTTGGTGTTGAAACCCAATTCCCTACACTGTTCTGGTTCTTTAATCAGGATATTGGGGCTCAAGAGTGATCATCTCCCACGTGAGAATAGTTAACTCATTTGTCAAGTGATTTATGTGCCTTGTTTTACTGAGTCCCTTTCAACCTCATGAATTGGGCTCTTCTATGATTCCCATTTAACAAATGAGGAAACTGAGTCTGAAAGCGGTTAGGTAACCAGCCCACAGTAACGCAGCTAGAAGTGCTGGAGCCAAGATTTGAACTTAAATTGATCTGACTCCAAAGCTTACTTTCTAAACCACTCTGCCTTTTTAAGCTACCTTAAAAATTACATGCCTTTAGGATTAAAAGGCATTCTCCTCTTTGGTATACCTATTCTTGCTGGAATTAAATTATTGAGTCTTTCAGCTTGCTTTGGCCAGGTTGGGCAAGCCATCACATTTTCTGATCTATGATTTTGCACATCTGTCTCTTCCACCAGTAACCAAGCAAGAGAAAATACCTGCCAAGTTACTCTCTCAGAGAATAGGGTCAGGTCTCACAGGGTGACAATTCCAGCAGCTGCTGAGACAGAAGCTGAGATCTTCAAGAGGCAGATTTATAGCTGAGAGGCCAGGAGGATACCAAAGTTAGGAAGAATGAGTGTGAAACTCCCTAGGTTACAATGTGGATCCAAATCCTAGAGGCTTGATTTTTTAATGTGAATGGTACCATACCAAGCCACAGAGTTCAGGGTAGGAAGGAGGAATGCGGCGGGATTTCCATTTATAACTCATTGGCCAGAATGCTAGCTTCACTGGAGGCTGCGAAATACCTATACAGTACATGAAGTCAGTCGTGAGAAGGGGACCAGAATGGGTACTAACGTAACCAACCTATAGTGCCTCCCCCTCTTTTTGACAGCTACCTTGATAAAAATCCTCAAATAAATGATATCATGCATGTCTAAACATGCCCAGCCCAAGGAAAAGTCAGAAAATGGGAGGTGAAGGGAATGTAGGAAGATCTGAGTTTATCAAGATGACCAGGGTGGGTCTGAGAATGACATAACCAGGTTGGCATATCTAAAACTTTAACGCAAGCTACAGGGTGATCCATCACCAGAAGCAAATAACTCAATCACTGTCAGTAAGAAAGGGCAAAAAACGTTGGCCTGGTTTAGTCCATGTTGCACTGAATGTACAAAACTCCTGTATCCTGCAACAGACAGAATTTGGTCTGCACAAAGAGCAGACGAGGGAAGGTAAAGGCAGTTCATGTGGTGGGTTTCTTCCATGGAAGTGAAACTGAACTTATTCCATCACCTGAGACGTATACTTTGGTGTAGTGGAGAGTTATTTCAGCCACCTCTCAAGAGCCTAGGTGAAACAGGTCTCAGAACCGCCCCCCTAAACTACTTGCTGAAGTTCAGACTGACTTCACACAAGCCTGAAATAGCAGACAGGTATGTCTCGGCAATGTATAAAGAAGGTTCCACAGTTAAAATAAATAGATTATGATCAAATTTACATATTGGTATCCTGTAAACTTGATTGGCACTAATGAATTACTTCCTTAGGTGCAGTCTGCTCTGAATGTCATCACAAGGCCAAACATAGTTCCTTGGACCTTGCTGATTCCATCATATAACATCTCTCCCTATATACCAACGCATGGACACACACACACACACACACACACACACACACACTCTCAGTGATTTTGTCTGCGTAGTCAATTAACCTCCCTAGATAAGAGATCTATATATCTATTGCCTCCTCTAAATGCAGAAGACAAATTCAGGCTCAGTAATTGAAGGAAGGACTTCTCACAGTCAAAGTTGCCCCAAAGGAAAATGCATTGCCTTGAGAGGCATTGGGTTCTCCATTCCTTGACCTAGACATGCACGGTTAGAATACTATGGGAAGATTCTCAGCATCATGACAGGGATAGACTTTAAATACCTTTTGTCTCTGAGGTCTTATGGTGCCCTGAAATTTGTTACCTCTATATATTTGAGCCCATGTAAACCTTTGGAACAATTAGAGGTGTGTTCATACACTCATTTGGCTTGTTCACTCATTCTTTTATTTACTGAATTAATAAATATGTGCCCATAACTCACCACGGGTCGTGACATGTGATACGACCTGAGAAAACAGAGAAAAAAGTTAAGCACGCTGCCTCACAGAAGGAGGTCATTGGGATCCTTGGTGTGCTTTGCAATGAGCACTATGATAGCTGGAAACCACGTATATGCACTGGGCTGGACTGAGAGAAAAGTTGCTAGTGAAAAAACTATCAAAAATTGAAGAAAAAGCATTTGTAATATAATCTGAAACCCTCTAGGTATTTAATAAAGTTCATTGTCACTGTGTTTTTTTACAGAGCAGTCATTGAATGGTTATGCAGGCAAGAGCGGTATATATGTGAACATCGGTCCTATTCAAGAAAGTATAGATTATCAGAACTAAAAATGTTCGTAGATCACTGAATCCACTCTCTTCATCTGTCATGATGGGAAACAGAACAGGAGAGGTCCAGTAATCTGTCCAAAATCCACTATGATTTTTTGGGGGGAGCCAAAGCTGAAATCAGGTGTCTGTGTCTGTCAGAGTTGTGTAATGTTAACTTGATTTAATATGTTTTATTTTAGAAGAAGATGCTGCTGCTGATGCTGATGCTGATGTTGGTGATGGTGGTGATCAAGATGATGACTGACGTGTTAACTGCGTGTCATGTGTCAGATAACTCTCAAGGTGCTTTAAGTGCTTGCCCTGTTGAATCTGCAAAATATGTCTTGTACTTAGGTGTTACAGTTCTCATTTTACAAATGAGGAGACTAAAGACCAAAGAAATTAATTACTTTGTAAATACAGAGTCAGGAAGCGGCAGAGGCAGGGCATGAGCCCAGGTCTGTCCGACTCTCAAAGCTCACCATTGGGCATTACACCACATGACCATCTGGTCTGCTCCCATGGGCTGCCTGCTGATTTGCCTGGGACACCCAGGATCGTGAAGAACCGAACACAGGTCTTAGGCCTCAGCTGAAAGCTGGCTAACGTTTGTTCCTGAAGTCTCAGTGGGGGAAGAGGAGCTGATACTCAGTAGCATTCCCATCCTCTTAGCCCTGTGATGAGAGCACCCTGCAGCCAACTGAAACAACACTGGGCCTTGGAGCAGAGATAACTAATCTAAGGGCATGACCCACCCCACTGGAGACATTCACAGCCACAGCCGTTGCCATAACAAGAACAGAAGCTATGATAAGGAGCTGGGAAAATGTGTTATAAAGAAGGCTCCACCCAAATCAGACTATGGACGCGAACCAGAATCAGCCCTGGAACTGACACAGTGGGGTGGGGGGGGGGAGGGGGCGGGGTGCGGAGTGGAGACAGGCGGAGGCCCCAGGGTACAAACTGTGCTTCCCTTTTCAAAGGGCTCCTGGTTCCTGGCTGAGGCTTGGCCTCTGCAAAGCCAGCCACACAGCGTCAGGAGGGACCAGGGTGTCTTTGGATTCGGCCCCTGGCTAACTCTCACTTTAGCTCTTGCTCCTGGAACACCTTCACTGTATTTGGCAGCCACAAAGCATTGTATTTGTAGGTGTCAGAATACTCCGTGCTATTCCTCAGATCTGTGCTATGAGATTTCCTTCCTTTTGCCACTTTCTTTCCCCCCCTTTTTAAAATTCATTCTCCAAGATGGATTCAAAATAACATCTTATCTAAGAAATCCTCCCTATTCCATGATCAGTAACACTCTACTCACTCAGATGAGAATAATTTCGTTCCTCTCTCTCCAGGGAAGTCATTATACCTTGGGAATATCTATATCTGAACACTCCCCATATTATATTAAAATTGTGGGTTCATGTTTCTGTAGAACGGCTGCCTTTTAGCGAGCAGGGACTATGCTGTATTCCTCTTCACATTTCCGTGATGTAGTAAAGGAGACACTACATTGCAGATTCTCAAAAACATTGTATGACTGAATATACAAATGTATGCATGAATAAGCTGATGAGCTCAAATTAATTTCATAAAAGAAACCCTGGTCTAGGAAATGGCGCCAAAAGTAATTTATGTTATCCATCTCTTCCGTGGTCCTGATTCTTGAATCACCATGATTCAGACGCTAGGAGGAAGGTCCACAGAGAGGATCCAACTCAACTCCACATCAAACAGCTGGGAAACTAGAGTTGGGGGAGCTCAGGTGACTTTCTGATAATCATCCACCTCGGGGATGGAAGGCTTGCACGTGAGCACCAGAGCTGGCCCTTTGTCATCAATCAGAGAGATGCTTTTGCCACCATTTTCCAGATGAAGCAAGTACATTACTGAGCACCAGGCCCTGTGTTGGAGCTGGGGGCGCAGTGGGAAATGAGACAGATGAGGTCTCTGTGTTTCAGTGTTTACAGTCTGGATAAGGGGGAGACAGGTGACTAAACAGAAGTATGGAGTATATGAAGAAGGGCCACTGATCCTGCAGCTGCAGAGTCTAGGTTTTCCTGGAGGAAGATTCTGGCTACAGCTTGGAGGCCTCACAGCTTAGGCCAATGCGACACCTCCTGCATTTAGTAATGGCTATTTTTATTATCAGTCTTTCTTACCCATTCTCTGTGAACCTACCAAAGCGCCAGGCCTGTACAGAGTATATTACATAGTCCGCCTTTTTAAATCCTCCGATTTCTCCTGAAGTTAAGTTTGATGATCCCCATTTAACAGATGAGGAGACTGAGGATCCAAGCAGATAGGTAGTAATAGTCCCCCAGCTAGTAGGTGCTAGAGTCAGACCGTGCACGCAGGCCTGCCTTCGTCTCACTCTGCACCTCCCAGGCTACTCGGGCTTGTTCTGAATGCATGCTCCAGGTGTTGGAGAATAGCAAGTCCCAGGTTTCAGCGAAATCACTCCTTTCCCACAATTACTGGACGTTCACTAAGTGCAGAAATTGGTGCTGAGCTCTAGAAAGAAATATGAGGGAGACTAAGAAGGGCTCTAATTGTTAAAGGGCGAACCGTCCTGAGAGAGAGAGCGAGAACACTTAGAACGCAGAAATGGCAAGAGAGATAGCCCAAAGCACTGTGGGAAACATAAAAGGAAGTGACTCACTGTCCCTCGGGGGGTCAGAGAGGTGAGTCCTACCATGATTGCTTATTTGTTGATGGCCACCTTCTAGAGATCTGACTTCAGAATCATAACCAATTCCCCCTGGTTAAGACAGAGTCAGGAAGTACAGAGCAGGCTCCAACTGGTGAGTTTCAACAAGACAGTTTGTTGGCAACCTCTACATGTTCAAGAGCTCCCCCTAATCCTGAGCAGCCAAACTGTTCACGGACTGGGTGACCTGATCACCTAGAAGCTGGGTGGGTCTTAAACCCAGCTGCAAAGTGGAAGTTTCTGGAGAGCCAATGCCCAGGCCACACTTCAGACCAATTAAGTTAGAATCAATGGGAGAGGAGTCACCGTTGTTACCTTTAAAAAGTACACACACACCCCTTAATGTGGTTGTAATCTGCAGCCAGTTGGGAAACCTACAGCTATGTGGGGGAAAAACAGAAGTAAAGCCAAAGGCAGGCAGGAAAAAAAATCCCTAAGATAAGTGAGGTAGGTAACAGCCGTTGTTGCACCACCTCTCTCCAGAGCCTGTAAACATCCCTTGCCTTCTGCTTGAGTCATCATGTCCCATTTCTACCCATCCTTCCCCCATTTAATTAACTCCTCACCCTGCTAGCTCTCATCTCAGAGTCTCTTCCCCTATGGAGGCCACCAAGTCAAGTTCCTTTGTCATCTGTCCTCAAAGGGCCTGTTTCCTTCCTTCACAGCCCTTGCCTCAGCCTGTAATTGTACAACCAGGAGGTAAAATATCGAATGAAGTCCATCTTGTCCACTAGACTGGAAACTTCCAGAAGCAGGGACCATAAAAATGGTGATTTCCTATGTTTGAAATCTGGACCTAATTCAGTGACTAGCACAGAGGGAGCACTCAATAGATATCCGTTGAATGAATGAATAGATAAGCAAAGGGAAGGATTCATCTACACTCTGGGCTATAAAACAGAACCTGGTCAAATTTTGTAGGTGGTGGTGTTTTTTGTCATTGTTGTCTCCCCCCCCCCCTTGGGCTTTTGTTTTGCTGTTTTTTTCTCAACATTTCAACATTAAACAGCTTTTCCCATTCTGCATTTCAAAACCCCGCTCATCTTTCAAAACCTCATTCCACAACCTCCCCCTGCATCATGCCTTTCGAAATCATCCGGCAGGAAGTGAATTCCCTCTTCTCTACACAACTTGGACTCCTAATTGGAATGTGCTACTCAATTTTGTCTTGGACACGTATTACCACTTTCAAGGGATTATAAGCAACCTAAAGGTGGTAACTGCCTAATTCATTTCTGCCCTTTCCCACTGGCACCTGGTAAAGTACCTGTCACATAGTAGGTATTCTGTAATTATTTGCTTTAGTGCCTGTCTGAATGAATGACTATATGTCACGGGTAAGTGGGCAATAGATTTCTGCATTCATTTTTCAAACACAAGCAAAAGAACAATCACATAGATTTTTAAGCTCATATGTATTCCAAGGATTTAGTCTTGGGAAAAATTACTAATCAGCCTTCTTTTTTCCTTTTCTTTGTAGGCAACACCCCCCTCTCCCCCCCACCCAACTAGAAGAGAGAATGGAGATCCTGGATGAGTTTGGATAATTGTATTTTTCACATTGCTTAGCAGTTAGGACTGACAACTACTGATTATCTGAGGCACCATATTTTTTTTAAAAATAATTCACAACACAAAAGCAATAATTGGATATAATTGCAAAACCAACTGGTATAGTCTCAGCACACTCTTGAGTTCATGCACCTTGGTTTCCCCATCCATAAACTAAAAGGGGTAGAATAGATCAGTGCTCCTCAATGTTTATTCCCCCAAGACGTACATCATACTCATTCAGAATTCACTCATTCATAAGGTAAATATTTAATGAATATCTACTATGGTAAGGCAAAAACATCTTCTAATGGAGGAGACAGGCATTTTTCAATCGTCATATAAGAGCCTCTGTACTATTGCTACGTCCAAGAGGTCGAAGTATTTTAACAGAGCACAGTAGGGAGGTTTGAGCTTGTCAGAGAAGTCAGGAATAACTAAAATGGAAAAACCTCTTTCTGGAGTATGAGCATGTATTAGTCAAGGTTCTCCAGAAGAACAGAAGCAATAGGATATATGATAAAAACGGACATATTTTAAGTAATTGGCTCATGAGAATATGGGGGGTTGGCAAGTCCAAAATCTGTAAGGTAAGCTGGCAGGCTGGAAGCCCACAGAAGAACTGATGACTTTAAAGGCAATCTGGAGACATAATTCCCTCTTCCTCAGGGACCTGCAGTCTTTTCTCTTAAGGCTTTCAACTGATTAGGTGAGGCCCGTCCACACAGTGGAGGGCATTCTGTTTTACTCAAAGGTTTACTGATTTTTAAATGTTTATCTCATCTAAAAAATTCTTTCATAGTAACATCAAAACTGGTATTGATCAAATATCTGAGAACCATGGCCTCGCCAAGTTGACACATAAAATGGACTACCACAGAGCGCACAAAAAAAAAAAAAGGGGGGGCATCCCTGGGGAGAGGATGGTGGGGGAGGAGACCTAGAGCAGACAGGGGCATGGCCATGTACCTCATGAGCCATGGAATGGATGTGTGTCTTTTTCCTACAAGTACTGTGAAGTCTTTCAGGAGTTTAAAGCAGAGGTTTGACATGATCAGATATGCTTTCCAAAACCATCACTGTGGTGACGTTATGAGCACAGGTTACAGGGTGTGGGGAGGCTGGTCTGTTAAGTAGAGGAGAGAAGAGGTAAGGGACTAAGATGAGGCTGGGGCAGATAGGGAGATACAGCATAAGGCTGGAAGCACCAGATGATAAATTGACAGGTAGGGTGACCGACCAACATCCTGGGAAATACCTCAGTCCCAGGAAACTGGGATGATTGGTCACCCTAGGGGGAAATGTCAATGATGATATTTAGGTTTCTGGGTACTTAAGGATCATCCTGAATACTTTCTAATTTGCTAAGTATTTTATATAGAAAAGCATGTTTGATGAACCCCCAGTGGATGGATATAAATTGTTGGACCAAATGTGCTCCAAGGCCCCTTTAGCTTTCATATTCTGGCTCCTCTAAACTTAGAGGGATGTCTGCAAAGGCAGCATCTCAAAAAAAAAAAAAAGCCATTCTGAGAACCTGGACCTTCAACCAACAAAGCTCTTCCATCTTAGATACAAATTACAACTGCCCCCCCCGCCCCCTGACTTCATTAAACTCTACACTGGCTTTCTCAACCCAGTCTTTAGCTGGCATCAGAAGGGAGAATTTAATTCACTTAGTTTATGCAAAGTTAGTGTTGCAGAAGAACCAAGGGTTATATATTTTTGACTTCACTCAACAAAAAACAACTCAATAAAAAGTTTTCTTTATATTGTGCCATTTGTATACTCGGCCTCTCCCTCTCCCTCCCCCACCTCACTCTCTGTCTCTAGATCTTAATACATATATTTTTTCCCTAGATGTTTTAAGAGTCAGCTGAAGACAATGTGTTTCTTTGTCTCTACACATTTCATGTTTTTACAAAGAACAATGACATTCAATATTGATACCATACTATTATCTAATTTATAGTCCACATTCAAATTCCTTCTATGGGCCCAAGAATCTCATTTACATGCCTTCCCTCCATGCCTACCTCCTGGATCCATAAGATTTTACTTATATATTAATTTACGCACTCATTTATCAATTATTTGTTAATTTCAAGAACGTATTTTTCATTATAATGTAAATTGTACTCACAAGAGAAAGAGAAAATAGAGATGGCAAAGAAATACAGACTTGATAACTGATCTCAAGAACAGCTTATTCCATTATTTCTATAAATGTCTTAATACAGCTTTATAAATCACTATATTGAACAATACTGCGCATATACAATATTAAATATGCTGCTTATTTAACTTCACATCTTCATATCTCAGCGTTGGAATATTATTTCCTGTGTTGTGTCAAACTCTTTAAACAGTGTGCTTAATAATTGCTTGATAGCTCAGCAAATGTGTATTGCACAGTTTACCTAATCACTGGCCATTGAGGAGAATTCACACTTTCATTTTTGTTACACAAATGAGACATTTAACATATTTGTGCATCAAGCTGTTTTGTATTTCTAGGGATTTCCTTAGGCTAGATTCTAGAAGTGGAATTTCAGGGTCAAAGGGCATTGGTTGTTTAGCTCCAACATATAGGGCAAGATTGCCTTCCCAAAAGGCTGTAGCTATTGCTACATCTGCCAGAATGTAAGGAAGTGTCTATGGAACATTTGAAAACCTAGACTGGAAGGCACCACAGTTAAAGGGGAATATATGAGGGGCTGCTCACTTGTCTTGTACCAAACAGAGCACCTGAATTTTCATTTCCCAGCCAGGTGAGTTCTCACCAACATCAGCATCATTTTAAAACAATTCCTAAGGGAGGTATTTTATAAAGTAACTGGCATCTAAGGACAAGTTTCATGGAGTCTTTGACTCCTTTGAGTCCCATGTAACCTTTGGATTTGGTTTTGGTTTTGTGTTTGCCTATGGGTTTATTTCCTAGGAAAATGCTCAGTTTCATCAGATTCTTGGGAATATCTGTGGTTACAATGTTGTTGCTTTTGCTGCCTATGATTCAACATTTTTCTAATAAAAGAGTACTCATAATTTTCTTTGGGAAATAACCATTCCCCACACTCAGCCCCTTGGTTTGAAGGCAGTTGACCTCTCCTCCTGGGAGGACCCTAATTGGTGTAAGGCTCTTGGTGTTTTCAATTTTTCTAGACCCAGTGATTGGATCAGACTGGCCAAGTTTGTTGAGAAGAGACTTTTTTCCTAGATGGAAGTTTTGGACTTCATATGTTCATCTGACCCTACTATGGTATTTAGAACAGAAAGCTACACACCTTAAGAAAGGGCTTACAGATGGGTGGGAGACGCTAGGCTCTGATGACATCATTTCTGTCCAATGGACCAGCCAGGCCTAAATGTAAATCTATCCTCGGGCTGTTCAGTACATTAAGCCAATTATTTTGTTTCACTTAGTAGGTTGGATTCTGTCCCGATGCACCACCAAAAGAGCCTTAACTAATATAAGTTACATGAAAGAAATAAAATTACGATACATTGAATTTCAACTTCTTATTTTACATCTAGTGCTATAAAAGGCCCAGAGAGGGTCACTGGCTTGGCCAAAGTCAACCTAGGGACAGAACCAGGGTGCAGAGTTTCCTTCTTTTCAGTATAATGCTCTTCTGAAATGCCTGATTACCCTTTCATTTAAAGAAAAGATCAACGCAGGCATATATGTCAAAGACAATGCAGGTTCAATTCCAGACCACAGAAATAAAGAAAGTATCACAATGAGTCACACACATTTCTTGGATTCCCGGTGCATATAAAGATTATGTTTATAGTATACTGTAGTATACATTGGGCAATAAAATTAGGTCTACAAACACCAATTTATATACCTTAATTGAAAAATACCTCATTGCAAAAAAAACCCACAAATGCTAATCATCACCAGAGCCTTCAGTGAGTTGTAATCTTTTTGCTGGTGGAGGGTCTTGCCTCCATGTTGACGAAAATGCAATGTCTTCAACATATAATTAAGGGAAGTGAAATAAAATGAGCTATGCCTGTGGCTGTAGAGGAAGTGTTTTCTAATGATTTCTGGGTTATTTGCAATGCAGAGTGGTCACTGCTGAAGGATGTGCATCCAGAAAATGTACTATAACAGTTACAATTATTGGAAATATGGTATTTTGAATTTTTTGTTTCCTTTTCATAATAAAAAAGTTTTCTTAAAAAAAATTAGAAATTCTTCCAACTGCTCAGAACCCAATTCAGAGCGTCTATCTTTATGGGCTCATCTTGAGTTGGAGAACGATTTTTAAAGTTTCCATATATCTTTGGCAAGAGCCAGGCATTTTTAGGCAGTTGGCTTGGTTACAAATTCACTCAGTCCCTGGGGAAGCCCAGGTCTGTCTTGAGGACACCATCCAATGGGGATTTTCTGGAACAGCTCCTAGCACATGATTCCAGTCTCAGGAGCTTTCCCGTTTCTGGTGCCATGACTTAGTGCTGACTGTGGGAACTTTAATTTTCAGTATAATCTGGAAAACTTCACTAGTTATATAACTCACAGTGACTTTTTAGAAGGTGTTCCAAGGACAGAGAAGTTGACTGCACTTGCAAACAAGGGGTATATCCTGCATTCTCACAAACTGATACAACTGTGGCATTGGAAAGGCTGAGAGAACACTATTAATCAAGCCTCCTTGTTACTCAGAGGTGGAAACTGGGGCTCCAAAATAAGAAAGTGGGTTCCTCAAGGGCACACCGCGAGCTGCTGGTAGATCCAGAGCGATTCTGTCTTTTAGCTTACCACTCTTTCCAGGGCACTGCCTCCTTTGTTAATTTGGCAAAGAGAGAATCTCCATTGGTTTCTGAAGATTAGTTCCACAGCTTACTGTCACCGTCTCTTGGGTTACTGGTTTGTGAGTATTATCGCTTCTTATTAAGATTCTTTGAAATAAGACTTGGCCATTAAAGATTATAACCATTGTTCCATCCTTTATTCCTAAGCCTCTATGAGCGTCATTTGAAATAGGACAGCCCCAGCAGCCTACCAAGATTCTCATTATCCAACCCTTTGGGGCAGACTTTTGCCAGCCTACACAACTAGTCTGTTGTGATTCATCAGACTGGAATACAGGAGGGCCTCCCAGTCGGAGCTACTCACACTAAAGAGGCCCTTTGGGGATATCCTCTGCCGTTGTTCCTGGCTAAAAATTCTCCATTCGTTCTTGCTGCTGCCTTAAATTTCAGCATTGCAAATATTAGTGGTTTATCCCAAATGTTGTAGTTATGCATCCTTCATTTGCCTAGTTATGATGGAGAATGGTTTAAAAACACAGACACAGAATGAGAGAAGCAGCAGGTGATCATTTGACATGCAAATTTTACTTATTTAACATTAAAGTAGCTTTGCTTAGTGGTGCTCTTCCAGGGAACTAATTCCTAAATCACTGGGGGCCTAGTTGTCCTGAGTTCCAGGACAACAGATAAGTTTGTGTCTAAGTCGCTCCATTCCACTGAGCTCTTCCCTTCCCATCCGACCAGGAGGGTTGCACTGGAGATGGCTTTCTCAGTTTTTAAACACCTTCTTCCAGACACTCTTTCCAAAAGTGTTGAGAACAAAAGAAAGGATGTGGGAAAAACTAAATAGACTAATTTTTAAAGCCTTCGTGAACTCCAGGAGGCATGAGTCCATTTCCAGGCTTGTGTTGTCTGGCCGCTTCAATGAGGAAGAACGTCAGCCCTTCTGAGTTTCCATTTTTCCATCTACAATAAAGATCCTTGATAGGCTTTTGTTAAGGTTAAAGTAATTGATTTTGAGAGCAAGAAAGAACACTTAACGCCACTGCCCGAAACTAAAACACAATGGCGAAGGTGTCCGTTTCTTCGATCTAATTTCCAGAGTAGCTGGGGAAAATGTGTCCTGAGAGGCTGGGGGATTGGGAGTCAGCAATAGGTAGGACCAGTTCACTCCTGAGGGGCTTAAATGAGACGTGAGGCCTTGGGGACCAGGATCAGATCTCAGCTGAGTAAGAGATGGTGAAGGTCTCACTCAAAGAATGTGGGCTTCCGAGTTTAGTCACTGCCCCCTCAACCTTGGGGATAAGGCCTCCAGCCCCTTCAGTAAAAATTAGCATTTTCCCAGACCCCAACAACTGCATTCATTTCTCATCTCTTAGGATACAGCCACACTGGGGGAATTCTGTACAGGAAGAGGAATTCCTTCTCTTGCAATTGTGGGATATGGAGAGGATCCAGATCTTTGGTTCAATTGGGAAGCCAGAAGGAAATATGTCAAACACTCTGCTTTTACACAGACCTCACACCCAAAGAGGCTGAAATACAGCGTAGGTATCGAAGGCCCAGAGCGAGGATGCCCAAGGTGGAGACAGTGGACACGCTTATTCTGTACCAGGGGGGAGCAACCTTCAGAACCTTGCTGTGGGCTGGTGACGTAGTCACAGTGGAGCAGGCGTGGATGGGTCACCGAGTCCCCAGCGCCTAAGGTGAAACAGACGCTGGTAGGTTTGTCTGGGACAGTCAAGAACTGAAACCTGGGTAACCTTACAAGAGATGGGATCCAGCAGAACCAGAAAACAAAACCTGCAACTGGCTTGAGATGGCACAAGGAAAGAGGGCAGGCAGAGGCGGTGCTGGTGAGCTACAGCTATTAGGGGGTGAGTCTGTTTTTCTGTTTTCCAAGATTCCCCATCTGCCCAATTCCAAGCCGCTTTCACGGTCACCGGGCCAGTGGATGGCTCTCTGCCACTTTGGAGGAAGCCTCTTTGCCTTCTGCCCTTCTTGGTATGTCTAGCACCCCTCCTCCTCAGTCAGCACCTCCAGCTCTTAAGGGTTTGATTGCCCAGTGATGAAGGAGGCTTGTTGGGGTCTAACATACTGAGAGAGAGATGGGGAGGAGGCAATAAATATTTAATGAGAATTCGCCTTCCAAGCCTCTCTCTTACATAGGAAAATGGGAATCGAAAGTCTTCATCGGAACCCCTATTGTTGGAGGACAAGGAAATGCTCTCCCACTGCTGTGAAAATGAGCCCCTGGCACCTCGGCAAGAGGCGGCGCTGAGAGGGGGAGCCTTAATGAATCACGGAGCAAAGAGCCCTTTCCTGGAAGGAATTATCCCCAGCGCTTTCTCTAATAACGCTCCCAGGCCTCAGCCTGATGGATGTGGAGTTATGGCTTTGGAGTAAGGCTCCCGGGTCATAAGGTTGAGATTTATGCTGGGCTCTTCACCGAGGCGCCCCACCCCATTCTGAGAGCAGAGCCATCAAGCTGGATCCTTGCAGTTTGCTGAGCCACACAGCGGGGGCTGTTTGGGGCCTCAGACCCATCACCACGCACCAGGGGTCACCACGAACACAGCCTGGCTGCCCCTCGCTCCACCGCTTCAGCGCGCAAGGCCGGCCAGCTCGCCCGCCGCCGCTCTGCCGTGTTCACTGTTCGGATCTGGATGACGAAGGGGTAAAGATTACCCAGAGGGAGGGAATTCGCTCTTGTCTGGGGCCTGATTTTCCTCTGCCTGTCTCCCTGCATCCCAAGTCCACGTCCTTCTCCCCCAGCCTGACTTGCCAAGGTTCCACCACCCACGGCGGCCCCCGCGCCTGCTCTGTCACTCTCATGTTGGGGGGAAAGAGCCTGCTGCTCTGAACAGCTGCACCCACACTTGCCCCCCTCGTCAATCCCTCCACGCTCTGTGTCTGCTGGCTCACGCCACTCGGTTCCTCAAATTTTAGGCCCTCACCTGCTTCCCTTCCACGTTCAAACGTCAACTCGACACGGGAGGGCCGAGCGCCGTCGGGTGCCCTGTTCCCTCCTTCCCCCCGCGGACATCTGTGTGCACCCAGTGTTCCCAGAGCAGCGTGGGCTGGGCTGTGGACTACTTGAGGACAGAAACATGGATGGA
Organism: Miniopterus natalensis; assembly: GCF_054644295.1. Lineage (NCBI taxonomy): Eukaryota > Metazoa > Chordata > Mammalia > Chiroptera > Miniopteridae > Miniopterus > Miniopterus natalensis. The sequence continues at coordinate 29,432,527 of NC_142098.1, forward strand.
TTCATCATTGCATGGCCGGCACTGACAACAGTGCTCATGACATATTGGGGTCCCTGTTCCCCATTTTTTCCTTGGGTTCACACATCTCTTGGGGAAGGGGGCTGCCTCCGTCTGCTGACTTGATCTAGTCCAAATCCTGGCCACTTGGTTACTGTCTGACTGTTCACAGGTGGTTGTCAGTGTTAACAGCTCCAATGTGAGGTTCTTCCCTGGTGATGTCATTTCCCCCCAAAGAACAACAAACTCGCGTAAATAAAGGAATTAATGGACAGTTGAATGAACTACAAGTGAACGCACGCATAGAGTCTCTGCTAAAACAGTCTGCTCAGCTTCCAGGGGACCACTGAGTGTTTTCCTTTGGGGAGGAATAACAGATTGAGGGGCTCACAAGTGGCCAGATGGGAGATTTGGGGGAGCAGATGCAAGGCCAGGGAGGTCAGAATTAAGAGGTTCAGGCCTCTTGGCTGCTGGTGGCATTCGGGGTGGTTGCAACCATCCTCCCTTGCCAGAAATTCTGCGAGGCAACAGGGTGCATATCTGAGTCTCCCTCCCCTTTTCCCCCAACACTCATTTGCAGTTCTCTGAAGGGACAGCTGGACCTAGTCCAGGTGAGCCGGGAGCCCATATTGTGCTCATTTTTTTTTTTTTCCCCACTACAACAGCTGGCTGATTGCTCTGGGTTGAAGGGGTTTACAGTGACCCTGTTAATTGATGCACAAAACAACCCATCAAAAGGTAAACTGATAGCACCGCTCCCCGAGGCAGCAGGAAACCTTAGTCTGCAGTCTGCCTTCTGTTACCTGCTCTATACCTGAACTAATAATGCTTCCCCGGTCAACAACAGCAGGGAAACAGTTAAGCGCTGTGTGGTGTATTTCCCTCCAGGAGGGCAGTTCAGTGTGCGATTGAACATTCCATCATCATTTGCCATCTTCAAATTGCCCATAAGAAACCCCAACATCTAGATGTGGTGTTAGAACAAAGAGGACTGGTTACTTTGCATCGGAGGCTGTGGGCAGGAAAATCTGAGCAAAGGCATTAGGATAAATGGGATGATCGGAGGGATGACAGAGAGATACTGTTCATAGACTGCTCTTGGTGGTGATTTTTCTTTTTAATGTGGAAAGCCCATCTTTTTTGGGGGGAAGAGCATAGTCCAGAAATGTGGTTTTGAATCCCAATTTCCTTTGACAAATACAGCACTCACCCAGCACCTTTCTGCATGTATATGACAATGCGCAATACATACAGATAGTCAAGAAATGATCCTGCCACTGTCTCATAGGCTGGAGTCAAACCTTCCCTTTAGAGGAGAGAGAAGGCATTTCCAATAGTTTCCAATTAAAAATTCATTTTTCTTTCCTTTTCTTTCCCTTAGCCATGCTGTGTGCATGACCTGGTGCTAGAGGTTTTATAGACATTAGCTCATTTAATCCTGGCAAACAATCCCCAAAATAAATATTATAATGCCTACTTGATAAATGAGGAAACCGAGGCCCAGAAACTGAAATTGCTTACATTGGTCACAGGGTCAGTATATTTTTGAGCTGGGCTTTCAGGCCATGCTGATGGTAACTCAAAGGCTAGGTGAGACAAAATAGGAGAGTCATCAGGGGCATTGGATACCTGGCCAGGTTGAATCTTGCTGCTGCCAAATACCAGCTGGTTGACGTTAGGCAATTTATTCAACCTCCCCAAGGTTTAGTTCTCTTATGTGTAAAATCGCGATAAGGAAAGCACCATCCCCACAGTTTTGTGGTCACTAAATAAAGTAACATCTGCAGAGCACTAAGTAAAGACCCTGGCACAGAATAAATGCCAATGACTGGTTACTTTTGTTCCCACCACACTACAGGATGCCTAGAGCCTGAGTTACTAGAAGAACCCCCTTCTGCTTGGACCTGGGATCTGAGGGTCTGAGTATAGGTCACCAATTTTCTCTGAGAGACATGATAAAGCCAAGGTGGTAGGAAATGAGAGAAAGGGGTGGTGTCCAAGGAGACTTAGGTGGAAAGTGGGAAGACTCATGACATTGCTCGCCGGGTAATGTATAAGAGAGGGGACAGTCAAGGACATCTCCCAAGTTGCTGGTTGGGTCAAGCTGTTGCCTGGTTTGCCATTAAGCCACATGGCTAGACAGCTAGAGGAGAAAGTCATAGCAGGGCGACTATAGAGACCTCTTAGCTACAGGGGCATACATCCAAGTGCCACTGTGTTGTGGAAATATTAATCAATAATTCTATCCCTAACTGAATTTACGTTTTATTACAAATAGAGAATAATTAGAACCTGGCATCCAGCTCAGGTAAAAATAGCTCTTAGATTTAGAGGCTCGGGAGAGAGCACCACAGCCAAGGAGGTGACTTCGTCACACTCTCTTTGTTCCTTGGAGCCTGTAGGCTCAATGTTCTTATTTAACACGAACCAAAATTTACCATAACATTCTTAGGTACCAGTTGGCAAAAGCCCCGATATAATTACATTCAAACTGCTTTTGCCTTGTAAATTAAAGTCAGAACAAGGTCAAGGTGTAAATCGGGCTTGCTCAGAGCAACCTTCTAATAAAAGCGGCAACTGAGTCCCTGCGTCCTTTGCATAGTGATAGACGTGAAGTCCTGTCCTCAGTTTGAAACTTAAAAATGATGCTGAACTCTGAGCAAGCATAGAACCATTTTTTCAAATTAAGAACTTCTCAGGTGAGGGTTTCTATGTGAGCCCCGTGTTGGCCATTGTTCCAGAAAGGTACTTGATTTGCATCTTTAGAGCAAATGTGCTGCACATGGAAATTCTTCATTTTCCTTGAGCAGTAAAAAATATTGCTGAAGTCAGCATACCGAGGACCCCTGAGCTTCAAGGCGGCATGAATCTGTTGCAGGATGGTGGGTTAACAGGCAAGGAGCGTCGGTCCTGCGCCAGTCGCTACAGGTGCTGGGCTCTGAGATTCATTCATCCAGCACCTATTTCTTGGTCCTCTACACAAAACGTCACACGCTGATCCAGGTACTGGGGACACAGGTCCTTGATCTCATGGAACTTACATACTGGGGGGGAGCAGGGGCCCATACTAGTGGCTAAAATGCAGCCCTTGCCTTCCTTGAGCTCAAAACCTGAGAGATGTGGAGAAAGGAGAGGAGACGGCAACTTTCTCGACGGAGGGCACAGGCGTTGGAATTTGATAGACATGGTTTGAGTTCTGGATCAGCCACTTGTCTGCTCATTGGTCGTGGGAAGCTACCTTAACTCTCTGAGCCACGCGGCCGTCCCGGAGGACTGCTGCAGAATGCGGGGGAAAGACCTAGGGAAGGGCTGATCCTCACACACGCTACATATTACGACGTGCTGCACACATTAGAGGTGTCGTCATTAGCCTCAAGCAAGTTATTTAACCTTTGTGAACCCCTATCCCCTTATCTGTGAAATGGGCATAAGTCACACCTCCTGCAAGGTGTAAAGAGTAAATCTGGTACTTTCTGTAAGGCACCTAAGCCAGCACCAGCGCTCAATCAATAGCAGACATTGGTGCAAGTATGACACTCCGGGATCAGTGTTATTTGCCCCCTGTCTGGATAGTGGAAAAGTTTACAAGGGGATTTTTAAAAGTCTGCCAACTGGAAAATTCTTTAGAAAATCATCTCCCAGGGTGCTGTTGAAGATACATTTTGATGAAGACATAAACAATTCACAGACCGAGAAATTGTATTCCCCTTGTGGTAAGTGTTATCCAAAAATCTAATGGGAAAGGGGCCGCTGCAGACATTCTGAACACGTCCACTCGGGGAGTCGCAGGCTGTAATAAAAAGCACTCTCTGAGGTAGGAGACGTGTAGGGTTTCCTTTCAGAGGGCAGAGAGGGCCATTTTTTGACATATACACCTGTTTCTCAGAAAAGCAATATTAAGTAACTCCCACTTCCATTTCCAAGAAAGCAAAAGAGGCCCTTTTAGCAGATACCTTTTATGAGTTGGAGATTTTTTTTTTTTTTAATCCAATGAATCCTGTTGCAAAGGAGCCATTCCTAGCTCGGGCAGAAGCCAGAGCCCACTGTGGGGCTCAGCGGCCGCCCTCCCCAGGCCCTGCTGTGATCACTGGCCTCCCCAGTTACTGTGGGGTGACGTGGGGTCTCTGGGTGTGTGCCTCCCCGGGTGTGTGCCTCTCTCCCTGCCCCTGACCTGCGTCTCTCTCACTTGCTGTCCGCTTCTCTCTTCTCTCTCTGGCCACCGGGCGCCCCGGGTTCTTTCCTTCCATCCCCAGCTCCTGCTTTCAGGCTCAGTCTGTAGCTCAGCCTTTAACTCAGCCTGTAATTTCCTGCTGCTGGCTGTTGCCTGTCTTTTCTCTCTTTGGATCTCCTGTTTTCGTTCCCCATTCTTTCTGTGCCTCCGTCTTTCCCACTATGCTTTTCTTTCCGCCTCTCCACCTCCCTCTCTCTAACTGTACTTTTTGGAGATTCTGTTCCCCCTCCCTCCCCCCAGCGCTCCTTCCTCTGTGTGCATCTCTCTCGGTGTCTCCCTCCCTCTTTCCGTTTCTGTCTTTGTTCCAGACGTTTTTTTCTTTTTCAGTCTCTCTCACCCTCTCTCACTGTGTATTTTTCTTTCAGTCTCTTCCCCTTCTATCTCTGCTCCCCTTCCACGTTTCTCACGGTTTTGTCACATTTCCTTTTCTCTCCCTTCTCAGAACACACACGTGTGCAAGCACACGCACACGCACACCCGGCTCCTTCCCTTCCTGCACCCTGACATCATGGACCCCTCCACGGACAGCGGGCTGTAATTTTAAAGGGACTCCATAACACCCACACCCCAGTGGGCACTGTTTGGTTTATGGTGCCTTTGTGAAATCACAGACACATTTCATTCCAGCAGCTTCTTTCCGGTCGAGTCAGCACTGCGTACGGCACCCAGACCTCTGCAATGTAGCTGCCCCCCCCGCCCCATGTTTCCAAGACCCCCCAGAACCAGCGCCCAGGGGGTCCTCCTCAGAGGCCCCCAGTGGAGGGCTCTCCTCTAGCTCAGGGCACAGCCCCCAAAACAAACCCAGCTCAGAGGCCTTCAGGGCGCGGGACTTATCAGGCCAAGTTCGATTTATGTCGGAAGAGCCAAAGAGTAGAAACAAAAAGACGCATATATTTTGAAAAAGGGGTGGGTGGCTGGGAGGGTGGTGCCTGCTCCCAGAAGGGAAGCTGCCTTGTGGGATGATTACACCCTGGGATACAACAATGCAAAACACTGGTAGGGTGGGGTCCCAGTCCTCCCACCCCCTTTTTCTGTGTGGCTCTGCCTTTGTCAACCTGAGTGACACTTTCACTGGCAACTGACTCTGGTGTCAGGCGGGTGCCAGGGACTGTCAGGCATTTATCCCACGTGGGGCCACCCTCCCCCAGGCTTGCTGACCGGCGAGGATCATGCAACACTCTCCCAGCAGGGCTGTTTCCTCCTCTAGGTCTCCGTGCTGGGAGGCCTCAGTAGAACGGATGCCCCCCTTCATATTCCATCGTAGCGATCTGTTTATTATCCTGCTAGCACTTTGACAATTTATAATGACATATGTACCCATTTGCTTACTTATTTATGGCCCATTGGCCCTCATGAGACTGTAGCTTCACGGGGAAAGAAAGCATGTCTGCTTCATTCTGGATTGTGCACCCAGCTCCTCGGGTAGTGACGTGGAAACTGAGGCCGGGGGAGGAGGGTGGATTCCCCTGAGGGCGCACACCTTGAAAGCGGTGGCGCTGGAGTGGGGCCACATCGGTAGCACCCAAGCCCCCTCCTCACCTTCTTGCCTGATACTATCTGCCTCCCAGGGTCCATATGAGGAACAAATAAGATGTATATGCCAAAGGCTTTGCAAACAAGCTCTGGGGAAATATTTTTGTGCCTTAATCGGGAAGGTTAAGCCAGACCAGTTTTAATTCCTTGAAATGGGCAGACGTTTCTTTGACTCTTAAAGAAACTGTGAACAAAGAGGACTGATTTTTTGCCTGCATGGAGTCTGAGAAGAGCCTGTTAAACACGCGTGACCCTCGCGACTGGGGAGGGGTAAGACCTTGCAGGGGCTCTGCAGATGCTCAGGGGCCCATCCCCCAGGCTGTGCTGAGAGGGGCCTTGAACTCCCTGAAATTGCTCAGAGGGTCTCCAGTGGCCAAGGTGAGCGTGCTCCATGCTACACACCGCAGCCGGGCGACGGGGACCTCCGCATCCCCGTTTCCATTACGTGGTACTAGAGGGTATTAGAGAAAATTCGCTGTGCTTCCATGGGGAATAGCTTTGTGATTCTTATTTGATTCCAGGAATTTAAGCTCCACACCAACTGCCCTCTCTCCTCCCTCCAGACCTGAACTCGATTCTCTTTGACATCTGGTGGGTCACAGATACCTGCATTTATTCTTTTTTCTGGGGGCCTCAAGAGATTCCCCCTGCCTCTATGTTTTGACTACTGGGGCTGAGAGTCTCCAATTAGGTGTACTGTCTGGTTAATGAAGGAAAAATCCAAACTTCTCTTGGTTCAAACTTTGTTAGAAATAAAACTAACAACTACTGCATTTCTGATGCATTATATCTAGTAATAGCATATTAGGTATACTGATATTAGGTATATTAGGTAAAATACAGCACACTAGGTGCATTAGGTATAATTAGAATTATAAGTGTTGATGTTTACTGTGTTAAGTAATTTGCTTGGGGTAATTCCTAAGGCTCCCAACAGCATTCATAAAATATGTATTTGTGAATCCCATTTTAGAAATGAGAAATCTGAGGTTTAAGAAGATACAGTGACTCACCCAAGTCTACATAGCTAATGAAAAACAGAGATGGGACCCAAGCCCTGGCTGAATCTAGATACTGAGGGAGGCTGATATTTTTATCTGTTACACTATTTCTATCTCTATTAGACTGAGCTGTCTAGACGATGAACTTTCCAATTAATTATCTTTTATCTTAACAGTAACCCATTCCTATTTTAAAAAATGTGTTTCCACTGCCACTCTAGGCCACTATCACCTCTGGATTTTGAAGTATCCTAACTGGTTTCCCCTTTCTGCTCCTCTCAACTCCCTTATTTTCTCAAAGGTTTGCTCAAACTATTGATTCTAACTGATGCTCCCCAATCCATACCTGTGAGCACTAAGGAAGATTCTCTTTAATGTGTGATTTTTCCCTAAGGATCATGACCATTCACAAGCTCCCTGGTTTTCAGCCCTGCTCCAGCAGAGTTCCCTCTCTCTACTCTGCTAATCTTACCAGGCTTTTCTCACCTCCCTGAGAACTCTCCCCTCCAGGAGTCTAGGGCTAGGATTTCCTCTTCGCAGGTAAAAACCAGTGACTTTTAGATAGTATGGGGTCTAAAATGAATTGGGAAAACCATTAAGAATCTTCTTTATGACTTAATTCTAGTCTCTGCTTAAATAGCCCCACTGATAAGAAATTTAATGTCTCCCCAAGTAGTGCATTTTATCTGGAGGCAACGATGTACATTAACATTAAAACATAGCTGGCAATTCTCCAATTGGTGTGCTAGCCATCCTGCAAATACTGTATCTTCTTCAATCCTCCCCCAAGCCCTGCAAGGAACTGTGAATAAACCCATTTTATAGGTAAGGAAACTGATACTCAGACAGGCCAAGTGAGTTGGCCAAGGCCCCAGGGTTACTAAACAGCACTGGTTGGAATTAAACCTGGGTCTGGAGCATGGTCTCCATTCCAAAATGCTTTCTAAATGAGCTCTGACCTCACACTATGCATGGTTCCTGGGGACGGGCTCTGCCTCTTGGTGCTTCCACAGCCCCTTTTGCAGACCTCAGCATGTATCCCTTGGTCTGAGGTCTGCCTCCCCACCAGGACGAGCATTCCTGAGGGGCGGAGCCTGTTGCAGACCTGTCTCCAGTAGGCACAGGCCCTACCCAAAGTAGGTAAAAATATGTGCTTACTGATACATGCTAGACTAGCACTGAGGTCAGCTTGAACTACTCTGCAGGTTGTGGAAATAACAAACAAATCAGCTCTGAGAAATCCCAACAGGGCTTCCAGTCTCTGATTAAGATAAGTAGAGCTCCAAAGACCTGGCTTCCAGTCTGAGTTTTGCCGCTACTGGAATGTGAGATTTCAGTGAAGGTTGGTTTCCCTGGATTCAGATTCCACGGACATATAATTGAATCATTACTATATATTAGAAAATTCCCCATCCTTAGAGCAGCCCTGTGAAACAGGCATTACTATATCTACCTTATAAATCAAATTGAATAAAGATAACTGGGTAACAGTTATCTGAGTGCAGACACCTCCCTCTCAGCATTGCTGTTTCTACTCATGAAATAATAAACAGGCATGTGCTTCACACATGGAATAAATGGGCAGTGCAGGCGCTGCTAGCACACAGAACCCATAATTGAAAGAGTAGATGTTTCTGACCTTGGCTTGGTCTTTCAGCATCTTAATTAGAATTTAACCACCACGGTGTTGGGGGAGGCACTGCGATGCTAAGACACAAGTAGGACCTGGGTGACGCGACTGTGTGTAGGCACGGGTCCTAGGGAAGCCATTCCAGGGGACAGGGCACAGGCTCCAGTCACCGAGGCAGAGACGCGGGGCCGGAGCTGGGACCCGTCTTCATCTGCCTATCTCCGGCGACGACAGGGATCAGAGTGGCAGCCCCTGAAGCAATCCAGAACTTAACTTATGCACCCGAAACCAATGAGCCTTCCCCGGGTATTTTTCTCGCAGATTTCCAGACCTGGCTATTGGTTTTCTGTCACTTCTTTCAGGCCTGATTAACACAGTATAAAATTGAGGGTTTTCCAGCCATTCGTCAAAGAGGAGGAGTCAGTTTTCTTCGCTCTCACTCTGAAATAAGAAATCGCATTACCTCCATATGAATGGAGGTGGGGGTGCAGGGAGATGGGATCAATACACAGAAGGCAGGCAGAAGCTGAAATGCAATGGATTCAGCACACTGCTCGGGCTGAGTTGCTGAGTCCTAGAATCCAGGGGAAATCAGGGGGGACGGTCGGGGATGAGTTTCTCTCAGGCGACGTGGCAACTCAGGCCCTGGCGGGTGGGCGCTGTAATGACGGTAATTGTTACTGGGCACTTGCCCACGTGCTGTGCTAAGTGTCCACATGATCATCTCATTCAAGCTCCACAAAAACATTATGTGAAAGGCACTATCACTGTCCCTACTTTACAGATGATGGACACTGAGGCTCAGAGGGCTTAGTGAGTTGCCCGAGGTAGCATAACTGGTGAGTGATGGAGCTGTAATAAATCCAGACGATCTGAAGCCAAAGCTCCTCTCCTGATCAACACCCTCTAATGCACCCAGGGTAGAATCCAGGGGAGCTTCCTAATTGGACCTATTAGCTCAGCCTATCATTCTGGGAGACACATGGGGAAATCTCAAAGACTCAATAAGAGTGGCTTCCTTTGGGGCCAAGAAGCAGTCTCTCTCACTGATGAAAGTCTAAATTCAGATGTTCCCACAGGGGTTAGCATGGTGTAGGGGAAACAGCATAGAGAGATGACTCAATTTGAATCCCAGCTCCACTCGCTGCTCTGGGACTCTGAGCCAATAACTTGACCTCTCCCAACCCAAATTTCCTGACCCATGAAATGAGTTTGGTGATACCTATCTTTCAGCAAAGTGCCTGGCCCACTATAGGTGATTAGTATCTATTGGCTCCCTTCTGTCTTCCTGGGGCCTAGGTCCCCTGCGGTCTCTGCATATATCCGGGGGTCTATCCCCCACTTTCCGGTCTCTGGGAAGTCTGGCAGAATGCACGCGCTCGGGCAAATGCCTGTGGGAGATCAAACCTAAACTTGAGGCCCTTTGCTTCGGGTTGGAGTTGTCAGTGGTTATATCTTGCTGAAGAGAAACTCCAGTTGGTAGAAAGGAAGGCTTACAATGAAGTACTTTGGCAGGAAAATGCATTCATTTTGTAAGGAAAGTTTTCCAACATCAAATTTATGGGGCATACAGTAGGAAAAAAATTCCTGGTGGAAAGTTTTGTGAACTTCTGCATAGGAGATTTCTCACCTTTCCACACCCATCCTTCTGCCCTTCTCGCGTCCCCCAGCTCCTGTTTTCTCTGGCCACCCTGCCCTTCCGCAGAGCATGCAGGCTAGACACGCGGTAAGTACCAACCTCCTCCTCACACTGTTAGCCAGCCGGCCTCCTTAGAGCAGAAAGGAAGGAAAATCTCCCTGTGGAGTAAATAGCATTAAGAACCTTAGCATTTCTGCCCTGGTCGGCGTGGCTCAGTGGTTAGAGCGCCAGCCTGCCCACTGGAGGGTTTCGGGTTCGATTTCTGTCCAAGGGCACATACCTGGGTTGTGGGCTCGATCCCTGCCTCTGGTTGGTGTGTCTCTGTCCCATTGATGCTTTTCTCTCTCTCCCCACCTCCAGCCCTCTCTCCCACTCTCCCTAAAATCAATGGGAACAAAAATATCCTTACTCCTCCAGTGAGGATTCAAAACAAAACAAAAATAAACAACAAAAAACTCCTTATCATTTCTGAGTTTAAATGTAGGTAAGTTGACCATTTTGTTTAAAATGGTGAAAAGGGTAGCATGGGAACAGAGTAAGCTCTGCCTGTTGACTGACTGAATTAACCTTCGCTGAAGGCTGGCAAGGCAGGAGTGACACAGTCCTAAACTATTTGACCTTTGACCCATACCTAAGTTGCTCATCACTAGGCACCCACCCCGACAGCACATTAGGATCACCTGGGAAACAATGACAAACCCACACTCCCTAGGGGCGGGACTCAGGCATCAGCATTTCTGAACTCCCCAGGCAACACCAATTTATTGCTAAGGTTGAGAACTACCATTTTCTGGAAGAACTAGAACTGTCCAGGGGGGGAAAACAGTTTGCCCTAAACCCCACCTCTCACCCCTTTCCCATGGGTCTATAATTAAATTCCCTGCCAACATCAGCTCCCTAAGACCTTGACTGAGTTTTCAGGTGCAGTCATTTCTGACGTTGGGCACCTGAGGCTGAGAACAGGAGGGCCGATGATGTGTGTGCTCACTGAAAACAATTCAACAGCGCTTCTTGGCATGTTTGAGCTTAAAGAGCTGAAAGATAAAGACCTCACATTAAACTAAGGGGTCTCACTCTCTCTCCTCCAATCTCCCAAGGCTGATAAATAATAGATAATGAAGAACAGTGTGATTACATGCACAAAGCACTTGGCATTTGCCTCCAAGACAGCACTTTCCATCTAATCTGAGGTCAGGTTCAGCATAATATCTGACTGGTGGTAAAGCCAGGTCCTTTTGGAAAGCTCTTTGGTGCTGCCAAGTTATTCAATGGAAAAATAAAATAATTCAACTCTAGATTCAGTTGCAGTGTTGGCTGCTAAAAGGTCAAAGGTTTGGTTAGCATGGGTGGAGATTCTGCTGCTTCTTTAGCTCATGACATCCAGCATCTATCTGTTTTTTAGGGGCACAGCAGTGGACTTCTCAAAAAGGCCATAAAAAATTTAGCTTCTTAGCAATTTTCTTTTGTTTTGCTCTTTATAGCGTGTATCACAACCATCAAAGACTGTCTGCTTAACTGTCCTTGGTTTCCTCCCCCTAGAGTTTAAAGTTCACACAGGTGACGTGATTTCTGCTTTGTATTTCTTGTGTCTAACACAGCACCTGGCATAGTGTAGGCACTCAGATATTGGTTGAGTAGATGCAGGATGTACAACGTGTAGCACCTGTTTTACACAGAGTTTCAGGCTATGTTTTGCTTTATTAGGTATAGATTCTTTATAGCATTTGCAGAAATCAAGGCCTTTCAAATGGTGAAGAGGTAGCAATGCAAACTGGGAACAGCCTAATTCCTACTTGGGCATATGTCTGTATAGCTTTGGACAAGTCACATCCCCAGCTTTGGGGACAAAAGGATTCCATTCCACCTCCTCTGATCATAATTGATGTTTCAGTGAGGAAATATGCCAGAGGAGGCAGATCCATCCGTTAGCTTGGCATGCAGTAGTGGGTATTCTCTCCCACTAGATGTGGGAGAACCGAGGCTCAAATGCATAGGACTTCAAGGACCTCTCCTGGAAGACCAACATTTTTTTTTTTAATGAATTAAGAATTCTGAAAAATCTTGTAGTAAATATATAGGATTTCCAAAAAAATGTATACATACACTTTGAATAATTATAAAGGCAGTATTTACTTAAATACATTTCATTTTCAAAGTTGAGTTATCAGCTATTACAATGTGTATACATTTTGGGGGGACACCCTGTATATATCTTCACTTAACCTGACAGTTCCCCAATGCAGTTAGCTACATGCTTTTTTTGTATGATACCTATTACTGACAGAACACACTCTAATAAACAACTAGCTATAAATTTATATGATTTAATCAATGTACCATCTGTAGTGCATACAATCTCATTATTAGTAAATCTAGAGTTTGAGCAAATTTTTAAAATTTAAAAGGACTTTCAAGGTTCAAAGAGTTTCATCTCCCCTCTTTTTATTTCCTTTAACAAATGTATGTCTTGGTATAGGTATCTTTCCTCAAATGTAATGAGAAATCCGAAGGAATTGGACTCTAAGGCAGAGTTGCCTCCATGGCTCAGCAAAGGATATGCAAAAAATAAATGAATGAATCAGAAGTTGGAGCACCAAATTTTAATGTGAGAAGAAACCTTATAAACCACCAGTTGTCCAGGTCAAATTAGTCTAGTTTAATGAGAAACTTCCATGATGTTTTATAGAAATGTTTGCAAAATCGCAACCCTGTAAAATGTCATGTCATATTCCTTGTGACTTTGGGAAATGTCATGAAGAAAGCTATACCAGTAGGGTTCTTAATGCTTCCAATAAAATTCTCTCAGGGAGAGGAAAGCAGATATTTACAATTGCGGTTGAGCCATGGGTCACAAAACATAAAAGAGCTGTTTGAATGGCAGAAGCAGAAGACCCCCAAACTATTCACAGCAGCTGTCAGTGTCTGTGGGTAGGGTCCAGAACTGACCTCATTATTAAGCCACTGCTTTACTCTAGCAAGTCATTTCTCCCTCTAGGAAAGATGCATTGTCTCTCAGTGGATGCTGGGATAACATTAATGAACTCCTGAGGTTTAGGAAGAAAGGTCAGTGAATTGGATGACTAAGGGACCACCTCATATTCTTTTCCTTCAGTCAAGTTCTTTTTGGCTCTGATTTTCTTTCATTTTAAAACTCTGTGACTAACCACTTTAAAACATTAAAATGTATGAATACAAAGTACTCATAATTTCTTAACTTAAAAATAACCATTATTAAACTTTTGGTGAAATGTTAACTTTTATGTGGTCTTTTTAAGGTTTATGTAGATAGGCAGATAAGTGTAACATGTGTTTTGTGTGTTGATAAATATGCACTCCTGTCTATGATTTATCTTAGTTTTACACCATAAACACTTCCCCACATCAACAGAAAGTCTTCATATGCATCATTTTAATTGCTGCATAATATTCTACCTATTAAATACACTGCAATTTATTCACTGTCCTACTACATACTACATTTGGAGATGCATGTTCTACCCACATCTCCATGTTTTTGCCACTTCAAATAAAATTGATGTAAAAATTTGCACAGAGGACTTCAGAAAATATATATTTTTTTGTCCTCTCACAAATTTTAAAATTTTAGACAAAAACATATAGGCTAGTGAATGATTTTTCCCAGTCATTGTGAAAGAATTAAAAGAGCAAGAGGACAGTGTTTCCATAGCTATGTCCACTGTTGTTGCAATAAAGGGATTTGCTGTGATGTTGGGGAGGAAAGTTTTCTTTAAATTGTTGGAGGTGGGAATTTCAAGAGGGTCAAAACTAGAAATTACTCTTTCTCCATCAAGACTCAGGAAAAAAGCAACAATCAGACAAAATCATCAGGAGGGATGGAGACACTGGCATCATTGCACAGGAAAGAAAATGACAGCGTTTAGAGTGTCGATGGAGGCAACGGGTAGCATTCAGCTATTAACAGTCTGGAAGGTCCTCTAAGAACAGAAAATGGAAAAACTAAAGAGAGGGCAGGAGTAGTCGATCCCCATCAACCCATCCCCACCTTTGATTTGGTTTTTCCATGATGCTAAGCATATGTGTGCACACATGTACATATTTTCTTCTAAGTCACATTTTTCCTTGGTAAAATTAGAATAAGACTTTAGTACGAATGGGAGTGCTGTACTCTTTGCTACTAGACAAGTGTGGCAACTGGGCTAATCCTGCCAGTAACTTCGGCTTGTTTCAAAGACCAAGCCAAGCCAAGCTGACAGCCCTATGAGTGCACCAACAAACCACATGGGAAAGGTTCACTGTGTTCACCTTCTCCATAGATCATTAGGTTGGTTTTTCAAGCTTGTGGAACCTGTCCAATTAGCTCCTTGGTCTCTGGTACGTCTCGGATCTTACAATGGAAGCAATGGCCTTCTCCGCCTCTGCACCTTCAGCCAATACCACACAGATCCAGGGGCCATCTTGCACCATTTACCTGGTGTTTTAAAAGACGGTCATTGTGGAAAATGTGGCACCAAACTCTGAGGTTAGGGTCACTTGGCCACTGTTCCCAATGGAGCCAGAGAGGGACCAGTTAGTTATCCTGGAGGAATGATCTTCAGATTTTTCTTTCTTCAGGAAGGATATTTTTCGCTCCCAGTGGGGGTGGTCTTGATGGGTGGCTGCGCATTTAGTATGCACTGACTCAAGATTTAGTGTGCACTAAAATCTAATTTTACGCCCTGCTGTTGGGGTAACGTAAGCTCCATTTCCCTGCACTGAGGATGGAAGGCGTCAGAGTGGCGACCTGGCCAGTTTCCCATTGATCCCATCCGCGCCCACGGGGACGGCACGGGGAGGGAGAATTGACCTATGGAAACCTTTGGCTCGGTGCCCTCAGAAGTCAGGGTGTTAGTTTTCAGGCTCTGCCAGACACCATGGCCAAGGCCAAGGGTGCTCCGTCAAATCTATCCATTTCAATTAAAGGCTAGAGAGTGGGGAAGTAAAATAATCAATTTTGCAAGCTGAACTCAATCATCCTGTCGACACTTTATCTTTGCTCCGGATATACTTGTGCAGGATATGACTCTCATGGCATTATTCACGGATGACACTTCTGGTTAGAAATTGATCAAAGCTACTTTGTAAAAGTTATCAAGCTAAAGGAAAGTGACAAAAGTTTTAAGTGTATATGTGCATGTGCATGTGCGTGCGGTGTACAAAACTTCTTTATGCCTAAGAGCTTCTTACTTGTCATTGAAAGATCTCTGCGATCAAATGCCAGGCTCTATTAACAAATCAGCTAAATTTCTTGATTACCATCGCTTTCACATACCCCATAAATATACGGGCTTTTATGAATATCCTTTCCTTTAACAGTGGTGCTTTCAACAATTTACTGTGTCTCAGCGCAATGTTTTGGTTATTTATTGAGTAACGATGTTGTGCTAGGCAGTGCATTTGGAGATGTCCATACATTATCTGGTTTGATCCTTAAATCTCTGGAGTAGACATAAATTCTAACAGATAACTGTGCTCAACTTATTTATTTATGCATTATTTATTTATTTACCTACCTACCCCACTCTTTGTCATTACTTTTTATATTGTACTCGTTGAGAGGTGATCAATTCATTGAAGTCAAGGACTGGGTTCTCTCCTTACCACTCTCTCTTTAGCACCTAGCAGTGTGTATGAAACTGACTAAACAGTCAATGTTTTGAGTAAATTCATGAATTATAGTATCATTATGACCCCATTATATGAGTCAAATACCTGATGCTTAATCAGGTCAAGTAACTTGACCAGATGTCACACAACTTACAAGTGTGAGAGCTGGGATTTAGACCTGGCTTGGTCTGACACTCTGTCTCCTCTGTGTAAGCCCATCACTGAGGTCTCCAGACAGTACCCATACCTTGGTCTAGAGTTGTTTTCTGCCCCTCTGAGCATATGTCTTCAGATGATTGACTAAAAAAAGTAAGGTTCTGCCAATCAGGAAGAATGGAAATGAAGAAATGGCTTTGGGTAGGTAGACAATAGTGCCTACCACCAAAAGGGAATAGTGAATAGTTCATGGGAGCTACATGGTGAGGGGTGTTACTCAGTGTACAGCCTCCCTTACCGTTTTAATAGTAATAATCTTAAATTTACCTCTAATCAATGCCCGTCTCTCTCTACATAAGTATCCGATGGATATTCCACACTAGAGCCTTCCAAAGGCTCTTCAACTCAATAAGCTCCAAATTGAATTAATCATCTTCTCCACAATATTTGTCCCCTATCCTGTGGTCCCTCTTCTCTTGGCCCTCTAGCACCACATCTATCAGTTCAGCTAAGAGAAGGGGTGGGGAACCATTTTTCTGCCAAGGGCCATTTGGATATTTATAACATCATTCATGGGCCATACAAAAGTATCAACTTAAAAATTAGCTATGAAAAAAAGCTTCTACATTTATTCAATTTCCAGTCCTGTCTGCAGTTACCTTGGCAGGGCCAGGCACTGCTCTGAACCTACCTAACAAAGCTGGAAAGCAAACCTTGAAAGCATAAACCTGCTTTCAAGTAAACTGTCTGTGTCCCAGAACAAAGTTCATATCTATTTAAGGCAATACAAAAATATCCAGCACCCTCAAAGGTAAAATTCACAGTGTCATCAAAAAAGTACTAGGCATGCAAAGAAGCAAACAAATATCACCCACCATAAAGGGCAAAATCAATTAATGAAAACAGACCTAGGAGTTACACAGATGTCAGAAATACCAGATAAGGTCATTAAAACAGGCGCAGTAATGAATTTCATATGCCCAAGAAGGTAGAGGAGAGCATGAACTTGTTAAGGAAAGATGTGGAAGACATAAAAAGAAGATCCAAATTGAATTTCTGATGGTCAAAATATTTACAGTGGTTGAAATGAAAGATAAACTGAATGACATTAACAGTAGATTAGACCCCGCATGAGAGATTAGTGGATATGAGCACATAACAACAATAGTGTAACCCTGCCCCAGAGTAGATGCTGAGTAAATATTTATTGAATGAATAAAGTATCTATATGCAATGTTTTATTAACTCTACTTACCCTTTGGGTCTTACCATCCAAAGCAGAGTTACCTAGCTAGCACCTGGTGACCTCCTTGATTCTATAATCAACAACTCAGGTTAAATAATACCTATCCTTATTACTCCTGAGATCATCAAGCCCAAATGTTTCCATAAAATCAGTAAGACTAGCTCCAAGTAGAGTTCATGGAACTATCTTGCTCTGAGAACAACCCAGGGTGTCTTTGAGAATTTCCACTTATTTAACACGACCTATGAAATCTTTTCCTGTCAATACTCTGCAAGGTTCCACTCCAATGGTTCCTTTTCAAAAAGTCTCCCCAGTGTCCCCAAATAGAAGTAATCTTTCACCTCTTCTGGACTCCCCTGGCCCTTTACATATCCATTTGGCTATTAGGAACAGTACATTTAGATATAAACTAATTCTGTGTGCTTCCTACTTCTCTTCCTAGAATACGAGCTCCCTTAACTTTGCTCATGTGTTCATCCCTCCCTGGAGCATATTGTCAAATTTAGCATAAGTTCAATTACTGTCCTAAAGAAATGAATAAAGAATTCAGAACACAATGCACACAATTTTGATAAAGTTTGTCCCAACTATATAGAACCACTGAACTAAGATTTACATAGTGAGAAGCTGAGGATTAGAGAGATAACAGCAACAAAGTGTCTTTGCAAATTTTTTTTTTTTTTTTTATCAATCATCTATAATCCCATAGCTATATTATGAAATTTTACATAGATATATTTTACTAGAGGCTTTTCAACAGGAGGCCAAAATACTATTTTTAATTTTGTTTTATTTTCTTCTTGAAAAAGGACTTTTGGAAAGTTTATTAGATATCCATAACCTTTACCAACCCACGAGTCATTCGTCATTCATTCATTCTTTGAGTCTTTCAAATATCCTTTGCAGGCTATCTATGTGCAGGGCATGGTACTATCAAACGATGATGATACGAAGACTGACGCAATGACGGTCTCTGCCTTCGCTGGACTTCTGGTGATGACAGAGACGGACCTCAACAAAACATTAGTGATACATAACAACAGAAAGATAGAGGAATCCACCAGAAAGGAGCCCCTAGGCAGGAAAGGTGAGGGGGGATGGACATCCTGAGGGCGCCCTACCTAAAATGAAGCCTGCCAAAGAGAAGAC
The DNA here is from genome assembly GCF_054644295.1 of Miniopterus natalensis. Lineage (NCBI taxonomy): Eukaryota > Metazoa > Chordata > Mammalia > Chiroptera > Miniopteridae > Miniopterus > Miniopterus natalensis. Next base: position 29,450,734 of record NC_142098.1, read on the forward strand.
CAAGGTCAAAGAGCGGGTGAGCGTGGAGGAAGGCACAGTACAGGACAAGGACAATAGGACAGTGTCAAGAGGTGCATCTGCCAAAGGGAGTAAAGAAAAAAATACGTCTTTTGTGCATAGTAACAACATTCAACTTTATTCTAAAGACAGAAAATCACTAAAGCTCTTTAAGTGAGTGACATGTCTATATTTGCATGAAAGAAAATCAGTGTGTTATATGAAGAATGTTTTGGAGAGGGTAAGATTCCAACGAGAAAGCCAAGGAGCTTGCACCGGGGTTCATTTTCCTTAGTTAGGCAATGAGAGGGTAACAATAGATGACTCCCAGTCAGCTAATAATCTGTTCTTTTCTAAATGGGGTCCCTCTCCTTTGACATGGTTGACGGAATCTCAGGCACAGCACTTTTCTTCTCAGAGCCTGTAAGTTTCATCATCTCTAAAATGAGAGATTTGGGCAAGGTGATCTCAGAAGTCTCCTTTCACACAAACAATCCATGGTCCTACGATCATTTTCTTTCTCTCAGGTAATAACAAAAGTGTCGGAGTGTATAAAACAATGTCCAATAATTTCACAATTAAAAAAAAATTACAAGAATATTGCACTCAGATGTCTACTCATCTCCAGCAATTAGAAACTAATTATACTGCAAGTTTTTAAAAAAGTTCTCCCAAACTGGATGGCTCAGCAAAAATTATTAATTGAAACTAAAAATAAACATGTAGCCCTCTTCTCATTCCCCTTCCCCTGCACCCCAGTGTGCCGTCCCCAGCGAGCCCCCCCCCCATTTCAGCGAGTAAGGAAATACGCAACGGCCCTCACGTTATTGATTCTTTATTAGAATCATGCGTCTTGTTTGAACAGAGGACTCGGCGGGTGACGGAGGGCGCCTGGTGTCCGCCGGGTAATTAAGCTTGGGATTACCAAAGCTGGAATTGCTTATTCCTGCCCCGGAGCTCCTGGAAGACCCCTGCAGCTGACCTTAAAGGCAGAGGGTGTATACATCATTTGCCAATGAGAAAGGATATATAAATTGGAAATCTCGGAAGCCTAGGCTACCAGGCTTGACTGCAGATCCAACCCTTATCAGGAGCAGGATCGCAGGGAAACTCACAGACCTGTATAAAACTAAATCCACCACTCTGAAAAACAGGATACATCATTACAGTGCCTATGTCATTGGGCCTATAGAAAACAAAGTACTGACCTCCCTATTTAATATTGTAACCTATCCCCATCTGCAGTTTAATACTTCATTTAGCTCAACTTTTTCTTTTTACTGTGATACTCATTACATACTATAAAATGCTCTTGTTTATTTTTATGCTTGTTTATTTCTCTACTACCACAAAGCATGTGAAGTCCATCAAAGCAGGGCTCTTTGCTTTGTCCAACGATTATTCCCAATGCCTAAAATGTTTCCTGGCAAATAGCAGGCACTCAATAAAGAGCTGTTGAATAAATAGTGAATTTTAAATTGGCTATTAGCATTCAATGAATGCTAAATTATTGTCATTGATAACAATATCAATATCATCATCAAATTCCATGTTATTTGGTGTTTTTTATAGTTATCAAGAATTGCATTACCAAATCTTATTTCATTTTCCTGCCATTGACAGCATCCAAGGTTACACTTGCAAGAGACGCGGAATCAGATTTTGCTTAGTTTCCACTGGACACAGCCTGGTTGCCTCCCTGCTGGGACAGGCGCTCTGCCAGTTGGGGGGGGGGGGGGGACAAAGAAGAGAAGATCTAAGTCCCAGCCTCAGAAGCCCACAAGCAGGTACTGATTGTTATCTTGCAATTAATGACCAGAATCTGAGGCCTCTAATGCGTTTATTCCGTATCTAATTATATTCCCTGTGATCCTCGAGAACACAGATAAATGCTCTTTTTCTCTCTTGACTCCCTGCCCCAGCTCCGGAACTTCAGTGCCCATGGCTTGGAAATTAGGAATAAACAAGAACCGTGAAGACCACCTGAGGAGCTTCTCAAATAGGGCAGGACCTGGTCCAAGAAATTCTGGCTTACCAGGTCTGAGGCGGGGCCCAGAAATCTGCATTTTAACCCAAGTGGCTCAGTCCCGGGTGAGCTGCAGGCCACACACGGAGAAGAGCGATTCAGAGGATGTATTTCATGCGAGACACGGTCTAGGGGCTGCGATGGCTTTGGGATTCTGCGTAGCGCTAGGAATCACGAGCAGTGTCTGCCAGGGGGCAGCAAGGCTGAGACATAAGGGGGTTGTCATATTTGTTGTCCTGGGTGCCATGGCTAAAGAAGTGGCTGAAAAAAAAATAAGGGAGTGCCCCGGAGGATATGGCTCGGGACAGGCAAAGAAAACCAAACATGCTGCGGCGGCATAGAGGCCACACTGGAGACATTTATCTTATTTGGTCTTTTCCCTCCAACTCCAGACTCGGCTTAGGCCCCATTTGAAGCTCCTCTTTCCCACTGCCCTGGTTCCATCAACCTTAGACACAGCCACCGTACAGTCTGTCCCTCACCTCTTCACTTCCAAGCACCGCCCCATTCATTCTATGTCACTCTAAAAGGTCCTCATGGCCCGGCCAGTGTGGCTCAGCGGTTGAGCATCGACCTAAGATCCAGGAGATCGCAGTTGGATTCCCGGTCAGGGCACATGCCCGGATTGCAGGCTTGATCCCCAGTCAGGGGCGTGCAGGAGGCAGCCGATCAATGACTCTCTCATCACTGATGTTTCTATCTCTCCTTCCCTCTCCTTTCCTCTCTCTGAAATCAATAAAGATATATTTTAAAAATAAAAATAAAAATAATAAAATGTCCTCATGGTCTCTCTGCTCTCCTCACTCTTGCTGTCCTGCATGCCCATCAAGCCGCCAGAGGAGAATGGTATGCTCGGCCCCAGGCAATGATCCTGAGTCAACAAGCTTGCTCTCAGGGACCGACTCTGGAGCGACAGGCTTGCTGCAGGGACCCGGCAACTTCAAGGGCCTGCAGGCCCCTGCCTTCACTCAGTGCTTCCTGAGAAGTGGAGACGTGGACTGGGAAAAACCAAGGCACCAGCTGCTCAGTGGAATGGTTTTCTGTTTCTTTCATTTTTATTTTCAGTCTCTAATTTTTCTTTTTAAATCTATCTGTTTGAGGAGCTGTGGGCAAAAAGGGGCCTTCAAAGGTAAACACTGATGAGAGCTAGGCAGATTTTCCTTCCCCACCAAAACCAACCTATGAAAATAATATAGATAGGTATTTCCTGAAAGTCCTGGCTATGAAGATCCAAATTTACAAATGGGAAGACAGTCCGGGGAGATGGAGGGACACTCCCTGTTTCTAGCAGGTGGCCTTAGAGCCTTGTCTCCCAACAAGCTCCTTGGATTTTTCTCTTCCTCACTAAGTCACGAAGAACACACTGAAACAGTATTTTACACATGGAAATATTAGTTGCAAGCTAGTAAATTATCAACATTTTGATCCTGTCACCTGTAAGAAGATTCGGGGTTCAACATGAACTTGCAGTTCTCAAAAGGGAAGCCCATGTGGCTAGCATCTAAAGAACAGTGCTCTCATTCCAACCAACAGAAGGCGACCATGGACAGATTTATTTTTAATTGTCATAATTAGTAGCATTATTTCTAAAATTCACAGATTAAAATATCAAATACATCAAAAAATATACATGATCAGTGATAAAATACTTAAATTCTCAGTGTGGCCACCACACAGAAATGTTCATGTATTTGTTAAATATTTATTGCTTGCCTACTCTGAATTAGGACTAATATAATAAGTTCTGGGGATACAATCTTAAAGCAAAAAGATAGTCTGCCTTCCAGAACCTTCATTCTAGTGGAGGGAAGGGGTAGTAATGAGTAGCTCCAGTGATGGCGAGGGCTAAGAACACAAAGTAAGGGAAGGGAGTGAGAGAGTGGATACGTGCTAGTCTATAAAGAAGTGCTGAGGAAGGACTCTTGGAGGAGCTGGTTGTTATTTCGAGTTGACTGCAGGGAAGGAAGAATGAGTGGGAGACTATTTCGGTGGTTTTTGCAACAATCCACATAAGACAATGGTGGCTTGGGATAAAGTGGTGGAATGTAGGTGGTGAGACCTGGATGAAAATGGCCTGCATTTTGCAGGAAGAGCTCACCAAGGCTTGCTGATAAACTGAACTCGAGGGCGTGAATGAGAAGACTCATGAACGACTCACAGATTTCTGGACAGAGCAACTGGGTGGATGGCAGTGTCATGTACTGAGCTGAGAAACTTGGGGAGGAAGATTCGAGAACGGTATTTTAGATGTGATCGCCATGATGCTCACACCATGACTTTACACCAATTGGGTAAACACACACACACACACACACACACACAGTTTCTACCTGAAAAATCTTTAACTGATTGACTCCCTACTGCCTCATTAGTATTTGCATGTAAGCTTTTGTACTAGTCTATATGCAGTTAACTCCAAATTTGACTCTGCAGGTGTTAGGGACTTCAGAATCTCAATATCCTTTTTTAAGTCACCTTTATGAACTTTAGTTCCTTTACTTGTAAAAATGAGTTGATAAAAGCTATTCCTAGAACTGTGGAAAGCAGTCAGTATTGTTTAGCAACTAGCAGACATTCAATAAAAGGTATAAATTGATAATAATAGTAATGTACACATAAGTACGTTATAGTGTATTTATATAGCAGACCTACAGTCCAGATTGGTTTAAAAAGGATTAGTCCACTTAGTTATTTACTTATATAGGATGAATTTTAGGGTATATTAGTTATATCCTATTTTAAAAACTCGGTTAGAATCTCAATATTCTTATCTGACATTTTAAAAAAGAGAGAGCCCTGGCCAGTGTGACTCAGTTTTTGTGGCTTTGATTCCCGGGGAGGGCACATACCTAGGTTGTAGGTTCAGTCCCCGGCCGGGGAGTGTGTGGGAGGCAACCTGTTGATGTTTCTCTCACATGGATATTCCTCCCTCCCTCTCTCTCCCTTCCACACTCTCTCAAAAATAAATAAATTAAAAAAAAAAAAATCAATACGCATGTCCTCCGGTGAGGGTTAAAAATAATAATAATGAAAAAGAGAGAAATGTGCGAGAGAGACTGATCCTCGTGATTATTAAATAAGGAAAGTACCACGGGCCAGCCATGCCCTGCTCACCGGGCGGAGAAACGATGCAGACAGAGCTTATTAGAGAGTATGGCTCCATCCCAGGAAACCAAGGAGACAAGCCCTGGACCAAGAGCACTAAGCCTGGAGTCTCAGTGTCCCTCTTCCAAACTAAATCCGCTCCGAACACACTGTATGATCTTGGGGACATCTCTCCACAATCCTCCTCAAGTCTTTCTCACCCCCATCCTACAGGTGGAGCCCTGGGGTGCCAAGCTCATGTGATTAAAGCGTTTTGCTAACATGTGGGGGGACAGTGTGCACGAGATTCTTCCCTGTGACACAGGGAACAGACACGACGCCAGGTGTTCACATAAAGTTCAGACGCTCTGTTTCTGAAGAGCTGCCGGGCTCTCCCGGCCTGCCAGGATCGGGGCTCGCTCACAGCTGCAGTTTCACTTCTTGGCTCCCGCTCTTTCCTCCCGTCCCCAACCCACCGAGGGCCATCAAGGAAGGTTTCTCGCCACCGCTTCCCTTGCACATGAATTTAAAAACCTGATGGGTCAAATGCCATTCAGGACCATGCCGCCTTCCTCCAGAAAGAGAGCGAAGCGCTGCCTCCACCGGAGCGGTGAGTTTTCAGCCAGCCCTGAATATGATCGTTGCACAGGGGAGCGGCCACCTTTCCAGCATGTTCAACGCGGCGCCCACTGCTGCTGGCAATTCTCATCTCTCACAACAATTCGGTGACATGGTGATTTCTGTGGCAGCATGAAGGAGGCATTTTGTGAAACTGGGACCAACTACACTAGGCTCTTACCTCTGTGAGGCAAGGTCGCAGGCTAACTTGTCCAGACAAGCATGTCTTTGTCCCACTGACATTTAGGTCAGGATATGGTGTAACTTTCCTTTCTTCCATTTCCTAATTGGCGAAACAGCCACCACAGATAATTGCTATTCTCTTTTGTCTCAGAATAGTTTGCCTTTCCCTTTCCTGTTTGATATGTGGCGATTATCCAACTACAATACTTGTATGTTTAACTGGTGCTGGCTAGCTGGAAGCCCAAAGAACCACCGGGGTTCAAGCATCATGGTCCTGGGGGTCCAGGTATGAGGGGTGCCAGGATGCACCTGAAAGTACTGCAGTGCTTACGGGCCAGTGCTTGCACGGCACGCCACCCGATTCGGGAATTATGCCACGAGAAGACAAGATCGCCGAGGACTCAGATCTCCAGATTCCAAATGAAGGCGGCCTTGTACCTCTCTTACACATCTCAGGAATGGTCCAGCTTCTTGGCACAAAACTGGGATTGGTATGTGTTGGTAGAGAGGTAAAATCAGAGAAATGTAATGCAAATCCTGCATCTGGGAAAAGGGATTTGGGGTTTTAGAAAAGTGTGCTCCTTTGAGCCAGGGTTAGGGTGCCACGTGGCCTGCTTCCGTGTCATCGGTCGGCATCTATAAGGCTAAGAACTATGTCTGAGGCTTTATGAGACAAAGGCCGTCCCTGTTTCAGAACGGAAAATATGTTTATGATTCTTATTGATGTTTATTTAATGATTTCAGAAACACTATGGGTGAAATAAAAAACAATAAATCCACTAGAGTGATAAATGATTATATGATCCTAAATAACATAGCTACTATACAAGAGACTTACTTACGATAAATCTGGATCTCAGCATACTTTTTAATGGGAGCAGAGGCTATGTGGGAAACATAGCAACACAGAAATCCGGCTGCTCAGCCTGTCATCTCTCTCTCTGATGAATGGGGGGCTTATGGGAAAATTTCCATTAATACTCAAGAGGGCAAATAACATCAATCACATCTGTCCCTCAGAGGAAATATTCAAATATAACAACTTCCAGGTAGAAATATTTGAATTTGGAAAAACACTAACATTTTTAAATAATATAATACTTTGCTGGAATGGCAGTAGTCAAGAATTCTGAGTCAATTCTCTCAATGTTGGTCACACAGAAATCCAACAGAATCAAATTAACTTTTAATCAAGACAAATAAAGCTGTAAAAATGTCGGGGGTGACTCGATCAAAGGACAGTTTCTTGGGGTGGTGGCTGATGGAGGAATAAAAATGCTGCTGATAAGAAAATAAATAGGGTCTTTTATGTATGAAACAGCTCAGCTTCCCCCCAAGGACTCAGGCTGCATCTGATTTGCAGTTTTAAACCAGAAAATATGAATACTATTACTAATAGGAGTGATGATAACAATACAAGCAGCGGCTGATATTATAGAAACATGGCAGAGAAAACTGGGTAGGTACTTTCCAGCTTTCTCCTCCCCTGGTATAGATTAGAAAGCTGAAGTTAATCAAGAACAGAGGGTTTATTTAAGGTCTTACAACAAGTACACAGGACATCCAGGAAGAGAATTTAAATAAAATAGAACACAAATCTATATGTCTACAATTCTCTAAGCTGTTCAGAGGTAGAAAATCTGGAACTCTTGGCAGTCTTTGTAGAACATCAAGACATATCACCATAGCTATGTCCTCACATAAACCAAGAATAGTCCCAGACACCCCACCACCACCACCACCACAATTGTGTTCTTTGCCTACAATTCACTCAAGGGGAGAAAACAGATGCTACAGTAAGCCTAAATAACAGTTTCTGAATATTTACATTAATATTTGTTTCCTTAGTGTGCATTTCTTTGGATATTTTTAGGAGCTTGTTGGACAATGACTTGTGGAATATTTAAACAAGACTATCTTGAGCCATTGGAGTTGGAAGGGTTTTTTTAGGTGTCAAAAGAAATCTCATATGTCCAATAGAAGATGTATTTCAGCTTGGATCCAATTTTAAAATTACTCTTTATATTAAAGTTTTGGCACTGTCACTGGAAGAAGAACCCAGAGACCAGAGCATCCAGAGTTCTCCAATGTGAGGAGGAGATCCTTAAGACTGAGAGAAGAGAGGACAGACACTTCCCAAGGTGACTGGATGGCAGCAATCTCATTTGCAGAGCATGGTAGAGGGAAGCAAAGTCCCCTCAGCAATGTAATGGACAAAGAGGGGTTTTAAATGAGCTCTAAAACAGGGCTTAAAAATAAAGTTTGATGGGAGAAGTCAACCACTGCAGCACCAACTAACATGGGCTAAGGGCCACCTAGAACATATGGAAGGGAATCCTCAGAAGCCGGACAACCTAAGAAGATCAATCTTCAGACTTCTCTTGTAAGCAATTCCATGGTAAAGAGGGCCTAGAAATTCGTATTAGCAACCCCCAGGATGCCACCTGCAGCGTGTTGTATGTAATTATGCCTCAGTGAACAGTGCATGATACAGTGTCTGGTTCTCATTCCAGAGTGTGGCTCCATCATTTTCAGCTAATCCTGTCATCTCTAATAAGTCTTCAATTAAAGAATTCCTCCAGGGATTATCGCAGACAGGGAGTTAGGCTAACTGAGCCTTAACCGACCATCAAAGTCAAGATTCACGTGCAGACGGTAAGCCCCACACTGACAAAACTCTCGGCGGTTCCTCCCTAAATGTGTAATAACACAATAACCCAGTACTTGCCGTAGACACACAATAGAAGATGCAGACGTTTAAGGGGGGAAAAAAGAGAAAACAAGAAAATAAATTTACGATTTTCCCCTGTAATTTTTGCAAGAAGAAAAAAATCACTATGACTCTATATTAACTCTCAGATCCCAGGACCTAAATGTTATGTGACAAGATCATTTGGAGACAATTTTCTGGATTATCAAAATATCTTTCTCCCACCTTCATGCTCTGGCTTCCTCTCTCGCCTCTCCAGGGCTCTCCTACCCTACACTCCTCTCCACCTCTTCACCTTCCACTCACTCCATGACCCACTGCCTTGGAGCTTGGTTTGCTCACCTGATCACCGTGTCCCATTCCCCCCACAAGTGTCAGACTGTACTAGAACAACAGTGTTGCTCTTATGCTTTTGAAAAAAGCACCAGTGCACCAATTACATTTAAAGATCTGTCCTGCATTCAAGCACTTGAGTAGAGATTTCCTTTGCAGCCCTGCCAAATGAGGACAGGCCACTTTGCACCTTGTTTTAATGAGTGGGACAGAGAGATAGGGGAGAGTGGCTGCCGTTGCAAAGTGCGCTGGGGGTGTCTACAAAGACGTTATCAGTGACCTTTCGTGGCCCTCAGACAACGATGCTGGAGCCAATTTTGGGACTGTAATTCTACCTGCCCCAGGCTCTGTAGGAGGCTACGGTAGAAGCCTCCTGCTCAGAGCTAAAGCCACTTTTTGGCCTCAGGGAAAGTTTCCCCGCCAAGCTTATACCCCCGGAGACTCGGGGTGTATTATTTAAGCACTAATATAAGCTAAGAGGGAAAGCAACAATACCCATGCTCCCATAATGGAAAGATCATTATTTTTAGGTTTGTATAGAAAGCAACACTGGCAGCTGTGAGGGAAAATGTACCCTTTGAAAAGAACCTACCATTGTTATATTTAAACTGATGGGATACAGCTTTTGACTCGGAGGCAGTTGTCATGTGCTCAGCATTACCCCATGAACCGTCACAGGCTTGACGATTTTGAAAGTAGCAATATTCAAACAAAGAAAGGTGAGAGGCCAGGCCTGAGAAGTGTTCTATGACCCATTATTTCTTTTGCCTGCTAAAGAATTTTAACCATATGCAGAGCTGATAGAGAATGACAATGCCACCTACTTTTTAATTTTAATTTTTTTTTGCTCATAAATATTTGCCTGTATTTCTTTAGGCAGGATACTGGAGGTTAAGTACTTGGCCAAACACACTTCATTTGAAATACTAGGTCTGCTTCTTGTGATAAAATACTATGTGACTACGGATAAGTTGCTAACCTCTCTCAGTCTCCAGTGCTTTATCCCATAGTTGTAAAATGGAGATAAAGACAGCATCTGTGTGAGAGAGCCGGTGAATAATGTTTCTCTCATTCTACACATACATGCTGGCAGCCGCTCTGCGCCTGGCAACGTGTGAGGTGGTGGGGATACACCAGAAAACAAGACAGACACCCGATCTCTGCCCTGTGAGACCCTTAAAGTCAAGTGAATCAGAGAAGATAATGCTCGCGAGTAACCAAGTACAATGTGGAACAAAATGTAGGTATTTGCCCTGGCCGGGTGGCTCAGTTGGTTGGAGCTTAGTCCCATACACCAAAAGGTTGCGGGTTCGACTCCCAGTCAGGGCACATATGTAGGTTCCAGGTTCAATCTCCAGTCAGGGAACATATGGGGGGCAATTGATCAATGTTTCTCTCACACATTGATCTCTCTCTCTCTCCCCCCCTTGCACTTCCTCTCTCTAAAATTAATAAAAACATATCTTTGTGTGAGAATTTAAAAAACAAAGTAGGTACCTCATAAATATTAGCCTTTCTTCAACGGCTAATCAGTAGTCACACCTCCCTCCCAGGGTTGGAGTGAAGATGAAATGAGATAACTCACAGTTACTGGATTCAGGAGAAGTTTGTGAATCAGAAACCCATCAGGCAGAGAGATACTGACAAACTGATGATGGCCAGAGAGGACTGAAAAATTGTGCCTGAAAACCCATGATAACAGTTGGCTAATTCTGGCCTCAGTCCCATTTGATTACCTTTTATTAACTCCTGCAATATTCCGGGTATCACCCTGTGGGCTGTGGGGGAGGCAGAAGTGGAAAGAATTGTTTCCCAGTCTAAGGGTGGGAGGGAGAGGCAGTCTCATGAGAAAGACAGAGAGGCGAGAAGCTAATTCTAGGGTGGGAGGACTCAGCGCCGTGGGGCAGGTACAAGTGAAGGGCTGCAGGGGAGCCGTGGGGATCCGAGCAGCGCCGATTCTGAGGAAGGACATCTGCCTTGGGGGTGGCCGGACCTCTAGAGCACTGGGTGCTTTGTAAACTTCATGCTTTGTCATTCTGCAATCACGGATGCCTGCCTGGGGAGACACCCACTGCTACATGTGAGCCCCGCACTAAACAGGGGGGTGAGACAAGGAAAATAGCATCTAGGAAATCCACTAGGGAGCAGGCACGGGGCCAGGTACATCAAGCCTCATCTCCCTTGACCTTCCAACACATCGGCCAAGGAGATGCCTTTGTGCTCCATTCCAAAAGTGAGGAAACTGAGATTTAGAAGGTGTAATTTACTTAAGTGAGATCACATGATCAGTAAGAGGCAATACACTATGTGTGCCCCCAGATCTTATTGACTCCAAATGTTCTGTTTCCTACGATACCATGATGCTTTTCACTAGTCATATATAGATCACAGTTTTCCTTGGGGGGGGGGGGCGGGGGAGTAAGTTAAGGAAGATAGAAACAGTTCAATAAATTGATTCAAAGTGTCATCCAAGTGCAATGCACTATTATTGTCAAAGGTCCAAAAGAAATACTGGATTTACCAAGGCAAAGTAATTTACCATGGGAAGTGAGGTCTGTTTCAGGACGGGTATTTAAGTTATTTCTGTTGATTTCTGTCTTGTTCCTTTATAGGACACAATCTACTGTGACTATATGTAATAGATTTCCGAAGGGCATGAGTACATACCTGACATTGAGTAAAGACCCAGAACATGACCTTGAAATCATTATGGTGGCTAATGAGCATATTAAAATGGAACTATTACCTAGAACTATCCGTGAACTGAAATATAATTGGGTCAGCTGATAGACATTATATGGAAATACGGATTCAGGGAAAGACTCAAGATAACTAAGCAATGTGTGGTCAAGGATCAGGGTCCTAAAAGAGGAGGCTCGATTGTGTTTTCAGGGGTCAATTTACAAAATTCATGAGATTAGTCATCTGAAGCAGTCTTCTTTATAGACCAGATTTATCCCAGTTCAAAGGTGAGAATAGATGTGGTTGAAAATTTAGTCAAAGCTTGGCAGGATGTAAAAAAATCCCTCAGCCTGGTCAATGGTATTATTAAACCTGATGAAAGGGTATATGCTGTTTTAAAAAGAAGAGATTTCTGCATCCAAGAATAAAGGTGGAACAACACTTTGTCAGTGTTGATTCAGAACTCTCCAGAGAAAGAGATACTAAATATAGCACATACCCACATTCCGGACACTAGGGAGAATTCAAGAGGTATCTCCACTACCAGAGAATATATTTCTCAATATAACTCATTGCTTTTGGTGCTAATTGCTATTCACAATGAAATAATTAAAGAGTCTGATGTGAATTACTAAAAATTACACATGGATATATTCCGATCACTTGTAAGGTATAACTTGCAAATATATAATTGTAAATTGATATGGTGGCCTCTGAGTTGTACATTGATCTCTTATGATTTGGGTCACTGTGAGTCAGCCCCAAGTGGCCACTTACTTTTGAGTGCTCTGACCTTGTTTCTGAACCCATAATGCTCAGTTGAGACCCTGAGTCATGAAGACTATATCAGGCCTACAGCCCCGGAGACACCTTGTGTGATCATCTTGCCAGCACCTCCAATATTAAGACTCTAAAACAACCCACTTTTTTTTTTTTTTAATGTAGAAAGTTATTTCCTGGGCCTTAGGATGAAAGACAACAGGTGTAGCTCTTTTTTTTTTTTTTTTACTCTGTTCGGGTGACATTCAGGAAATGGCCATTACTCCATTCAATATGTTAGGAGGTGCAGAAATGAGTAATACAGAAACACTGCCCATCAAGTAGGATTCCAAGTAGAGGAAACCAGTCATTCATTTATACATTAATTCACTTATAATTGCATTCATCCATTCATTCATATAGCCATTCACAGTGACCCAAATCACAAGAGATCAATGTAGAACTCAGAGGCCACCATATCAATTTACAATTATATATTTGCAAGTTATACCTTACAAGTGATCAGAATATATGCATGTGTAATTTTCAGCAACTCACATCAGACTTTTTAATTATTTCACTGTGAATAGAAATTAGTGCAAAAAGCAATGAGTTATATTGAGAAATATATTCTCTGGTAGTGGAGATACCTCTTGAACTCTCCCTAGTGTCCGGAATGTGGGTATGTGCTATATTTAGTATCTCTTTCTCTGGAGAACCCTGAATTAATACTGACAAAGTGTTGTTCCACCATTATTCTTGGATGCAGAAATCACTTCTTTTTAAAACAACATACTCTTTAATCAGGTTTAATGATACCATTGACCAAATATACATACACTGAGTGACTACTATATGCCAGGCTCTGAGGACTCAGCAGTTATTAAAAGAGACAAGTTCCTTGACCTCACTGTTCCATAAAGAAAGAAACATGCAGTGTGTCAGATGATCAGTGCTGTGGAAAATGTGAAACCCGGGAAAGTTGGAAAGACAGTGCTAAGCTAGAGGTGGGGACAGGGGTGGTCACTATTTTACACAGAGTGGTAATGGAAAGCTTCCATATTTTATATGTACTTACATAATGTTTCTTCAACTATTTTAAATATATGCACTTCCCCTTGTTATTAAAAACCTTCTATTTAACACATTGCAACAGCAGCAAAAATTACATATGAAGGTACCCTCATTTACTCTCTCTCTATTACTGTACATGTAAAGTATTCTAAAGCATCTCTATTTACAAAACATCTTCCACATAGTAGAGTATTTCTTAAGGAGTAGGTATAGGGGGGGTTTCCCCTCCCACTTATTTTCAAGGATGAGTATCAGCAATGTGGTCATTTCAAGGGCAGAGAGGAGGAAACAGTAGTATATGCTAAATGCAACGCTTCTCACATTTTCACATATCTAAGGCTGGCCAGCGAATCTTGGTAGTTCACACTTGGATCCTGAGGCAGTGGATCTGGAGTAGGGTCGGAGATCCTGCATTTCCAACACGCACCCAGGCAATGCAGCTGCTGCTGGGCCATGGACCACACTTGGAATGGTCAGGCTATAAAGAGCACTGTGCCTGAATCCAGGTGAGCTGAATGGTCTGTTTTACCATTTCTCTCATGTGTACTTCAAAAATCACATGCCAGCCTGGCTGGTGTGGCTCAGCGGTTGAACGTCATTTTATGATCCAGGAGATCATGGCTCGATTCCCGGTCAGGGCATATGCCCAAGTTGCAGGCTCGATCCCCGGGGGGGTGGGGGGGGGCATGCAGGAGGCAGTGGATCAATGACTCATCATTGATGTTTCTATCTCTCCCTCCCTCTCCCTTCCTCTCTGAAATCAATAAAAATATATTTTATAAAAAAAATCATATGCCATCTGAGAAACACATAGTCCCCCACCTTGTCTGTCTCCCCCGCTTGGCTGTTGTGAGTTGGATCATGAATGCAGGAGTTCTCTGTGAACTACGAAATGCCTAGTACAAGCATGTTTGAGTTCACTCTTTATTTCTCTCATTGGAAAGCTCACTGCAGGAAAGCCTCCCACATTCCACCTTTTGCAAGTGTCTGAAGCCAAAAAAAAATGGCAACATTAGCCACCAAGATATGCATGAAATGGCTGCAGTGCCATTAAGGTTCTTCCAGTCCTCATTGCCAGGAGTCAGACTGTTTAATCCTCATTAGGACCGATATCATCAAGGAGAAGGAGCTGGGAGACATAGTGACAATAAAACCTGAGCCTTGTTTTCCAGGAAATTGACATTCTTAGCGGAGCTGGGCAGGGCACGGGTCGTTAGGAATGGTGGAATCATCATTAAGCAAGAGCCAGTCAATCACACTGAAGGCGGCGGGCGAACCTTGTGTTTTCCCAGAAACGGATACTCTCAGCAGTATGTTCCCATCAGGGGCCCGCCATAACACACTCGACAAAATAAACAGGCATGTTGTGGTTTGCATTTCTGTCCCTGGGATGTGATCATCAAGTTGTCAAGTAATGAGATCCAAGAGATATAGAGTTTATGCAGATGGATCCATCGTAACCTCACAATAAGGAAAACCCACTTTATTTCACTCATTTAATTGACTGGAAATTAATCAAGTAAAGTATGATTTTTATCTTATTATGAAGGCTTTGCTGGCACTGATGGAGATAGATAGCAAGATGGATAGGTAAATGGGTTAATAAATATGTGAAAAAATAAGTGAATGAATAAGTAAAGGAGTGAGTGGATAAAGGTTTGACAGACCCAGTCACCTGGGAGTTGGTGACTAATGCGATTACATTTTTAACATGGCAGAAACTCCATTAAACCTAAGGTTCTAACTTGTATATGAAGAACACTAAAGCTATCGGAAGGTAGAAAAACCAAGTGCACCTACATGCAAATTGGGAAATTGGGAAAAGAGGAAGAAAAATGACAAAAGCCCAGATTCAAAACAATCTGTGAGGGCAGAAACCAAACCTATCAACCCATGAGTATATGTCTAGCACCAAGCACAGCTCCTAACACACAAGGAGCGCTTAATAAATATTGCTGAATGAATGAATGAATGA
This sequence comes from Miniopterus natalensis, assembly GCF_054644295.1. Lineage (NCBI taxonomy): Eukaryota > Metazoa > Chordata > Mammalia > Chiroptera > Miniopteridae > Miniopterus > Miniopterus natalensis. The sequence goes on from NC_142098.1 coordinate 29,466,175, forward strand.
GCGGGTGGGTGATTGTGGCAACTGTGCTAAGACTTTAAAGCATATGAGAATCACTTGTGGAGTACATGTGAGGGCTCCATTTCCAGAAAGTCTGATTCTCTAGTTCTAGGGTAAGTCCAAGATGTTTACATCTTCAATAACTGTCCCCAGATGACTCAGATACAGGTGAGCCTCACTGAGAAACCCCAGGACATTTTGTGTAAGAAATCCTTTCTGGGTGGCCTCAAAGAGGCAGTAGACATGCCACATGACATTTTGATGTGGACAGTTTAATAGCTCAACACTGAAACCACGTCTTTGATTTCAAGACCACGTCTGGAACGCTAAATTTGCCAGGTCACTCACTGAACATTTACCTCTGTAACCTGCAAGTGACATTTCCAAATATACTGTAAGTTCAGAGATTTCTGTGTCCCGCCTTTTCCCAAGATATGAGTTAGTACAGCCATTCTTAACCTTGGATCAACATTAGAACCACCTGATAGGGGGTGTTAAGAAAACCATGCTCGAGGAACCATAAGCCAGCAAAATCACAAATCTGGGGCAAGGGCTCAGGTATCGGCCTGTAGGACAGGGGTCCTCAGCACAGCCAGCCTGCGGGTCCTGGCCCCACACCTGCGCCACTTTCAGTGAAGGTTCACATGCCCCCCATCTTCTTCCCCAGCACGGGTTGCTTCATGTCTTAAAGTCATTTTATGTCCTGAATTCTGATTAAAAACAAGGGAAAAGCCCACTGCATGAAAATGAACCAGAGCAGATATGAACCGGGAAAGGATACATTTTTGAAAATGTAAGTTTCATGTCATTTGCTTTTATTTAATAATTTAGTTTGGCAAGGCCACTGGTCTGTACCATGGTCATGCAGCTTGGCTTCAGGAGGGGGGAAAAGTTTTGCAAATCCAGTAAGTGACCTCTGTCTTACTAGCCTGACCTTGAAATGACCTCAGATGGGTTCCTCAGGTATGAGAGGATCAGTCGCAAATCCATAACCTCTCTTTAGTAATTAAAAATATGTATGCACTTTATATGTGTCCTGTCTTGTTCTAGGCCAGACTTGAGGAAAGTTTAAGTGTAATTTGATCCATAAGGGAAGCATACATTAGAAGTAGGTGAAGACAATGAAGCTAAGCAAGACAAGGGCACACCCATAAAATGAAGATAAATATGATTCCATGTCACCATCTATTCTTCCCAGGGCCTCCCCAGACTGCCTAGAGCTCTCAGCCTGCAAGGTCTTCTCCCAACTTTATCTCGCTGACCACGCCCCTGTATTGTTCTTCCATCATCAGCTCTCACCAGACTCTCCCCGAGGGCTTGTTAACACCCAGACTGCTCGGCTCCCCACCTGAGGGTTTCATTCCCCAGATCTGGGGTGGGGCCTGAGAACTTGCTTTTCCCATAGGCCTCCAGGTGACGCTGCTGCTGCTGGACCTCACCAGGAAACCCACTGCTCCTACGGTTTCCTATTATTACATGCCTTCTTGGGGACAAGACGCAACATTTCCCCTGACTTACAAGGCCTTGTAGCTTTGGCTCACTTTTTTTCCTTAGGTCTGTTTAACAGCATTCTCTCCTTAGCCTCTAAGCTCCGATTACAGTGTGACCTTCGCCTAGTTGCTCAAATAGGCCACGTTCCCTTCTGCCACAAGCACGTGCAGTTTCCTCTCACTGTTAACCTTCCCACATAAACCCTGCCCCACCGCTGTCTACGCCACCATCTGTCCTGCTCACTCAACTCACCTGCCATTTCACAGGGAAGCCCTCAGTTTATTTCAACCAGGTTTTCTTGTTTTATACTCCCACCAAACTCTACTCTTTTCCTCTCCAACCCTGATGTCAACTGGCAAATAAACATTCCTGAGCATGATGTGGATTAACGCCTTCCTTCTCCTCTGGCCTCCAAAGCCCAAGAGAGGGGGACCCATGTTTGTTTGTTTGTTTGTTTGTTGCACTGATTTATCCTTAGATCCTAGCACACTACTCAGGACAGAGGAAAGCCATTTACTTTTAATGGAATCAGATCGCATACACTCGCAAGGAAATCAACTGTTCGGAATTATTACAACCATCTCTGATGCTTAAACCTGGGGGGGAGTTGATAGCAACCCAAAATCCTGGTCCACCAAGATGAACAAAACAAGCACTGATGTCATCCCAACTGCAAACCCAGTAATCAGGGTCTTGCCTCCTGTGTCTCACTCAGTTCCCAGGGTGGGCCAGGGGAAGACCTGCAGAGCATGCCACAGTGGTGACAGGTGGACGGAATGCGATACTCTGCAGGTACACTGCTCATGGCTGATGGTCTGGCTTAGTTCAGAGTTCATTGATAGCCCTCAGAGGAATAGATGGACTCTATATACTCCAGGCCATATTCCAAGGATATTGTTTCTCTCGGCCAAACTTTTGGAAAAATACTGCACATCATCAGGGTTTTTAAGATTTGACTCACTGGAGGGTAGTTTGGGCGGGTTCCAGTAAAGGGTGAAACCTTATGCTTTGCAAGCAAACCAGCCTAGATGAGAAACCTAAGCCCTGAGTAAGCTGCCCAGGGCCTCCTGGGATAGCCAGGGTTACATCTATGATCGTTTTCTCACTTTCTGACCTCCCTGATCTGCAAGCCTGAAGCTTTTAGGCTCCAGATTTGTGATAGGAAACAATACTGAAGGCACAAGGATTCATGCAGTGGGGAGAATGGGCGTTGAGCATGGATCATAGTTACCCGGGTTCAGAGTCTGCCTGTGCCATCAGCCAGCTGTATTCCAATGAGTAAATGATGTAAACCCTCTCTAACCACCGGTTTCCTCAACTGAGAATGTTAAATGTGTTGTTTTAAAAATTAGGGATAAATAAATGTATGTAAAATGTCCAGGTCATAAAGTACAATAAATGCTATTTTTGTTGTCTTCCTTGACTCCTGATTTTAATCAGCTATTATTTTTAAGAAACCTGAAGCCTCCCATATTACCACAAAGTAATGTCACAGGAATTTTCATTTGTGAAGCAAAGCAGATTTGAAGCCAGGCCAAGCCTGGCTACCAGCCTTTGTTCCTGTCCCCTCTAATGCCTTGAGAAAAACCCAACAGAAGCTTTTTTCAAAACACTAAAATAGAAAAAAGTGATTCCCCCAGGGCCTCGTCGATGATGGGGCCTAAAAGAATCAGGCTGCCTACTGCTCTCAGTAGGTGACCGCCGGGGAGGCACCTGGTCCCGCCTCAGAGGCTTTTGTTCACAGCTGAGTCCTGCCAAGAAGGGTGACCCCGAGCACCTCGTGGCCAGGTACTCACCTGGCCCGCGCAGCCGCCAGGTCCCCTCCCGGTGGCCTCTGCAAGGAGGTTTAAGTTTGTCAGCTCATTTTTCACTGGCAGCATCTAACTTTGGAAATGGCAAATGGTCTTCGGCTGCCCCCAGCTCTGATCAGCACACAGCACGTTTTTTAAGCCGACTCTCTCGTTTTTAATGCAGCTTGTGGAAAGTACTCAGAGCGTGGGGAGCCAGGTTTGGACCCGCCCCTGCCTCTGAAGGGGCGGGAATGGCCCGCGCAGCTGCGGTCAAGGGAAGGGCCAGGCCGTAGGCAGCACTCGGGGGCTCAGTGGAGCAGCAGCCTTTGGAGCTCAGGGAGGGGTGGGAGAGCAGCTCAGGCAGGCGCTGGAAACGGACATTAAAGGCCTGTCTTGTTCCAGGTTCTTACTATCTAAGCCTGGAGAGCGTGGCCCGGGGAGAGATTGTTTATGAAACGCCACTCCCCCTCTGGCCAGCTTCGGGAAGGGTGGAGAGAAGATAACGGAGACACAAGTAAAACACCGGTTGGGATGTTTCAAAGTACTTTTTGAAATAATCCAGATTTTAAAATTACATATATATGTGTGTGTGTGTGTGATGTAATTATATATACTATATAAAATGTACACTTATAATATATAATAAATGTAATTATACATAATATATAAAATATAATATACGGTGTCCCAAAATATGTATACACACTTCAACAGCTGATAGCTGTTAAATGAAAATGAAATGTACAGGGTATAAATACTGCCTTTATAATTATTCAAAGTGTGTGTATACAGTTTTTGGGACACCCTGAATATAATTATCCATAATTATATATAAACATGATATAAATATACTATACATATATAGATAATTTAAAAAATATAAAAATATATATGATTTGAAAAAGCATCTAGATATTCTTTCCTTACCCACTGCCTAACCAGGCATACCTGCGTGTGCATGCACACGGCCTAAACAGAGGAATCACAGTGAGGATGGAGAATGGTCATTATGTTGAGGAAGGGAGTCTAAGGAAAAATCAACTGGATGTGGGAAGAGATGGGGGAAAGAGCAGGTTTTTTGGTTAATGGCTTAGTGTGTCTGAGTGGATAAGAAAATTATCTAGAGGGAAGCTCTGAACAAAAGTCCTTCCCTCCAGTGTGCTGCTTCTGCCATTTGTAAGATTAGCAGATTGGAGGGCAGGCCTTCATCAGGGGAGAGGGAATGTGTGATCTCCGCTGCCACCGCGGCGATGCCCAAGGTGGCCTCTGGTCAGCCAGCAGCAGCTGCATTTTTGGAAGGAAGTTGGTGATTTGAATTTTCAGCACGAAGCTCTACATGCAAATATTTAAAAGCCAGGGTTAGTACTTCAGGGCTTGCTGCATGTTTGAACACCAGGATAAGAACATTTAATAATCTCATAACCTGGGATGATAAAGCTGGCTTCTCAGTGTGCCTAGGCTGTTTAAATAAAAATTCAGCCAAAGACACTATTTCCCAAAATGTTGAGTTCTCTGCAACAGGAATCCATGAGCTGGTTCTGTGTCCTTAGATAATTTATGTATGCCGCCTCAGCCTTCATTTCCTTAACTCTAAATGGGGTTATTAATACTGATCTCATCAGACTTCAGTGAGGACAGAATGACAGAAAGTGAGAAAAATGACCACCATACTTTTTAACACAGAGAGAGGCTCACTTGAAGTTACCCCCTCCATTCCTCTGTTTACAGGGTGCAGCCTCACGTCATGAAATAGATGATAATTTGGAGTCAAATAGGCCTGGAGCCTATCTTATAAGCTTCAGTAATTTCCCTGAGCCTCAATTTTCTCATCTGTGAAATGGGGATAAGAGTAGCTGCTTTACATGGTTGATGAAGTCCATGAAGGCAATAATCTGGTCCCATTTACCCTCATTCAACATAGGGTCTCAATAAATTGGATCAGCTGTTACTGAAAGAGCTGCAACCGGAAGCAGAGCATGGTAATAGCCAGTCCAGGAGAGGAAAAAATGGGAACATTCTCTTTTTAACTAAGTTAAATGGTGATGAATGTGTGTGTGTGTTGGGGGGGTGATGAATATGTGCAGGAAATAGACGCCTAAGCTCTAAATCATTGGGAAAGAAACACGATCTAAATTTTTTTCCCATACTAATAACAAGATTATAACAATTCAATTAATGGAAAACAATTTATAGCAGCATTGATCAAATACTACATGGCAGACACAGCCCTAGGTTTTGAGAGAAACAGAAGAAAATACAAGCTCTCGCCTGCTTTCCACAAAGAGTAACCTACAAGCAAGGAAGAGCAGGGTGGACTCAGTCTTCCAATTAGCGGTAAGCACATGTGTGGCAACCCACAGAACCTCTTTCTTAGCTTTCTTTTTTTCCTTACGTGACCAATACTTGCCCTTGCAAGGAGTTAATTCCTCTGGAATAACCCAACAACTTTGACTTTTAAAGAACTAAATCACAGAAGTAACAGAAGATTGTGCTCTTCACAAGAGGTTCACGCAGAGACTCAAAAAGACCTTGAACATCTTTAAAATATGGGCCTCCATCGAGGGAAGCAAAATGCGTTTTTCCATTTCTACAAACTTTAATATATTTTTCATCTGGGGTTATTTCTATACTGTCAGCAGAAAAAAATCTTTGCATGTGGCTGTATATTTATGAGTGAGTTTTATCTCTAAACAGATTTGTAACTAAAAACAGAAATATCTTTTTATGGGAGACAGCTGGTTGGGAGATTAAAGATACACATGGTTGCGGGGGGAGAGGCTCAAATTAACAAACATTCCTAGACATAGAATGTCTGTGAGTATTAGGAATCTTTTAACTTCTGACCTAAAAAATATCTAACCCCCACCAGTTTCCCAGGATAGATTTCAGCCTATTTGGCACTTAAAAGAAAGAAAGAAAAAATCTTGGAAAGCCTAGTTATAGAGCTATAACTCTTCAAAATCTTAAGGAATCATAGATAACCTATAAATACTATGTGAACATAAAATTCCTAAATACGCAGTTCCATTTATGGCATTCAGAGAAAAAAACAAAAAAAACCACACAGTCAAATTGGGCCAACTCTGGGCTTGCTTTCTCCCTCTTAGAATACAAAAAAGATGTGCTTCTGAAATTTTGGATTTGATCACATTTCGAGCATCTGCCACATCTTTGTGCTGGGAATGTGCCGTCATTGCAATGGAACTGTTCTTGGGTTTATTTTCCAAAGGGCACTGGCAAACATGAATCTTCCAACCTTTTCATTGAGGCTGGTGAAACCCTTTGAATTTGGTAAACCATTCTCCAAACTGGATCTAAGACACCAACGATCAAACCATCCCCAGTTGTTTCCTAGTCCAGGAATGGATTTTAAAATACATGGTCAGAACTCAGGCTGACTTCCCCTGTGGCTGTGGCCACTGTCATGGGAACATTGGTGGGACAGGGTTTGAGGATAATCACTTTCATGTGGGGAGCTCCATACCTCAACTCAGGAGTCCCATGGGTTTGAAGCTGACTTAATATTTAGTATCATCTGAATTAGACCAAGGCATAGGATTGGCTATGCTTGATTTTAACATTAAAACCAAAGTTGCAATCACCAGGGTTGGCAGATGCAGGAGAAATTATTTTTTGCCAAGTCTGTTTCCTACATTTTCCCCAATTTAGCTGGGTATTTCTCATAATTCCATTATTAAAACTGATTTCCATGTTTTAATTTGTTTGAAAAGGGAATGTGTGTCAAATATGGAAACCCAATATGAACTGCCACAACTAAAAGGTTATGTAAAAATAAATACAATAGCCCTGGCTGGTGTGGCTCAGTTGGCTGGGCATCATCCCCATGCACTAAAAGGTTGAGAGCTCCTGGGGGGGCGTGCAGAAGGCAGCTGATTGCTGTTTTGCTCTTACATTCATGTTTCTTTCTCTCCCCTTCCCTCCCCCCTCTAAAAATCAATTAAAAAAAAATTAAAAATACAGTAATAATAAAACAAACAAAAGACTGCTATATATCATTGCTTCCTGAAGACTCTCAGCCTGTGGTTGTTACTGAGTAAAATGGGGTAGGCAAGGCTTAATAGATATTAAAGGCCAATTACCAATAAAGTCATTGAATAGACTGATCGATTACTGATCAAGTTATACTTTTACGCCCTGTAATATTTATTGTCATGTGCTCATATTACCATGAACCACCACCATGAATACTCTCAGGGGTTAGTTTTGGGGAATCCTTCTCTACTGGACAGCTGCTACTACTACACAGAACCCATATCGCTTGATGAGGCACAACGTTTTCAGGGCTTATCAATCATGAGTCCCTGGGAGTGGATGAATTTTAGATTCTTTCTTGATCTCTCTCCTGCCCAAACCCTTCCTGCCTTATCTTTTTCATTCTAGAATTCAGACATAGGGTGAAACCTTCCTTGGCTCGTCTGTCTCCACCTCTCATATACATACATTGCTTCTACAGCCTTGAAAATTCCCCACCTTAAGGAAGTTCTTACTCCCACAAACATGCCTTTGTCCAGTTAGGCAACTTCCACTTATCCACTAAGACTCAAAGAACCATTAGGGGGCAAGTTGATCATAGATGTTAAATGTGCTGCCTATTAAGGAATCTATTAATCAGAAATACTTCTGTAAAGGTATAAAAATATGAGTACCAGAGTGATTATTTTAGCAGTTTGAAAAAACACAAAAATGGAAGTAATGACAATATCCATAAATATAAGACTAGCTAAACAACCAGGATTCCTCCATAAAAGATAATATTTTGAACTGGTTAAAAATAATGGAGTCATCTGTATACTTAGAGGGGAAGATAGCCACCTGATCTATATAATTTTCTGAGTGCCTCCTTGGTATTTACTTGGATTAATTTATTCATTGAAACTTTACAAATCACGAAGGAGTAGCAGCATTACCCCACCCTATAGATGAGGGACCTAGGACATAGGGAGGAAAGGAGGCTATTTGCCCAAAGTCATCCTGTTAGTGTAGAGTTAAGATTTAACCCTAAAAAATTTTCTTTTCTTTTTCTATTTTTATACATTTAATTAAAAAAAATTTTTTTTAGTTTTTATTTATTGGGGTGACATTGGTTAATATTATATAGGTTTCTACATTTCTATAACGTACCACCTGTATACTGTACTGTGTGTCCATCACCCAGGTTAAGTCTCCTTCCATTACCATGTACCCGCCCCCCCCCCCCCCCGACCTCCTCCACCTTCCCTACCCCCTTCCCTCTGGTTATCACATGCTGTCTGTCTATGAGGGGTTTTTCCCTTTGCTTAATCCCTTCACCTTTTCACTCAGCATCTCATCCCTCCCCTCTGACAACTGTCAGTCTGTCCTCTGTGCCTGTGCGTCTGTTTCTATCTTGTCTGTTAGTTTATTTTGTTCACTAGATTCCACATGAGTGAAATCCTATGGTACTTCTCTTTCTCTGACTGGCTTATTTCCCTTAGCATAATGCTCTCCGGGTCCAAAACTCAACACCAAAAACCCCACAAACGATCCAATTAAGAAATGGGCAAAGGCTCTGAACAGACGCTTCTCTAAAGAGGACATACGGATGGCCAAGGGACATATGAAAAGATGCTCAACGTCACTAATCATCAGAGAGATGCAAATTAAAACCACAATGAGATGTCACCTCCCACCTGTCAGAATGGCTCCATCAATAAATCAACAAATAGCAAGTGCTGGTGAGGGTGTGGAGAAAAGGAGACCCTCGAGCACTGCTGGGGGGAATGCAGACGGGTGTAGCCACTGTGGAAAGCAGTATGGAGTTTCCTCAAAATATTAAAAAAAATACAGAACTGCCTTATGACCCAGTGATTCCACTTCCAGAAATTTAGATCTGAGAATTTTCACGACTTAGCGAGTTCTTTTAAATTTTCGACTGCAAGGTAAGTCTTGAAGAATATACCTCAGATTGTTAACTTGATTTACCTTGGAAGGAAGTAGATTCCCAAGGGTTATGTCTGCATCTCCAACAGAGGACATGGTGTTTTTCCTCATTGTCTAGTTGGCTGGCGCCATTAAGCCCTATTTAGAGGTTGGAGACATGAGAAGGGACATGTCTATTTATGTTCTGGGTCCAGTACCAGGCCCATAACATTACTCTGTGAGCCCCAATGTCCGGGGTGAAGGTCTGAAGGGACTCAGCCCTGCAGGATTGGGTTTTCACAGCCAAAGTCTAGAGATCTCACTGGGGCTCACTGGCTTCTAGTCATGACTCCTCGCCACTTCCAGTCTCCTTGACCACCTCGGTCTGGCAGTTTTTATACCTAGCTCCCCTAGCTCCGTCTCATTTCCACCTCTTCTAAAAATTGGTATTCGTAAGGCTTCCTGAATATCAGAGCCCAGCGTATCCCTCCTTTTTTGTGGCGGGGACATTTTTATTTCCAGAGTAATGCTGAGCATACATTGCTGTCCCCAAGTTAGCATGGGCGGGGCTGAAGGTGACTGCAGCCGGTGGTGCTCGTCTCTGGATCCCATCTGTGTTTTCAAGGTGAAGCACAGAGATATATTCTGGGAGCTATTGGTGAAGTCACTGAGGCAGCGGCTGGCTTATTTTTAAGTGCATTATAGTCATTACTGACAAATCTCTCTGATAATCTTTCTTTGGAAAGGAAAGCCTGGGGTGGTGTGACAAGTATTGTGAAGTACCACCTTCCCACTGACAATAACATAATTACTATTATAGGTGTTATTATTCCACAGAGGTTTATTTGCAAACTTTAAATGGCAAGTATTTTTATCTAGTTTCATGCCAGATTCCAGGCGTCCCTCTCCCTGTCTTGGTTAACAAGCATCCATTGGAAATAAGTCTGCTCCTCTGTGAACATTTCCATGATACCGAGTGGCAAAGATGACTGAACATCGGGGGTCTGAACTGTGGCCACGAGATCGGCCTTCCCGCTGGGTCTGATGATATGGGGCAGACACTATTGTGTCCTTCATGTTCAGAATCCCTCATGGTCTCAAGAAAACATCAACACAAACAATCCGCATTTCAAAGACTGCGATATTGAGGAGTCATCTGATTTGACCAAGGTCGTGAGCAAGTGGCAGACATGATTCAGACGTGCAGATTTCCTGACCTAAAAACCCAACATATTGTCTAATTCCAGCTTTCAACGCCAGACCACAGAGTTGCTCGGTAACCTCCCATCTCTGAAAGGAGTTTCTCTAACAAATCTGAACGCTAAGAAAAATCCTGTCTAAGTGCTGGGTTGTGGCCACCCTGAAGCGGTAGGGACCTACGGGGTAGGCACCGCTGGCTGGGTCTGCTGCCGGGGAGTGGGGTCAGCCAGAGGGTCACTTGTGATGGAAACTGTGGGTGATCTTTGCAAGGTGGCAAGGGGGGATCTCTGCCAGGCCTGCCCTTCCTCTGCAACAGTCATTCCCAGTAGTGTGTTGGGAGCCCCTTGGTCCCCTCCCCAGGTCCTCTGCACAAGCAACAGCTAGTCACAGTTTGCAATGCGATAAGTTTAATATATAAAAGCTTGGGTAGGAGTTTGTTTTGTCCTTCCTAATGACAGCTATGCATTTTGGAAGCTCCCAAACCTCAGCCCTGTGCTGTATCAGCACACAGCTGTGGGATGTCTTCCAAAGAAGATGTTTATTTTTACTGACCCTTCCCCTCCCACGCTTTAGCTTTATTATTATTATTTTTTATGGGTTTAAGTGTGAACAGTCACCATCCACATGAAATCTTCCAGCTGCTTCTGGAGCTCTTTGGAGACTATGGTATGAAAGCCAAAGTCTACCCTGCATTGTTGGAGATGCTCTATGAGGGCAGAACCCTAGAAACAGGGGCGAGGCCAAGGCTGGGAGCAGACGGCAGGGAAAGTCCAAGCCAAAGATGCCTCTGGACCCTTGGTGGCCGGGGGATGGTCAGCAGACATGCCAAGTCCTGGTGGCTCTGCTCCTGTTTGTTTCCCTGCTGTCCTCTGTGGATTTTAGGACTTGCTTTTTCCAGTGCTTTCCATTTCTTCTAAAGCGAGGGGGCCCCAAGCTTTCTATCAGGAGCTGCAACTTTTAACCTGATGGGAAGGTAATGAGGCCTACTAGATACATTCCAAGTGTGTGATGTTGCATTACACACTTTTTAAAAACTTTTTTTTTTTAGCTAAAATTCACATAACACGAAATTCGCCATTTTAACCTTTGAAAGCTTACAGGGCAGTGGTTTCGTTTTTGGAGCGCTCAAAGCAACCCTTGCCACTATCTAACCTCAGAATATTTCTATCACATCACCTCCCCAACTCCCATCAACAGTACGCTTCACAGAGGAGAAACCGGAGCCTCAGAGACCTGGAGGGACACGACCACCAAGCTGGGCAGTGGTGGAGCTGGGGCTCCCATACTTGAGGGCCTCGCTTCAGAGCTAGCTGTGCCCATTCACTGCAGGGCCACTCACAGTGGGGTCTGCTGACACATGGAGACATTTAAGTGCCACTAAAAGCAGTGATTTACTTCTTGTAAGAGACCCAGAAAATCAGATGGGGAAGAAACAAGCGGTGGCATCGAGCTTGAAACCTATCAGGGAAAAATTAGAGGTATCCTGGGATTGCAATCTGTCACTTAGGATGGAGCTTCTTTCTTCTCACTGCTGGACTATTAAGGCCCTGGGATTCTCTTTCCCCCAGTTTATGTTGGTTTTGGGGTCTCAAGTTTGCGGCCGAGCCCTTGCATCTGAGCCCTTGTCCTCAACTCTGTTTCCTCAATGACCGCACTTCAATGACATATACTTCCTTTTAATACCCCATTCTACTGAAATTTTCCCATTCAGAAGGAAATATTTAAAAGCACTGCCTTGAAGAATCGACATAGTAAAAATGTCAATTCACCCCATATTGATGTATAGGTTTAATGCAATTCCTATCAAAATCCCAGCAAGACAAACTTATTCTCAAACTTACATGGAGAGACAAAGGACTTAGGACAGGTGAAACAATTTTGAAAAAGAAGAATAAAGGAGTCACTCTATCTGATTTTAAGGGTTATTTTGTAGCTGCAGTAAAGAGAGAAAGGGTGGTATGTATGAGCAGAGAGGGAAAGATACAGAGCAAAGGAACAGAACAGAGACGCCAGGTACAGGCTCATGTAAATACACCCAACTGAATTTTGACAAAGCACAAAAAGACAGGCTTTTCAAGAAATGGTACTGGGACAGTGGGACATCCGTAGGCCAAACAAACAAACACACACAAAAAAACAACAACCCACTTTGACCTAACACTCACAACTTGTATAAAAATGAACTGAAAACATATCACACACTTAAATGAAAAATCTAAAATGATACAACTTTTAGAAAAACAGAATAAAACCATCAGGATCTAGGGCTACACAAAACATGTTTATGCTTGACACTAAAAGCATGAACCCTAAGAGGAAAACACATTAAACTGGACCACATAAGATTTTTAAATTGCTCTGTGAAAGACCCTGATAATATAAGACAAGCTGTAGGCTGGGAGAAAGTATTTGCAAACCACAAACCTGGCAAAGGATTCATTTCTGCAATGTGAGGAGAACTCTTGAAACTCAAGAGACCAAAAACACACAAAACAACAACTAACAAAACAATTCAATTAGAAAATGCACAAAAAACATGAAGAGCTATTTCACCAAAGAGAATATATTGATGCCAAATAACTACATGAAAAGATGCTCAGCGTCGTTAGCTATTAGGGAAATGCAGATTAAAACCAGGAGATATCATCACAACCTATCCAAATGACTAAATTACAAAATAGAAAAAATACCAGATTCTGGCAACAATAAAAAGCACCCGATTCACTCCTCCATCCGTGTTGGGAATGTAAAACAGTACTACCACTCTGACGGCCAGTTTGGCAGGTTCCTATAAAACTAAATATGCAACTATTACATAACTCAGCCATCGCACTTGGGCATTTATCCTAGAGAAGTGAACATGTATGTTCACACACAAACCTGTACATGAATGTTCACAGAAACTTTTATTCACAACAGGCAAAGCTTATAAGCAACCCAAACGTTCTTCAACAGGTCACTGGTTAAGCAAACTGTGGTACATCTCTACTATTAAATACTGTGTGGCAATAATAAAAAAAGATGACTACTGATACACATAAAAAGTTGCATGGATATCAAGGGAATGATATTGAGTGAAAAAAAGCCAATCTCACAACAGTAAATACCATACAATGCCATTTACATAACATTCTTGCAATAACAAAATTATAGAGATGAAGAGATGAGAGTTGCCAGGCCTTAGGACTGGGGTGAGGGGATTGGTGGGTGTTGCTATAAAAGTATAATGTGAAGAAGCCTCACGGTAATGGAACAATTCTCTACCTTGATTTAATTATGGTGGCGGTAGTGGTTACACAAATCTACACATATGACAAAATTGCATGTAACTATACACACACACAAATGAGTGCACGTATGTAACTGATGAAACCCGAATGAGCCCTGTGAATTGTACCAACGACGTTTCCTGATACCAATACCCTACATAGTGATACAAGATGTCACCACTGCAGGAAACTGGGCAAAGGATATATGAAATGTTCCCAGATATTATTTTATAACTTCCTATGAGTCCATAATTATTTCAAAATAAAAAGTAAAAAATAAAAATTCCCTTGAGCACAGTAGCTCTACAAATGATCCCCATTTTTTTCTCCCATGAAAAGGAGCCTAGATTTGCCTCCCATGCTCCTGGCTCTCATTAAGTCTATCACTTCCAATCTCCTTTCCCTCCTACCAATCCATTCTAATTATTTTCCTTGAGGTCTCCGGCAATGCTTTGGTCTCTTCTGGGTCTTCTGGAGGGATCTGATCACGTGGTGAATATTCACCAAACTGTGTCCTGCAGAACCACTAATTAAAGACATTCAAGTAGGGAAATGTGCAGCCGAGTCTGTTACTCAAATACATTCCTAACACATTGAGTGAAACAACTTACTTTGCTGCTAAATTTCCCAGAGCCCTAAATAAGGTAATTTGCTCTAAGTCTGTAAGAATCTGTCAGAGCTTGGAGAAATCCCCTAAGTATCTTTTCACATCAGCCTTCTCTCAGGGAGCTGGCTCCTGGGGCCAGTGCTCCATAGGAGAGCGCCTTTGGAAACTTAGCTGTGCAGTCTACAGCCGCACACCCTACACACTCACACGCACTTCCACGCCATTCTTTTTATGTATTCTTCCTCTGACCTCTGTGTTTCTTCATGATTCATGTTATTTGTTCTATTACTGTCTCCCTAAAGGCTCATTATATTTCTTCCTTGCAACCTCCCATCCTGCTTCCACAACTATGATCCCATTGTGCCGTGAGATTCAGGATTCAGGATGCACACCTCTCTATTCTGCTTGTCCTCTCTTGATGTCAATTTTCATGGTTTCATCTATCTCTATTGGCTCTCTTCTAAATTTGTCCTACTCAGATGTCACCTCTCAAATGGGGCATGTGTCCAATCAACAACTGGGCATTTCCATTGGGTGTTGTGAAAGCAACTCCAAACCAACGAGTCCAATGACTAATTGAAATTTCCAAATCCTAGTTGTTATGGGCTGCATGTCTGCATCCCCCACAAATTCATATATCGAAGCCCTAACCCTCAATGAGAAAGAGCGTGACAGCGAGAAGAGACTGACGTGAATTCAGGTCATTGCCCACATTCATATCTTGAAAGAGTCGTAAAGGGATCAGTGGAAGGGTGGCTGTACTGATACATGCACATGTGGTTAAATAAGTAGCGGATCATGGTGTGTAAGAGAATATTCCTTAAATATGTGGGGGGAAAAGAGCTAAGTTCCTAGATCACCCAACCTGAGACACAAAACAGGGAGAACTGCCTTTGCCGATCTCCTACCAATAAAGGCACAAACCCTAGCGTTACTGAAGCCCTAATTCTAGAAGTAACGGTTGCCTACAAACTCCACATGAAACAAAAGATATATGGAAAAACCATAAAGCCACTGGCAAGATATACTGTCCTGCCCCATCAGTGGATTTCCTGTAGACTTTAATTTCCTTATCAGGAAATTGGGGACATTGGATGAAGTAATGTGATAGGATCACCCCACCTTAATATTCTCTGGGCTTTCTGCTGGTGGATCGGCTGGGATTAAAGCTCTTGCTAGGGTGGCTTTCACGAGCTTGGCCTCAAAGAACCGTGCATCACTTCCAGCACGAGCAGGATGGGACTATGGGGCCTCAGTAGATCACCTGTATCTGTCCAAGCTCCCCTTGGGCAACCCACCCATCTGTTCTCATTTCTATTGCAGGTTTAGTTCCCGAAGGTGGGATCAATGACTCAGGAACCTTATTAAGGAGCACTCTTGGGATCAAAACCTGTGGAGGGACAGGGAAGGAAGCAGAAGTGGGTAGAGGGAGAAGTCAAGTGCAACGTAGTCTCAAAAAGCATTCAAGTGACTTCATGAGGAGCTCAGAGACTTGGACGGCCTTTTAGAGCGGTCCCCAGTTGGAGCAGAGAGACAGGCCTCTCAACCCTGTCAACCAGGCATCGGGTAAGGCTGCCCCAGTTGAGCAAAGCAGTTCTCTTCAGCCAACACACTTCTTGGAGAGGATGGGCTGCTGGGTGCTACCTGGCAGTGACACTTTCAGTGGCTGGACAATGAGCTCTTTGTCCCTAAAAGGAGGTGGGGTGGCCCACCATAATGACGGATTCTGTTCCCAGGTAAAGCGGTATCTGGAAATCAGTAATGCCTCTCAAAGAAGCAGGAAGGCCTTGTGCTGGCCGAGGTGTCTTAAAGACTGGTTGGAATTCTCAGTGGTTGGAATTGTCATTGACATTCATAGAGTCATTTACTGGCTGGCCTGTAACCTCTTCCTCGAAGTCTTTTGTTGCCTGGCTAATTTTATCAGAACACAGCATTTTCACTCCCTTTTAAATTAGGTCTCCATTCAACATTCTTTTGGATAGATTGCCTGACACAGGTTGAATCATATAAGGTTGACTTGATGGGAAATCAATTTGATGGAATAAACTAGAAAAATGGATGAATTTATGAATGAGTGGATGGGCCTATTTGATGGAAAACAGAACCCTCTGCCCAGTTATCTTCAATTCTTCCCTCTTTTCCTTCTGTTGCAACATCAAGGAGAAATAATGAGGTTAAAACTGTAGCTCTGGTCAGAGAGAAGGAAAGTGAAATAAAGTACACCAGGGCAAAAGGGGATCAATCTTGTTGATCTCAAATGCCCCGGCTCTTGGGTCCGTCTCTGTTTATTTGCATAGATCACACCACTTGTGATTTCTTAGCCTCCACTCTGGTTTCATCCAAATCCCATCCATCCCTCCTGATCCAAAAGAATTCCCCTAGATGGCTCTGTCCTTAACAATCTATGTTGCTCTAAACCAATTTGGCTCACTGCCTGACTAACAGAACTCAAGGTAAGAAAAGTCCATTGATCACACATTCTGCAAGCAGATTGTGTTACGACTTCAAGACTAAAGAGAGATGGCCAAAGCTCAGTTCTTCTCTCAGGAAGTTTCTTTCCCTTTTTAAGATATTTCACAGCTGTGCCACATGGCAGTCGTTACCGTAGAAGATACAAGGTGTGCTAAGGGCAGAAGATGTATAGTAATACTATTTTTAAAAAAATAAATGAATCAATGTATAAACAGGTTTGTATTTTAGAAAACCATTCCGGGTGGATGGGTAAAGTTATGATGGAGGAAGACCAGGTCGAGGGAGTTGCCTGAAATGAGATCCGGAGCTAGGATAGTGGGCGACAAGTCAGAGAGCTACCTGGATAGTCAAGAAAACAGTGCCCTACTTAGGGACACACACAGCCCCTCTCAGGGATCTGTCATCACAACATGTCGGGTCAATGAATGAATGATGACAGGTCTGCACCCTGTCACATCCAAAGTAATAAATCCACAAATTTAAGGCGAGATTATTTTTTTTTTCTTACTATTTTAAGTCTTCCTCTTCAATCTTCACATTTCTCCCTTTCCCCCAAGTTGCAGCAAATGCAATTATAGTTCCGTTTAAGTAACGAAGCATTTTACATAGTGATATTTTTACATTTTGAACTCGGTTGCCCTAAACATATTTACATTAAGACATTTGGGGAGCAAATTTGTAGTCTGCCAGGTATCAACTTATAGTAAAGCTTCATTTCAGCAGTTTACCAGTGAAATAAAAGCAAATGAAATTGGAGTTGTCTAATTATCATTTTTGGTTTAGGAATGACCAACTGAGAAGGTAAAAAGGCTTCCTCTTAAGCTCAGTGCTATAGCATTAAGCATCTCATTTATTGGTTTAATACATGTAGTTTTGAATTTTAGATTTAGAAAAATTGTGTCTCTTACCCATCTCCCAGTCTCACGTGCTTACTCTCACCAGGCTCAAGCTATAAAAGGTGACTCATTTTGTCCCCGAAACACCGCATTTTCATTTTTTGTGCTTTTGTTTATGGGTTTCTTGAGTGATAGATGTTTTCTCTAACACTCCTTTCCCTGTTACTTAACTCCCAGGTTTCCACTTTGAGAATTAGCCACTGTCTTCTCTGTCCAGAATACATCATATTAATATGTGTCATTATTAATGTTTGGCATGAAGGATATGTTTAGTAAACATCTATTGAATTAAGTGTGCAGAGGCCATGAGAGAAAATAAAAAACTAGGAAAGAAATATATATGTAAAATCTCAATAAATGTACACTTCAGATTTTTGCATTTCACTGTATATAAATTTTTACATTGAAAGATAAATATTGTAAATAAATATTAAACTCTGGTTAGTAGTACAAACTGAATTAGGAAGGGGAATTGTACAGTTATCTACCATTTACTTGGAAGTGCATAAAAAACGGATGGATTGATTGACAGTGGATAGAGGGATGGATAAACGGACAGACATGTGATGTACAAAACAAGTAAAATGTTCATGGTAGAAACTAGCTGGTAGGTATGTGGGTGCTGACTGTAAAAGTCTTTCAGCTTTGCTGAACGTTTGAAATTTTTTATTAAAAAAAGATAGTTGGGTAGAATATCAAGGTGGAAAGGAAAGATTAACCAAAGAATGTATAAATGCAAAGTAATCAGTACAATCCCTCCCGACTCTGATAATCAGCATTAACACAATTTTTTCCATTAACTTATTTTTAAGTATCCACTGCGGTTCACATACAGCGTTTTGCCCCAAGATAGATAGAAAAGAGGCTTTGTAGAATATTTCCATGTGAGGAAGAAACCATAAAAGGTCACCCAGGTGGTACCTCTCTTTGTGCACACTTACCTAAATATTTAGGCATCAATCTCATATGATACCACAGCTCATAAACGGAGAGATTAACGGTGGCTTATGTGTTTGGAGGCAGGGGCGTTTTATGGAAACAACCAACCCAAGATTTGTAGCAGGATCACAGGGAGCTCTGGCCTGAAGCCATTACATCATTCAAATACAGTCTTTTATTTATTTGAATTTCAAGGAAATAAATTAAGGACACATTTGAGGGGTGAGAGTGAAGCTTCGGAAACCACATATATCCTTCTTCAGACTTTAGGGTTTAGAGTAGACTAATAAATAAAGGGCTAGGTTGGTTAGACTTAAGGGAAGTAGAGAAAGCAGTAAAAAGGACCTAGTTTTAAGGCCAGAGTCAGCTAGTCCCTTGGCAAAGGCACCTAATTCACAAGTTAATTCGCTTTATTTGTGACTCAAGTATACTATAAACTCTCCATAAATCAATTGCCTCATCTGTAAAATGGAGCGATAGGCTCTACCTGGGACTGTTATAGGCTTCCTGCTGAACAGGAACGTGGCAGATTGAAGACCCCGGTTTGTCTCTGGTCCCTCCCAAGAGTTCATTACTGTAACAGCAAAAGACTAAAAGAGGCACAAGCCTAAAAGGGTAAGAAGAACAAAGGAGGAAATCGAGAAGAGAAGAAATGGAAACAGGTTTTGAAGATAGAAAGCAGATGGAAAGGTAAAAACTGACTTAGTGGAATGGAAACAGTTGGGGGAACCAACAAAAGCGAGCCACTCTGTGTCTGAGAACTTGAGAAAGGCTCTGAAATTGGACACTCCAGTCGTCTCAGAAGGCAGAGTGAGTTGCAAGAATGAAGTCAGGAGGGTTTCTTTAATGCCTTTATGAGGTTGCTCAGATCCTCCGGTCACTTCTTCCACTCTGCGGGACCAGGAAACCACCATTTCCCAACTGCAGTGGGCTGTGAATTTAATACTTAGAGAAAGTGAACCAGACACTCCAGCCTCAAGGCCATGAGGCCCAGATGAGGGTTTAAATGAGTCAACATATTAAAAGGAAAGAGATGAAGTGTGAACAGCTACAGACTGAAAGGTGAGACTCCAGCTCAAATCCCCTTTCCTTGTTTGGCTCCTGTAATTTTGGTGAGACGTCTTAGAATTCTAGGAAATGTGAGGGTTCTTTACTGGGGACACTAACCAGCTCAACAGAAAGGGGAAAAAGATAGGTTAATAGATGAAGGGAAGCCTGGAAAGACAGAGAGGCAGAGCGGGAGACAGAGAGAGACACACGGAGAGAGATATTGTATAAAGCTTTTTAGGAATGTGGAGAGCGGGAGAGGGAGATGAAATGTTTGACAAGGGGAAGTGGCTATAAAAGTCCTGAATCTCATCTTCATGCCAGGAAGTCAATAGAGAGTATCTAAAAATGAAAAAGTACAGTATGAGTGTGAGCATATTATTTAGAAATATGAAGGTAAATACTTGGTCAAAAGGCGAAAACAGCCAACGGATCTGACAGTCGTTTTTAGAAATATAAGGGTGGGGAGGGTTTGAGCTGGGAACTGTTAGTTCTGTTACCTACGTTACAGAATTATGTGATTTTTTTGGTAAAACTATGTACATATTTTACTTTTGCATATGCATTAGGGCTCATCTATAACACAGGCGCCTGCACGTGGTGGCGGTGAGTCCTGGTGGGTGAGATGTGAGCTCTGAGCTCCGATGTTGTCTGGATTCTTAGTCTGGTTCAATCTTTTACAAACTGTGTGGCCTTAGGAAACTTACACTCACGGCCTTAATCCTCTCGTCTGTAAAATGAAGACAATTTCATAATAAAACAAAGGACTTATTTCATAGCTTTGTGTGGGACTTAAAGAACTAGTACATTTCAGTGGATTTGGATAGTTTCCAACAAGCACAAAGTGCTCAATAATGTAGTTTCATTACTATGCAGGGCCATTTAAGAACGATGTTCATGTGTAACCATACACAGCCAATAATAAAACGAAGCTAAGGTCTATATTGAGAAGCCAGTTATAGATTTTTAAAAATAGGAAAATCCTGGAAATACAGCAACACAAAAGAGTGATTTTTTTTTCTCTCTCTCAGTTGTGAAGTTTCCTGCACTTTAAATTTCTCAATAGTAAACATATCTCACTTTTACAATCAGAAATTAAACCATGATTTTAAAATGCAAATGAGCTTCGGAAGATAAATCTAACTGTCAGAGGGAGAAATGATATGAAGATTAAATGAGAAATGGTAACATCTGGCACATCCCGACAAGATACTGGCTTTGTCCAAAGGTAACGTTCCGAAAGCAAGGTGACTTAACTGGTTTTGTCCAATCTGGGCTCCAGCTGTGACCTGGGGTCCTGGCAACACATATACCCATCCCCACAAGTATCTGAAGAAATTCCTTTATTCATATGCATGTGCAGCAACGATAAGTCAGTTAGCCAAAAATGACTTAAGCCATTAGTCATAAGCACTGCTGTATACCAGTGTTTGATAGGTAGTAAACCGCTTAAATATATTTATTGATTGAACTGATAAAGAAATTGGGATAAGCATTACATACAATTTACTCTATTCTTCTCTCACGTGTAATTATGTGAAGCCACCCAAATGAGTCACTGATTGTATTCCTAATACAGGCTCTCAATTCCCCACTCACTACGGAATTATTCAGCCCCATCAACAACCACTATCATGGGGCAACTGTATCTGTTCTGGGTTTTTTTTGGACTTCTTCCCACATGCTGCCCAAGTTCTGCTGATTGGCTCCTGTTTACTGCTCTGTGTTCCTTTTCTCATTGATCTGTATTTTCATATTTCACATTGACCACTCTCATATCAGTCCTTGTTACCCTCTGCATAAAACCCCTGGCTTTTGCTGCCGTTCTCATTAATGTTCACTTTATGTAACTTTGTTGTTTTTATTTTTTAAGCAACTCTTTTTTTTAAATATTGATTTTAGAGAGAAGAAGGGAGAGGGAGAGAGAGAGAGAGAGAGATACATAAATGACGAGAGAGAGGCATTGATCGGCTGCCTCCTGCACACCCCTGCTGGGGGTCGAACCCGAAACCCAGTCGTATGCCCTGACCGGGAATCGAACCGCAATCCCCTGGATCATGGGTCAATGCTCAACCGCTGACCCACGCCAGCCCGACCACTTTATGTAACTTGTAATCTGTCTTGTTTAATGTTTTAACACTGTTTCTCACATAGTAGGTGTTCCACAAATATCAGTTGAAAAGATAAATTAATGAGTGGCCTGCAGAAGGGAGCCAGCGTTCATTGATCTTTCAAGTGAAAAGGCTGGATGAGATGGTTACCAAGTCCTGATTCAGCTCAGAAATGCTGTAGCTACGTGTCTAATGGATCTTTTCATAAGAACGTTGGCCTCTCTGGGCCTTCCTTTTACTTGCTTTCAACTGTTTCAAAAAAAATGCATCAAACGATAAATCAAGGGCCTTCAATCAAATACTTTACTCATTGTGAAACAGGCAGTTCAGACCCATTCTTGGGGCCTCAGCTTTGATCGTCTCCAAAAGAGAAACGGCAACATGCATGGGACATAGAGAAGGCACTTAATATGTATTAGCTGGATGAAGGAACTCAGCAGAAAACTAAATAAAACAACCTATCTATACTGCCTGCATAAGTGCTCAGGTGCTCGCTTCTTCCAAGCGCGTTACAATCAGTTACATACAGGTAAATAGAGTGACAGTCAGAATGAAAATTCCTCGAAAAAAATATGCACTACATCACATATTTAAAGGCATAAAACTGCACAACTTTTCTACTTTCCACAGAATTTAAAAAGAGCAAGTGAAACGAGACAAGCAATTTATTAATCCATTTCACAATGGGCCCATATTACATTATCTTTAAGGCCTTTTAACAAACAGAAATTAATTTCTAGGCACATAGGTTGTTGGCACGTTGATAGACTCCTTAATTATAGGGTCTTTGGTTTAGAAAATAATGATTGATCATTTTAAGCTATATTTCACTTAGTTATGGATGAGACCCTGAATATTTGCACAGAGAAATTAGTTCAAAGTTATTATGATTAATAAGTGTTATAGACAGGATGTCTGAGTTACTGCAAAATCGGAAGGGCTGTTCTGAGGTTCACGACAGGAAATTGGGAAAATAAATTGTGTTTCTGCTTACTTATTCCACAAATATTTATTTGACGCTTTCTAAATACGAAACCCTGTGTTAGACATTAGAGATGTAAAGTTAGATGAGACATGATTCCTGCTCCAAAAAAATAAAAATCACTGTGTGATGGAGGAAACCAAATCTTACACAGATAAATGCAGTGTGGTGATAGGGGTGTCACGACAGAGTTCAGAGCAGGGTCTCAAATGTGCAATTTTATCTGATGTGCTAAAACAAGCAAACACTGCCTCCCAGATGCGATGACATGAGCTGAAGTTGAGAGATGAGGAGGGGCCTCCTGGGAGCACAAGGGCAGGGAGGAGATGCCAGGCTGCTGAGATCACATGAGCAACAGCAGCACTGTGTGTCCGGGCCCCTGCCAGGGGTGGGCAGTACTGACCGGTGGGCGACAAGACTGAGACGAGGAGGTGAACTGTCCACTGCAGGTTGGCCGGCAAGCAAGGGATGAGATCACAGTCACGCTTTGTCGTTGCTGTTGTTTTAATATTTTTATATTTTTTTATTGGTTTCAGAGAGAGGAAGGGAGAGGGAGAGACAGAGAGAAACATCAATGGTGAGTCATTGATCGGCTGCCTCCTGCACGCCCCCTGCTGGGGATGGAGCCCGCAACCCGGGCATGTGCCCTGACTGGGAACTGAACTGCGATCTGCTGGATTATAGGTCGATGCTCAACCGCTGAGCCACACCGGCCGGGCAGTATTTTCTACAGGAGATGATAAAGGAAGACATTATGTGCTTCAGAGAAGAGTGGGATTATCAACTTGATTTGGGTTCTCTAGAATCAGATCAGCTTTTTCCCCTCTGTTCTCAGATCTATTTAGGGTTGTGGGGCTTCAAGGGTAACGGGCAAAAATATTTGAGTAATTTATCAACCCTCCACATGGCTTAGACTGTTCAGCTCTGGCCTGAGGGAGTCCAACCAGGAGCCTTGCTCACCAATGAAGCCCATCAATCATTCAATCCACCCTTGTCTCCAACCCACAGAGAAGAGCTGGAGTCGCTAAAGGGAAGTGTGCTATTATTTAGGGACCAGCCCGCACATAAATATGGTCATTTAAGATGCATGCCTTTTAAAGAAGAAATTGTTTTGCAATAAAGAGGAGTAATGATTATCAGGGCAAGAACCATGAAGTAGCAGATTGAAAATAAAATATGCTTTTATTAAGCCTCCATTTCGATGTGGCAGAAAGCGAAATAAATAACAGAATGCAGAGCTCGGGGGGCTGAGAAAATATTGCTAAGGGTGGAGTCTAACGGCTTGACTTTGAAACCAAGTCCCAGCTTTGGAGAGAGTTAACTGCATTGGTGAAATCAGATGGAGTTTTCAAGTTCTCCACTGACCTTACAGGCAGTGCTTCTTTATTTCCTGAATTTTAAGCTCAAGAAGGACCCTTTAATTTCTTTTCCTTTTGTCTTATCTCTCTTGATTTCATTTTAAGAAGTAATTAGCCATTGTTAGGCTCAAACAAATCCTCTGATTCATTAGGATTCATTGAGACTTTATAATACGGTGTTTAAAATAATACCGCAATTAACATTCTTTATGCTCGGTGTTTTTATTGTCTGGTAATCTCTCTTTTGTCTCATTTCTGCATGCTGCCTTGAAGCTATCATGGCCAACTTCATATATATATATATATATATATATATCTCACATGTAATGTTGCTGGGAAGTTGTCTAGGCTAGATTCTGACTGCTTTTATTTTGTAGGTCACTTCAAAGTCATATCCCTAGTGAAGTCTTTAGAAAACTGTGTTTTGTGCCAGGAGAAAAGCAGAAACACGTTAATTTTGTTTCTCTCCTATCCTTAAAAAAAAAAATCTCGTATTTAGTCCCTTGATGAATTTATAACTCAGGCTTTAAGGTTTTATTAAGTTTCAGGTAACAGTAAATTAAAATCTCACCCACCAATGCTTCATTAATTCCATTTGTTACCAATAAATGCATCTACATTTCCTGATACATTTGAATGAGTCCTATAAATATATATTAATAATGAATTCTCAGCAAGAAATATAGCACTTTGTTGTGTAAAGCGTATTGTAATGACAAGTATTTTTAAAGTATGTGTTTAATACATAATTCAAGTGATCAAAATGTGGGAGTACAAATCACAGCAGAGTTTAGAAATGAACTTTTCAAATTTGTATATGCAAATTTCTGGCAAGACTCTATTTTTCTTGTGAATGTGTGGGTTTGAATAAGTGCTTGATAGGCATCCACACATATTAGTGGTTTCTAAGCGTGTCGTAATTAATCCGTCCTTCTGCAGGTAATGCCAAGGTAGTTTTTCTTTAAATCACAGCCACAGCTATGATAGAAGTGCCACAGACTATGTCTGCCTTGTATAATATCCTAATTCTGTATCTGGCTTCCCGCTTGGTTCAAAGGGCAGTTCAAATGCTGGAGAAGGTGGGTCATTACGCTTGGGTTTGTGTGAGTCAGACCAGACGTAGAGATGAAGAATTTGGAATTTAGACTAAAGAATAAAGGAGCCAGGTACCTCCAAGCTATCTTCTCTCCCTGGATGCTGTAGCATCAAATGTTTATCCCGAGGGTGTCAAAAATAAGAACCGTCAGCAGGGACATGGCTCCCAGCAGATGGTATGAACTCGGTCTCATCACAGGGCCTTAACCGTGAACCTATGAGCAAGTGCAGCTAACCCGACTCTAGAAAGAACGCCCGACCACTGACCAACCCAAAGTGTCCTACCATGAAGGAGGCAGTCTCAGAGGCAATGAGGTTCCTGTTACTGGAAGGCCGAGTTTCCACTTACAGTACTGCTTGCAAAGAGCGATGCAGTTGGCTGGGGGTCGTCTCCTACCCCTTGACAGGGAAGGCGGTTTCCCCTGGATGACCCTGGATGGTTCTTTCAACTCGCCATTTTATGATTCCCTCCCTTGGCCAAAGGCTGCCGAGGGAGGACCCCAGCCCTTGTGGATTCCTCACTCAGCAGGCCAGATATCCTTTGGTCACCTCGGTTGGTTTAATTCTCTGTGAAATTAATTTAGAGTCTGGTACCTCAAGATCTTAAGAGCCTTGAAGCTCAGGGTACTTCCAGATATTTTCTGGCAAATAACAAGTCAAAGAAACGGGTGTTGAAGGACAGAGGGTAAAAATGATTTAATTAAAATTATATAGTAAATTAAGGTAGGCCTCGTTATGGGTTGACTTGTGTTCCCAGGAATTCATATGTTGAAGTTCCAACCTTCAATACCTCAGAATGTGACCTTATTTGGAAACAGGGTCCTTGTAGGTACAGTTAGGTAAGATGAAGTCTGTAGGGTGGCCCTAATCCAGTATGACCGGTGTCCTTATAAAGAAGGGGGGCTATTTCAGACACAGAGAAAGATGCACACTGGGAAAATTCCATGTAAAGATGGGAGTTATACAGCCAAAACCCAGGGAACTACCAGAAGTGAGGAGAAAGGTCTGGAGCAGATTCTTCCCTAGAACCTTCGGAGGGAGCACGGCCTTGCCAACACCTTGATTTCAGACCCGGTGGTCAAACCTCTCTTTAGAATATGTCCAATTCGCACCCAAGTCTGAAGACTGATCACGGAAGGTCAGCTTTCCTTTACATCTAAAATGATATCCTCTTTTAAATATTTGGAATAACATTTTAAAAAATATTTCTATTGATTTTTAGAGATAGACAAAGGGAGAGGGAGAGAGAAAGAGAAACATCTAAGTGAGAGCAAAATATTGATCAGCTGTCCCTATCGGGGATCGAGCCTGCAACCCGGGCATGTGCCTGACCGGGAATCCAACCATCAACCTTTCAGCGCACAGGACACCCAACCAACTGAGCCACTCTTTGTTTTTGTTTTTATTCCCCCCCCCGGGCTTTATTAATTTGATTTGATTGACTGATTTTTATTAAATTTATTGGGGTGACAATGGTCAATATGAACATATAGGTTTCAGGTGTGGGTTTCTATGTTACAACATCTTCATATTGCTCCGTGTGCCCACCACCCAAAGTCATATCTTCCATCACCATATATTAGGAACTCCTTCACCCCACACCCCCAAGTACTCTTTGAAAGAAATACTGTAAATTAAAGCCCTCCCAAGACACAAAGGATGAAGCAAACCTTTACTTGTTTTCTTGCTCCATGTTGCAGCTATGGCCAGCGGGTCTTCCTATCTTAGGACAATCCCCAGTCTGTGAGGTGAGTAGACACAGTGGCATCTGATACCTGGATCCCACTGGACTTTTGTTTATCGGGGTTTTGATTTGCCAAACACTTTGACACTTTTATACCTAATCCCTTCCTGTGATCAATTCTAGAAAGTAGGCAAAGAGTCTAGGACTTCTATTACAAATAAAAATTTGCCTCATTGGTGGAGAGATTAAGTGAACTGCTTAAGATCACACAGGAAATTAATGACAGAGTAGGGACCCGTGTACTGGTATTTGGTGCCAAATTTTTTGGCTAGTAGATGTCTGCATGGGTTCTAATTCTCTCCTCTAGTGCTCCTAATGCTTCCTCGTATATGGGACTCCTAAATGTGCATTGTGTCTACCTTGGCAAGGGTTAACTATTTTGGCTTCACTGTCTTCTGGTCTGGATATGTGACTTGCATTAGTGAATGAAAGGGAGTGGAAATGACATGTTTATGTCTATATTTCAGTCACTGTGCGGTCCCAACATGCACAATCCCTCTGGCAGGAGACTGGCAATGTTCCCAACAGGAAATTCTCTCTCGGCTTAATGTCTGATATACAGGTGGTGCACTGCAGGCCGCATCCAACCTGCTATGGTCGTGTAGAGTGTACGGGAATAATACTTGGTTGTAAACTATTGAGACTTGAGGGCACTTTTTTAGCACAAGCACCTGACTGATACAGGCTTCAAAGAAGGCATCTTCTCTAAATATTTTTAAAAGGTTCTTATCTTAGAATGTGTCACCAACGGCGCTGTTCAAGGTGCTGACCTGTCAGCCATTCAGAGGTGAGAAAACTACTAGAGGCGGCGGGTGTCTAGTGGCATCAATTACAAGGTCACCGTGGAAGACAGTCTCAAGCGGTGGACTTGCCTCCCTAGAAAGCTGAGAACCAAACCAAGAAGTGAGCGTAAGACGTATCAACTGTCATCACTGTGGATTTGAGAGTGGAGGAAAGGAGGAGGAAATGAAGAGCGCTGGTCCTCCTGTCCTGCAGAGGGGAAAACTGCTTGGGGAAGGCCGGAGAGAACTGTAAAATGTGCCTGAGATCAACTACACAAATTGTACAACATAAATCACGCTTAATTTTTTTTTTGGGGGGTATCAGTATAAAACTTAAAACTATTTCAACAAGAATGAAAAGAAAGTGACAAAGAAAACTTGTAACAAACAGGAGAGAGAAAGGTAGAGGTTTAGGAAAGAAATCGGACCGTGTTTCAGGTTTTAGAAAAACATGGGTGTGTGCGTGTGTGTGACATAGAGATGAACAGGAATGGTTGTGAAGGTGAGGTTGGCCAGAGGGTGAGGGAGGCCTTGCAAACATTTCTTTACAGTTATGCTTATTCTATGACCTGTTAATTAGAACCACTTGCCTCTGCACCCCTTCTTGCTAAAAATCACAGTTCTTTCTAGAGAATCCAGTAGGGGAGATTCGTGTGATGTGATAAAATGAAGAGAGAGGCATTTGCAGGAATCCTTTCTGCCCCCTGTGGTTTCACATCCTAATGAAGCTCACCCACATTCCCTAAGTAGAATCCTAATGACTGAGGTCTTTTGACTCTCTCTTTGAACATTTTAAAGCTACGCTAAAGTGTTTGATAATTCATTATACTTTATTTGACTTCCTTTCATTGTACAGAAATAAGGAGCCCCTAATGAAATTCTGGAATCAACCTGTTTCAGGAATTGCACCGAGCAGAGTGAAGGAAAATCTTTTAAAAATGATGCTCCCTGGACAGTTCAGCATCTATGTACACATATATGTTCACCCCATGTGCAAGCGTGTGCATCCACATGCTCACCTGTGTATCACCCATGACATGGTTACACATTTCCAGGGAAGCCAACCCACCGCACCTTAAAAATAAGGTCTACCCAGCTTTAAAATAAAGCATGTATGTGGCAAATTACATAGAGAGAGGAAAAAAAAAGTAAAAAAGAAAGCAATCCAGAAGGGCAATAGAACAGAAAGTAGTAGTTAATTATGATTTATAAACTTATTAACTTGCTAAGCATTGTAACGAACCAAAGAACAAATTTAATTTTAAATAACATTAAAGTAGCAAAGTTGCCTAGATGGAAACCCGAACCGAGGAAATGTATTTAAAGACTGAGAAATCACAATTTTTTTTAGGAAATAGACCAAATGTCACCTTTTAATTCAGCTTTCATCCATTTAACGTGAACACAAGTAGAACTAATACAAAATAATAATGATGCAACATTTCCTGGATAATTGTTATTAAGTGAAATAATGTGTGTATTTTTCCTCCTTTGACACAAGTTGAGTATTATTTTCAGAACCAAATTACCACGGCAGCTTATAGTTCTGAACGCCAATGTTCTTTGTGCACCTACTGTGTGCAGATCATGGTCTGATCGTCCACACATTATGCACGTACAACGGGCAGAAGAAAGCACTGCATTCTCTACTTTGAAAGCAAGAAAAACATTAAAATAGTACAGAAATGTTCATATCATAGAAATAACGTGCATAACACAGGTAGCTTCCTTATATTTGATTATATAACGTTATACTTGAGTTGAATTATAACTCTGAACTTCGCTGTTTTTGCCAGTTTGCATGTGACACAAGAGGAAAATTATAGTGAAAAGCAAATAAAAATGTGCCTCTTCAGGTGCACCCCCTACTTACGAGTGTTTGGCACCTGGGAGAGATGCTCTGCACCAATCTCTTTGAACATGGGCTATCAGAGGGAAAGAGGGATGCTAGTGTGTCTCTCTATACTAAAAAGTTTTAAGGAGCTAAAAACTTAACATACCCTCGTCCTTCTTAAAATGAATACATTCCTACAAAGCACTCAAATTTTAGGCTAATTTCCTCTTTGTTTTTCTGAACTCCCCAGGCGGAGTTCACCTGCACCCTCACCAAATCCAGCCCTTCTTTACATGCGATAAAATCTCACACGCGTTGAATGCTTCCTCTGTGTCGGGTGCTGTGTCAAGCGTTTTACAGAGATCATCTAATTCCTCAAAAACTCCATTCACTGAAGGAGAAACTGAGGGTTACAGAGTTTATAAGAAAGCTTCCTAAACACATCAGGCTGAACGGGTGGAGCTGGGAATGGATCTCAGCCAGCTTAACTCTGTACAGTGTTCTTAAGTATCATGCTGTTAGTGGATCATGCTGGGTGGACGGTTGGATTATTGCGGGGTTGGTCAGTTGGTCAGTTGGCTGGTTGGTTGGTTGACTGGTTTGCATGCCTTTTTAAATAGACCGGGAGCTCCTTGAAAGCAAAGATTACCATGTTTTCATTTATCCTGGAAACAATGATTGTCTACTAAACACTAGACACTGTTCTGAGTAATTGGGATATAACAAGGAAGAAGGCAGAAGAAACATCACCACCTATTGGAGCTTACCTTCTGGTGGGGGAAGAAAGCCAAAGACAACTTTACACATGGGTAGGTCGTGTGCCTGGTGCTGTAACGTGCTATGGAGAGAAACCGCCCAGGAAATGGAATGGAGAATGTCAGTGGTTAGAAGGCCGGGGAACTACTTTATGAGTGGTGGTCAAGGAAGGCTTCATAATAAGGTGATATAAATCCAGGCAATGGATCGATTATTGTAAAGGCCAGGAAGCATGACTCTGTGAACTACATAGAAGAAAAACCACCAGGAGCAGGTAGTAATAGCAACATGGGAGGTCAGGAGAGTAGCAGGATGAGGGAGATGCCCATCAGACAGTGCCTGAAGGCTACACTGAAACCTCTGGTTTATGTATACAGCTGGCTCCCACTCAATAGATTTTACTATTTTCAAAAAAATACCAAAAAACAAAACTTGACCTTGACTTTAAAAATAGGTCACTCCTTGTCTCACTGATTGATATAGATAAACAATAGGGCTGGTAATGGATTCCTTGATCTCTGCAAATCTGATTTTAGGATTTTTATGTAGATGTGTATTAGTATAAAAACCTATTCTTTAATGACTTGATAAAATAATAAATTTTTCAACCTAGGTCAATAAATTCCTGAGAGAGAAGTAACCTTAGACTTGTCCTAGATGGATTATACGATGCTCAGGACTATGGTTTATGGGATAATTTAAGATGTGATATGAGGAATCAAGCTTAACTAATTGACACTGGCTGCTGGAACACTCAGCAGAAGTGACCACCCTCTGGATAAGAGTGCCAGCTGCACGTGCCAGGCTGCCGTCATTGACAAGTTACAAAGTTAAGGGTGGCAAAACGTGAAGTGGGCAGAAACCCGGTCCCGTGGGCTGATGTGGAGTCACTGAGTTAAACCCTCTTGGACTTGAAGTGGCAGTGGTGTCCTTTAAGCCACTCTCAGATGGGTTTTCTGTTTGTTGCACCTGAAAGCCAACTAAGTAATAAAATTCCCAAGGTAGGTGACCTCCTTTCATCCACCAAATGCTTAGAGGGCCCTCGCAACCCTGCTAGAAGCGCAGGGTACACGGTGATAAGGTTTCTTAATCCCGCTGAGACTTAACTTACAAACCTGCAAAGTGGTGCTGCTGATACTGACCTCACAATCTTGCTGTGGAGATTAGGTGATTAGTAGATTGGAAACTGTAGGAAACCCGCGACAGGATCACTGTTGTGTAAGTGGAAAAGCTCAATGGATGTCCCTGGCCAGGAAAAATAGCTCCCATTCAAGCTCTGGTAATTGAATGATGGCCTCTCTTCAGGACATTCACACCACACGAGAAAGTCTAAAATGTAGACGAGCCTCAGTTTTTACCTTGAAGGAGCCTAGGCTACCGTTGCGGTGTCATGAAAAGAACACAGTTTGGAATCTGGCATCCAGACGGCTCCGTGATTTATTGTTATGTGACTTGGGAAAAGAACATCATTTCTCTTGATTCACTGAGCAAATAGAAGCTCTATCAGAAGAGAAATTCCACCTGCGTCCATCACCAAACACACCAAAGTCCCCGCGGCTGCATCCCCGAGGGGGTGTCTCTGCTCCTGTTATGATGTGTGAGCTCGGCTCACCTCCCCAGCGTGCCCTGGGCCCTCTGCAGATAGCTCTTTGGCTGTTACCTTCTCTCTTGCTGGCGTTATCAAGTTTCCCTTATTTCTTCTATCGCTCCTATCATGAAACCAAACGCCCTCAACATTCTCCATCTCACCATCACCTCCGTCAACGACTGCCCGGCATCTCGGTTTCCCTTCGCAACAGAACCCTTAGGAGGAGATGCACACTGGCCGTGCTGGCTTCTTGCCCCGTGTCCCCTTGGGCCCACGCCAGCGAGGCTTTGAATCGGACCTCTCCACTGGGACCACTCCTGTCACTTATTTGTCTCCAAACACCGTGCTCATGTATTAGTCGTCATGGCACAAATCAAATGGGCAGCCGCTGACACAAACCCCCTCCATCTTTAGCCACTTAACTTGGCCTCCAGTACAACCACCCATCCGGCGCTCGTCCTGTGTCACTGGTCATCACTTGTCGCTTTCCTTTCGTTGTCCCTCTGCCTCCCCGGCTCCAAAGAGTGAAGTGATTCCTGGGACTCTTCTCTCACTAACCGCAATCCCCACGCTAACTCCTTCAGCCCTTTGAGAGCTGACCTCACGTGTGTATCTGGCCCTCTGACTAAACACCTCAAAATTAATCCATCCCAAGCCAAACTCCGGGTTCCCTCCTCCCACCCTACCTTCAGACTGGCTCCTTCCACAAGCTTCTCTCTCGGTCCATGGCAGCTTTATCTCAACGGTTTCTCAGTGCACAGGCCTCGCTGCCGAGACCGGGTCCCCTTCTGTCCTCACGTCCCATTTCCGACGCGCATGCAAACCCAGTCACGTTCAGCTCTGAAACATTTTAAACCCAAATGTCCCTCATGCTCCCCCGCTGCTATCTTCCAGCCCAAGCTACTGATTTCTTCCCTGATTCTGGTTTGCCCACCCTGCTCCCAATCTATTTCCTTCACAGCAGCCAGAATGACCCTTTTAAGACAGATCCTGCTGCACCTGAGCTCAGAGTCCTGACAGAGCTTTTCATCTCTTTTAATAAAAAAAAAAAAAAAAAAAAAAAAAGTCCTGAGAATTGTCTACATGGCTCGCTTGATTGGCCATCCTGCCAACTGCCACCCCCAGACCCCTTGTCCTGGAGCTTTCCCTCCTTCCCATCAATCAAGTCCATTTGCTTCCTTTTTTCCAAGTACCCCCAGGGCCTTTGCACGTGGTATTCTCTCTGCCTGAATGTGTGTCTCCAGCTACCCGCCTGGATACCTGCACCACTTTGTTCGGGCCTCTACCTAAAGATCCTCTTTCCCAACATACATAAAATAATCCCTCATCCACAGCACTCTACCCCCTTCTCCCAGGTAATTCCCTCCAAAGGCGTCTCATCAGCTAATATACTATAGGGGTGGGCAAAAGAAGGTATACAGCTCTTCGTATGGAAAAACATATAATACAAGAATAAATAATAATACAAGAATACACTCTGTGTTTTGGGTACTCACAACTGTAAACCTACTTCTGCCAACACCCGTATATGCTTATGTGTGTCTCCAGGCCCTCCCCCCACTATAATGTAAGCAGCAGGAGACAGCAGATTGGCGGATTTTCGAGGCTGTGCCTAGAACTGTGTCCACAGTGTGGTCACCTCTCTACAAACGCCGACTGGAAGAATAAACGAGGGAATGTAATAATCACCCGTGGCCTACAGATCATATACACAAATACCAGCGGCACGTAAGAGTGGGTTTAGCATTAGCGTACATTTCCTTCTTACCCTTTCCTATCTCCACATATACCTTTGTTTTTCTATATAGCTGTCTTAGAGTGAAGATCTTATAATATATCCCATTTTCTATTCTAATTGTTTCACTTACTGGAAAGCCAAGCCACCTTCACACATTATTCTGAACTTGTCAAAAATGAGTCTTTTAACACTAGGGGTGACCTTGCTCCAAACAGATGAGTCAGTTTACTTATCCAGTTCTCCACCACGGGACAGTTAGGACACTTCCCTCTTTTCTTCTCATTAACAGCACCGTAAGCATTTGCATCAAATAATTTTTTACTGTTTCAAATAATGTCCTTATAACTTGGTAAAAACAGAAGGGTTGGGGGTGAGCTCTCTGAGAGTTTTAAAAAAAATTTTTAAAATATATCTTTATTGACTGTTCAGAGACAGGAAAGGAGAGGGAGAGAGAGAGGTAGAAACATCAATGATGAGAGGGTCATTGATCAAGCCCATAACC
This sequence comes from Miniopterus natalensis, assembly GCF_054644295.1. Taxonomy (NCBI): domain Eukaryota; kingdom Metazoa; phylum Chordata; class Mammalia; order Chiroptera; family Miniopteridae; genus Miniopterus; species Miniopterus natalensis. The sequence goes on from NC_142098.1 coordinate 29,500,271, forward strand.
CGGGCATGTGCCCTGACCGGAAATCGATCGCCTGGATCCTAGGTTGATGCTCAACCGCTGAGCCACGCCCGGCCGGGCTCTGAGTGAGATTTTAAAGACTGTTTCTATAGCCTTCCAGAAGGGTGAAACTTGCTTGTACTCCACCACTGGGTTTCCCTGGCCAGCATTTGACTCTGCACTGATATGAATGCATGGTCTTGGTAAGCTTTTTCCTTGTATTGTTAATAAATTTCTTCTTATTAATTCTCCACGCCTCGTCATTCCTAGAAGTACATGTTTGAGTTCTGTTTCCAATGCTCCAGAAAGATGATGACTTTTAAAAAGCATTTTTCTTGAAGGAGCTGGATCACCCTTATTTTGATGGTCAGTGAGGCTCACGTTTTTTGTTGGGGTTTTTTTTTTTTTTTTGGAAAATACATGATGGGAAGTAACCTCACTGTTTTTAGCACCTTCCTGCTTCTACAATTTAAGCATTTCCTTCGATCTTTACATGCTGTGCTTTCTCTCTGCCCACTCAGCTCACAGAGGGGCTGCACTACTGAAAAGTGGTTTCCCCAACCGGGCTGGGGCTTCAGCTTTGTCCACATATGACTGCAGGAGTCACTGCATTGTCTTGGGAAGGGCGTGGCGTTCCAGTTTGCTGGGCACTGATTCCAACACCAGCTCTCACACATACTAACTCTGTGACCTCAGGCAGGTGCCTGAGCGAGCCTGCACTCGGCTTCCTCACCTACAGGCACAGCAGAAGGAACAGCACGTAACTCCTCGGGTTGGGGGTCAAGGCTGAGTGAGAACAGCATATAAAATTCCTGGAAAATACATTGTAAAGATGTTTGCTCTCTTTCCCTCTGTTCACCCACTTGTAGATGATTATACTTGGCCAACTATTCCAGTTAGCCATTGTCGTTGTGGGGGCCACCTTTAAAAGAAGATTGAACCTACCCTGTTAAACTCTAAGGGCCATGTGAACACAGGGATGAGTCATCTCTAAGCAGAAGCAACTTGGTCAAGCATGTCTCGTCGGATTCAGGTCCGGACAGCCAAAGGAAGCCTTGCTCTACTAGCATGGGCCCCAGAGTGAGGACAGCAGAGGACAGAGCCGTAGCTGACCTTCAGTGGACACATAGCATATGAGAGACCAATGAACTCTCCCATTTGTGGAGTCACTAGAATTGGGGGACATCTATTACCACAATTTCATCTAGCCTATCCTGACCATCCAACGCCCCTCTTCCCCAAAGAAGCATCGAGAGTGTGTCTAGGTGGAAAAAAAAAAAATTAAAGCATACAAACAAAGAAGCCATGCTTAATTAGAACCCAAGTATGACCATGGCCCTTTGCGAGTTATTAAAACTATTTATAGATGCGACTTGCCCTCAAAGAGATCACAGTCCATTATTTCAGCATATGTCGTCGGAAATTATCTCTTTTCCGTTCACGCTAGGGAAGATGTTCTCTGACCTGGAAACATGAAAGATGTGTCTCCAAAAAAACGTCCTTCTGCCAAGAGGGTGTGGAGCAAAGAGAGATTTTTCTCATTGCACCCACACCGTGTTCTGCATATATCCCACAGTGGCTAGCTCACTGCGGTGCCTGTGATTGTAGAAGGACAGAAAGCAATCCCACAGCTATTTTAGTTTTCCTAATGGAAAAACTAGATGCTGCAGATGAAAGAGTTATTAGAAAAATAAGTCTTAGCTTTTCTATAAAAGCATCCAAAATGTGCTGCAGATCTGGGCCAGTCCATCAGCGTGGCGAAGGTGTACATTCACAGACAGGATCTCTAATAAAAATACATCTTACACATACAGACTTCTTCCCCCCGTAGGAAGTACCCAAGGAAAAGGGGCCAGAAAAATCCCCTGAAGTTGAATAAATGTGTTTCAGCCCCATTTTCGAGGTACCCTGTTTCTTCAAATGACAGACAGGAGCCCTGGTATCCACCCACGTCACTCACCAACCTCTGTCTTCTCTCTTACCTTCCTTGGCACGATGGTTCCCTACCTCCACTCTCAACTTCTGCTTTGGATGACACCAAAGGATCAGGCTTCTCTGTCCCTGACCCTTGCTATTTCTTCTTTTTCTGTGTAAAGTTTTAATTGTGACAAGCTACACGTGATATAAAATGTACCGTCTTCACCATTTCCAAGTGTACAGCTCAGCAGCGTTAAGTACGATTGTGCATTCGTATCACCGAGCAACCCTGTTTTCAGAATTTTTTTCATCACGCAAAACTGAAACTCGGTGCCCATTAAACAACAACTTCCCATTTCCCTCTCCCCGGCCCTGGCAATCACTATTCCTACTTTCTGTTTCTACGACTCTGACCACTCTTGGTAAGCTATGGATCAGACCAAGCAAAAGCTCCTTTATTACTGTCTCTCCGAACCTGAGAAGCAGGCCAAGTTCCATAGCTTAAGTTATCATCAACTCTGCCCACAATCCTGCCAAATATATCATTCTTTGAAACGCCCCTTTCTGCGAAAATACATTTTTCGTGGCCAAATTAGTTTTCTGAGTGATCCGTTGATCACAGCTAAACAGATATTACTTGAGGATGTCTAGGAACATATGTATCCTCATGGGCCAATGTGTCTTATAAATCTCCGAGGGAGGCGGAGCCTGCAGTAGTTTCATATTTAAGCACGAAGTCACCTTTCCAAGGACGATCCAACTCAGGCATCCAGAGAAATGCCCAGACAATCTTAGGGAATGCGTCTCAATAGACTTTCTCGGAGAAGACGCACGCAGCTTGTGAGAAGGTAAACTGAGCACAGGCCTGCTGACACCAGCTACAAACTGTCACTGCAGAGAACTGAAAACTGCTCACTGGCCACTCGGGGGAGGAACGTGTACGTTTCGTGGTTTAACTTACACCCGCTGTTAGGTCACACCCAGCTTCGAGTGGGATGGAGGGCGAGGGCTGTCCATTATCCTTCACAACCCTTTTACAGGCGATAGGCATGCACCGCCAGAGAAGCATCGCTTTGCTAATTTCATGTTCACGTTCATAAAATCATCACTGAGAGTTGAAAGACAGGGTCAACGCTGGCTGCATAAGAGGGTGGGGAAGTGAACTGAAATCGCGTAATCCGAAGGCATGGAAAGAGGCTTCTCTCTCTCAGCATTATGATGGTGAAATCCATTCCTCCGGGTGAGGCAACGACGGGGAGTTTCCTTATATTATAATTATATATTGGCAGGGCAGTGGTCTTAAAGACATCCTATTACAAAGAGGAGGCACAGCTTACTGGTTACTCTCCATACGCCGGACCCTGTGCTAAGCACTTACGGGGACGATCGTTTTTAATATATATGACAGTCCCATGAGGTAGAAACTGTAATTACCCACATTTTGCTCAAGAGGAAATTAGGTTCAGAGAGGGTAAGTCACTTCCGGAACTCACGTGCCTAGTAAATCGCGGCGCTTGGACCAGCGGTCTGACCCGGGCTGGCTCGCAGCCACTAGAGGCCACAGCCTTGGCCCCTCTGCCCCTGCGCATCAGCCTGCGGCCCGCTAGCCTGCGGCCCGCTGGCCTGCGGCTGGGAGCGAGCTCAGGCGGCGGGGATGCCAACCCCCGGGCCCGGGCCCAAGCGCGCGTCTCAGGGGCATCCGCGCACAGCGCACAGAGGGGCCGGCAGGACCGTCGGCACGGATAGAACAGCTTCACACTTCTCACGTGCCTAACGGTCACGAGAAGACAAGGAAAAGCACGCCATGGTGCAGGGGGTCATCCCCGCAAGGGGACTGCTTCCCAGGAAAACGGGAGGTTGCGTCTCTCTCTCTGCCACGTGGCGTCCGCAAACTCCCAGCGAGAGAAAGACGCTTAGAGGTAAACGCTGCTCAAAGCCTGACTGCGGCCAAGACGTTCGCTCTACTTCAGACCCACGTCTCCCCCCACGTTTCTCAGCTCCCTTCCGGGAGGGCCGCGGGGTGAGTCCTGACCCACGGGTCTGGCAGAGACCTGAGAGCGAGTGTAGGCTCACCAGCTCTTCTCTTTTCCCCTCCGAGGATATACACATTTCAAAGGCAGATTCAAGGACAGAGAGCCCTGGGTTGCTACTGCAAAGAGGGCGCCTTCTGAATACTCTCCCGCCGGGTGGATACGATGTCTTCTTTATCCATTCATCTCCGGATGGACCCTTAGGTTGTCTCTATACCTCGACTGTTGTGAATAACACCGCGATGACTGCGGGAGCGCGGCGATATCGTTAAGATCCTGTTTTCCTCTCCTTTGGATACATACCCAGAAGGGGGATTGCTGGGTCACATGGTGCGCCTCTATTTAATTTTTTAAGGAACCTGCGTACTGTTTCCCCACCGTGGCTGCACCAATTAACATTCCCACCAACAGCGCATAACGGTTCCCTTTCCTCCACATGCCTGTGGAATCTACCAAAAAAAACACGCTCAGAGAAGCAGAGTAGAACCACGGCCGCCGGGGGTTGTGGGCGGGGGGAATGGGGAGATGTCGGTCAAAGCATACAAACTTCTAGTTATAAGATGAATAAATTCTGGGGACCTAATATCCAGCCTGGTGATTATTGTTAATAATACTGTATTATATGCCTGGAAGTTGTCAAGAGAGTAGAGCTTACATGTTCTCACCACACACAGAAAAAGAAACGATAATTACGTGAAGTGATTGAGGGGCTGGCTAACCTCAATATAATGTATTACATGTTATAATATATAAGTGTTTCAAATCAACATGTTGTACTCCTTAAACTTACACAATGTTATACATGAATTATATGTCCATAAAGCTAAAAAAAATAAAAGTAAAAAGAGGACATCTTCTTTATAGAGTCACCCAAGCAGTGAGTGTATTTGTAAGAATACACTTGAATGTGATAAGTTCCTGATATTCATGGTTAATTTGTTACCACAGCATTACACAGCCTCGCCTGACAAATACCCGGTACCAGGATCACCTAGGAAGCGTACAAAAAATGCGGAGTCTACGCCCACACTCCGGCCTACTCCATCAAACTTCTAGAGATGGAGCACGGACCCCTGTCCTTACAAAGCTAAGACCCTAATAATTAGCAGTTTTGAAAAACACTGTTAGGCTAGGCCCACTCAGCCTTCCAATCTGTTTCCTCTCCAAACCCTACCATTACAGACATCAAAGAACCACAAAAGAAAATCCACAAAAGCTGAAGCTAAGCCTTGGGTGTGCTGGCAGAGCATAGCAAGGGACGGGGGCTGGCCTCCCAGCCTCGAGCTGCGGTGGCGCTGGGAAGATTGTTTAACTCTTCCCAGCCTAAGTTTTCTCATCTGGGAATCAGATCTAAAAATAGCGTCTACTTCTGGGGTGATGGAAATGTTATCTTCTTGACTGGAATGCCGGGACAAATATATACATTTGCCAAAACCTATGACATTATATAGCTAAGATATGTGCATCTCATTGATTGCAAGTTCGACAGCAATAATAATTAATAATAATAATAAACCTACTTGGCAGAGGCGTAGAGAGCATAAAATCAGATAACCATGGTGCCTGGCATTTTGGGGATGTCTGGCTACTATTAGAAAATAGTAGCTATTACTATGTTTATATTTTGAGTTATGTATTATTTATTAGGTATCATTATCAGAATATCTTCCAAAGTTAATTAAACATACCTAAAGCCATGGTAGATCTGGAAAGCTGGGAGGAGAACTGTTTTAGACTGTGAATTGTGTTCTCAAAGTGTATTTCTTCATGTTTCAACTGCATAAATTCCCTTTACCAAAAATATTCCGAAAAGCAAATTTCATACTTACTCTGCAAGTTGCTTACAGAATGTTTGGATTCATACCTCTGCTTCTACATGACTTATAATTTTGCAAATGGTGCCTGCTCCCACACACAATGTATATTTTGTTATGCCTTTGTTATAATTAATCAAGTGAAATAGGAGTATTATGTTTCCTAAGGACAACTTTGTGCCTGCAAAGAGAAACCTTGCCACAGTGTTAATACGGCTGCATGGTCGCCTGCATCAAACTTGCACAATCCTTGATTCTAATTTCAAGCTTTAATTGCTATAGGCCATAATAATAAAGGATTTTAAAAATACACTCCCCACAGGTATTCTCTTTAAGAAATGCAACGTAGTAGAATGATGTATGACACACAGAGAACAACAGGATAGAGACCACTGCACATTACAAATGTGTTCCCAGAGAGACAAAGTTGCTACAAATTCTAATTTACTGGAACCCAAGAAAATGCATTTAACAGTCATAGACTTTCTAAATAAGGCCAGAGTTTTTGTTGTTAAGAAACATGTGAAAGGTAATATTGACTCCTCTGTCAAGGGTACCCTAGGACATATTTATTGAGCTTCTAGTCTGTGCTAGAAAGGCTGGGGGTGCCGACCATGAGAAAAGCAAGACGCCTTTCCTACTTTCCTAAGAAGCTCACACTTCGTGTTGGGAACGTTGCCTGTGGTGGTTGGGGGTTTTTTTGATATGTTATAAGTCTCCTGTCTCCAGATCTCAGAACAACAGCAACAACAACAAACTCCGAGATGAAAAACCTTAAAATAAAATGAATGATAAATGTGATCATCGCAGAGAGATAAATGACTCCTGGGCGACGGAAAGGTTTGGCTGTAGCAAAATTGTTTATATTAACATATTTGAAGAAAAGCGTGGCTCTCAAAAGAGAGAGAAGCAGGAGATGAGAGAGATTTCAATGTGTCCCAGCGAGGCATGGGTCGGGGGGGAGCCAGGCAGCCCACGGGGGGCTCTCCCCCCTTTGACAGGGCCCGTCCTATTGCAGGGATGGCACGCGGGCTATGAGTCTGAGGCCGTTAACGACCTGGGTCGTCCCTGAGTTCTCCTGCTTCATTAGCGAGGCTCCCCCAAATCTGTAGTTACAACAGGTCTTTTCGTACCATTCCCGGCACCGGCGCAAGGACCCAGACGTCTCATCGTTACCAACCCCGTTAACGTGCTCAGTGTCCTGCGAGTCGTTCGTGCAAGTTGGCTTTCCCACAAGAAGACAGTAAACACGTGTGAAGTAGCTACTATTTCCAAACAGCTTATATATTTTTTGTTAATCTTCTTAACAGTCCCCAAAGCTGGATATCGTTATCTCATAATTACGTGGAACCCACATGTCCTGTCCTCTTTGAGTTTATAAGCCGCAGAGAAATTACTCGGTTTCACCGACGGCAACTCAGATTCTTAACTCACCGCCCCCCCAAAAAATAAATAAAACCCCCAAACAATCCAGGGTCATCAAAGCATCATCAGATAGGATAAAACTGACTGAATGTATCTGGCTGGAAAACAGAGGACTTACGTAGCATCTATATGAAAACAATCCCCACTAGAGAACTGCTCTTTCCCACAGTCACCTCCCGTGTTTGATGCCAGTGGTGTACCCGAGGTTGTACGGCTGAGAGTTATAAAATAACTAAGTCACGGGGATGTAACATACAGCACAGAGAACATGGTCAATAACGTCATCAGCACGCTGTACGGTGACAGACGGCTACCAGTCATCTCAGGGCGATCCCGTTGTAAGGTAAATAAACGCGGAATCACTAGGTTGCACACCTGAAGCTAACACTGTACGTCAACTATACATTAATAAAAAAGTGAAGGAAAAAAATCTGCCTCGGCTCTGACTCCCAATGTTTCATTTCTCAACCAATCAAGGTGCTCAGTCACAGCAGAAAACTCTCTGGGCGCTATGGTGTCCTTGAGAAGGCAATTTGGGAGCCATCTGTCTTCACCGGAGTGTTTTCTCGCCGCTCACCATCCGTTCCCCGTATTATTTATTTCTTCGAAACACACACGGGGCTCCTCTTAGGAGGAGTTCTGGGGAATGAGGTTGCCTTTGTTGCCTTACAAGTAGTTGGGGTCGTGAGTTGCTGTTTTCTCCAGATTTCCTCCACTTCACATTAAGATAACTCAGGTGTTAGGAAAATACAATAAATGCTCTCATCAATCATCATTTCTGGGACTCGGACAAGACTGAATTCCTGGGCACGTGACACTGAAGGTTCAGTGTACTCTCAAACGCCAGATTCCCCGGGCAGTTACTCGAAGGCCTCCAGTGGGCCTTTCTAGTGATAATGCAACTTGCCACGTGCACTTCTTTCCACTTGCACGGGAAAGGAAAGCAGACGCAAAAGAAAAAACATCCACCAGGACAAGACAGCGTGTGGTCCTGAGCCTAATTCTGTGATGTGAAGGGTAACTTCTACAGAAGCTTCAGAGGGAACCCAGGGTCAGAGAAGCGAAAAAAGTCTTCACAGGGGCGGTAGGTCTTGAAAGACAGCTGGGGAGCGTCCGACACATAGAAAGGACATCATTTGTGAAAAACCGGGCACGAGCGCTATTTATATGCTTTCCCTACATTTATTCCCCTGAAGCTTGGCATGTCTGTGTGAAGCAGCTCATCCAACTTGTGTTTTTAAGCGCCCTTGGGCGGAAAGAGACGGCATCTATCAAAATTGCTTTCAGATACATATTTAATTTCACTGTTCTTGACGTGAGGATGCTGTCCCCGAGTCTTCCCGCTACCTTTGATCTCCCAGTTCCTATTCCAGTTATTCCACTTGTCGTACCTAAGTCCCTCCTGATTTCCTTTTGAGAAGAGGCACACGAGCCACACACATAACCTGAGCCATCCTCACGCAGCGCTTCCCACGAAGAGGGCAGGGGCCGCCGCACTAAACGGACCCATCGGCGAAAGCGTCAGACGGGGAATCCGGGGTTGGCCGTGACCGTCTACGCGAACAGCAATGCCCAGCCAGATGCACGAGAAATTAGGACATTTCAAGAACAGAGTCTCTTCTTTTTCCCCCCAAGCAAATCAGGCTTAAGCCTCGGATTATTTTATGTTAGGTCTCTCCTTCGATTTCCTCTCCTCTCCGTTCCTCTTTTCTTCCCCCTCATTCTCTCTGTAAAACAGAGATAACTGACTTGCAGTCAGACGCGCCCGGGCTTGACTGTTACTATCTGGATAACAGTGAGCAGATCACTTCACCTCCCGGCGTCTCGGTTCCCTAAAACTGCGACACGGGGCGGATAACGTCAACCGTTCAGGATTGCCGGGTGGGTTAAATCGCAATGTATGCAAAATGAAAACTGTCTCGCAGAGGGAATGTGTACCTTTTAGGCAGCGGCTACCCTGCAAAGAGTACCTATTATATGACTATTAAGAGTAACTATAGCAGTAGTGGCAGTGGTGATAGTAGCTTTAACATTAGCAGAAATAAACTTTTGTCCAAGGCATATGCTGCTCCAACTAGACTTGTTACAATTTCTTTTCTTTTTTTTCTTTTTCTTTTTTTAATATATCTTTATTGATTTCAGAGGGAGGAAAGGAGAGGGAGAGAGAGAGAGAAACATCAATGATGAGAGAGTCATTGATCGAGCCCACAACCCGGGCATGTGCCCTGACCAGGAATCGAACCCCGGTCGCCTGGATCCTAGGTCGACGCTCAACCACTGAGCCACGCCCGGCTGGGCTAGACTTGTTACAATTTCCATTACAGTTTATACCTAGAGGAGACCCTGGCGGTCCTGTAATATGCTCTCTCACCCACAGCAGAAGTCTCCTGCGACACAGGACAATGCCTGTCCCATGGACATCCGGCCTGAATTTTTGTGCCTGAAATGACCCAAAACTATTTATTGTGAGGCGCACAAGATCTAATGGCAGAGACCTTTCTGGCCAGATACCCTATAGACCTGGCGGCATTCTCTCTGCCTCCCCGAAGCTTCCACCCATTCGTCCTGGTCTTATACCCACTGGGGCCCAGCCGGCCAAATAAATCAAATCACTCTTCTTCACCACAGCCCTGTAGATATTTGAACAAAGTGATCGCGACCTCTCAGGACACCCTCTTCTCAAAACTACACATCCTCAAATCATTTCTCCATGTGGCTCGCGTTCGAAGCCCTTCAGCGTCCCGAGTGTTGGTGTGGCACCCGGGGCTGACAGCTCTAGCACAGCCTATGGCAGACGCAGAGGGTGGAGGGCCACTTAGGATCTGCACTGTGTGACTGTCAACGCAGCTACATAAGTGCCAGTCTCTTTGTGTTGAAACTTCTCAAGTGTATAATTAAGTTGAATATCCAGATCAGGGTGTGTGTGTGTGTGTGTGTGTGTTTCCACAGGTAAGCTACATATGTATTTGTGTAGACACTTCCCTTTCTCCCTCTTTCCATCCTTCCGTCTACACACGAAATGCTTAGAATGGTGCCCGAGCCACGTAAGCGTTCCATGAACGCTGGTTATTATTGCTTTACCCTCACATGCATCGGCACGGTCCATCTGCCAAGGGCTGTCTGGTAAGTTCTGGGGATACACAGGATGGGTACAATATGGACCTCACTCTTAGAGCAATAAGCACCTTGGAAAGCAACAGGTCAGATACTATGTTAGCATTAGGTACAGGGCGTATGTGGTGCCCATTAACCCAAAGGAAGGATGTTAAGATCTGGTGGCCGGGGAGTCAGAAGGGGAAGGTATATCAGGAAGATATTTCTGGAGACCAGGACCTCTGAGCATGCTTTTCAAAGACTAAATTGGAATTAGGCAGAGCATGAAGGAGGGAGCTTATTTTTAGCGCCGGGGAAAGCGTATGCAAAGATGCTGCCGCCGAGGGCATCTGGAGATGGGCAGAGCTTGACAGGCGCCCATGCACGTGCCTTCAGGATACAGATGGGCTCTCGGATGTGCAACGTCCAGTGTACAGGGGGAAGTGATCCCATCAGGCTGAACGCCTGCCAGTTTCCATCTGAGAAACGCCAGGCGTGAGCAAGCTGTGTGTAGACACCCAAGCTCCGCGAGGCCTGAGCTGAATGAACTCGGACGTCCGGCTCATCACCGGGCACTGTGGGCTCTCCACCAGCAAGATGAGAGCCACGAAACTCAGCGATAACACAGGGAAGGCGCCTCCGTCCCAGCGACTGGTCAGGATCCACCGCCAGGCCCACTGCTGCCGATTTCCATACAGGATGCGACCGTGAGGCTGACATTGGCCCAACGAAACACGGAAGCCTTCTAGAAGCCACGCAGTGAACAGAAGGAAAGTAAAAGATGTTTATCATGGGAAAGCAAGTACTGGCTGTTAGGCACCAGGGTGAGAAACGGGGTGAGGAGAGAGGGGCTGGGAGGACTGACTGCCGCCTGTCTGCATTGAAACCCTCCCTCCTTGGAAGGGGTGGTCTGGCTAAATCTCTCTGTTTCTTCCACCAGAATCTTTGGTAAATACACAAACTTTTAGCTGAAAAAAACAGCCTCACTTCATTTTAGATATCTGCCACACCCCAAACAGTTTTATCAGACGATGGATTATTTTGTAGGCCATCTCCCCGTGTTTGCTTCCGGGACTCATCTGACTCAGAAATTAGCCTGTCTGGCGGCATTTTCCCCCTTCCGCGGATGTGAGCAAAGCTGAAGGAAGGGAGCACTTCCGACTGCAAATACGTGGTAAGTTTTGCTGCTTTTGGTAAACATTTACCAGCCAGTCAAGAAGTGCTTGCGCTGAAGTCTAAAGGAGCTGTTAATGCAATGTGGGCCGGCTAATGGATGCTGATTTTACCCTATTTCCCCTTCACGTTCTACACCAAAATCTTCCAGGAGGATCTGACATGACTTAAGGGATTTCTTTTCCTCCTCTTATGTCCTCATACCCTCTTCCAAAATCCCTTCTTCAAATATCCTCTTTGGCATAGAGGTTAGCACACATTTATTGAACACCTAGCATATGCCTGTGTGCTGGAGATACAAGGAAATATTAACCCTTTGCGGTTGTTTGTCTACTCTCAGCCACCAAAGCTTTTTTACCGTTCCGGTCGTATGTCTGCTCTCAGCCACCACAGCAAGGAACCGTACAAATCTTAACTCTATTCATTCATGTATCAGTTCATGATTTCTCTGAAAGCTCTTAATTCCGACCAGTACGACACCCATGTCCAAATTTAATACGACTGCAAAGGGTTAATAATTACTGGTCTCTCGATATCTCTTGCAGGGACACAGGGGTGAGACCAACAAGCATAGGGAATAAATACACTGTGGCAAGATCAAATTAGGAACATGACTCTCTGTGGGAAGGGAAAGGTCAGGGGATTTTTTTAAAAAACATATTTGACCCCTTAGCTTTCTGAAAAATAATAGATAATGAAGAGTCGTCAGGAGGGGAGGGGAGAGCAGAGGGATAAAAACATTTACTATTTTTTATATTCTGGGCACTAAGAATGGCCACCTTTCTAACTTATAATCATTCTCTGAAGTAGGCACAGATGTTGTTACCATTTTACAGATGCGGCAACTGAGGCTCACAGAGGTAAAGAGTTTTCCCACAGCAAGCGAGGGCCACAGCCAGAACTGCAGCTTGAGCAGCCCGACTTCCAAGCCCACTCTCTGTGCCATGGAATCCCGCTCTCTGCCCTGAGGGGAGCAGAGGAGAAAAGCGGGTGAGCCCTGGTGTGGGCATTTTAGGCAGGAAGGAGAACCAGTGGAAATCTGTGCATGCCATGAACATGATCTTGAAAAGCTGCGCCTGGCGTGATCGTAGTCTACACACAGGGCGTTGAGGGGGAACCGGGAACACAGAACCCCTCCTCATTTTAGACAAGAAGAGGCGCAGAGTGAAGTATTTATCCAAAGCCAGAGTCCAGAATCCAGGTCTCTTGCTCAGAGTTGAGTGATTTCTATTTTTAACTAAATAAGCATCAGACAGCACAGCCTTCTGGACCCAGGAGGACCTTTGTGGGCACAGGAAAGGAGAGCAGAGCAGTGCTCACAGTGGTTTCATAAAATTGCAGGTCGGGGAACCTTACCTCCCACACCTGGCCATTCCCCAGACTTGTCCTAGTTAATAAGAGACACCGCTCTCTACCCAACTGCTTGAGTCCGTCACATGAAGATGATCCTTGACATCTTTCTCTCTCTCGCCTGCCATCAGCAATTCTGGGGATACACACGATGTATAAAATATGGCCCTTACCCTTAAGGCAATAAGTGCCTTGGGAGAAAAAAAAACTTGTAAATGACAGGTCAGGTACTACATTAGAATTAGGCCCACGGCGTGGTGCGCGTAACACAAAGGAAGGATGTGAAGCTCACACTGGCAGGGGAGTCAGAAGGGCAAGGGATGTCGGGAAAATATTCCTGCTGTCAGTAACTCAACGTCAAGCCCCGCTTCCATTTCCAAAACACGCCTAGAACGGGCGCCCCTCATTGCTGCCACCGCCTTAGTCCAGGGCAGCCGCCCGGCTCCTGTAAACTGCGCCAGTCTCCACGCACCCATCTGCTCGCATCTGCTCACAGCCATAATGCTCTTTGTCAACAAATGCAATCAGATCATTCCTTCTTTAAAAAAAAATTCCACAGCCGCCCACTGCATTTGAGGTACAATTCACGATTCTTTCCTTCACCTACAGTACAAAGCCTCTGTGTGCTTCCTCAAAACTCAGTCAGCATCGGCCTGATGGCTGTTGGGTCCTCAGACGCTCCAAATGCCACCTTGCCTCAGTGCCCTTACAGCGCCTATCCGTCTATGGAACACTCTCTCGCTCGCTCTTCTGCACATTTTAACTCTCAGCTTAAAAAGAACCCCTTTCAGAAGTTCTCCACTCACCTCTCCTTACCACCTCTCCCATATAAATTAGTTCCCCAGTTATATTCTTTTTTTATTACACTTATTGGGGTGACATTGGTCAACATATAGGTTTCAGGGGTAGATTTCTATGGTACAAATTCTGAGTATTAATTACATTGTGTGCCCACCACCCAAAGTTAAATCTTTTCTACTTACCTCTCCTTACCACCTCTCCCATATAAATTAGTTCCCCAGTTATATTCCCTTGTAGATTCTGAGCAATTAAGTCACATTTAATGATTCATCTAGTAGCAAACTGTTTGAGTAAGCTGTTCAATTCTCCGAGCTTTCCCATCCTCAGCTTATACAATGGGCATAAGAACACTTACTCTGTAGGGCCGTTGTAAGCACTGGAGTTAAAGCACTTCATAGGCATTCCATGAATAGCTATTAAAAGTATTCTTCTTTAATTCTATCCATGCCCAGAACAATACTCCGTGCAATGGGGAATCAATCACGGTGGAAGACCCAGAACTAAAGTGACTGTCAATCAGAACAGAGAGACTTTTCTGGGATATTGTTTCCAAGACCAAAGCTCTCGAGCCCCCTGCGCATAATATTACATTCCGTTTTGACCTACCTGTGCTCTATGGAAACGCTGTTATTAGCTCTTAGCCAACCAAGGAGGCAACTGAGCAAGGAGAGGAAACACACAGCAAGGAGATAAAGTACTGAAACACTCACAGCCTATGCTGTGAAATTCATCTATCTTAAGCTGAGGACACCAAAGGAAGATTTTTTTTAAAAAGCTTTCTCTATTGGGTACCGAGAGGCGACGTTTCAATGTTAATGAAGATCGGAACACAGAGCTCTCTTAAATTCTGTTGTCCAAATTGCAGACTATTTGCAAAGCCAGCCAGCACCAGTCTTAAATAACATTTCCAATGGTTCCCCTGGAGTGCAAACACATTTAAATGCCTCTATTCACAAGCTTAAAAAAGAACGAAAATACATGCACATACGACATTGAAATAGCCTTCTGTGTCGCGTTTTAATAAACCAATCTCTTAGTCCACACAACAAACTAGAATTAGAAATCAGAAGCAGAACTCTCAGTTGGCACACCTGTAATTCATTTCAGAAAACTCACATGTTCTAAAAAAGTTGTCTGCATACCACCATTTTATAAATTGGATTACATATTTTAAAGGATGGTAGGAGGTATCTGTTTTAACCAGCTTTCATATTAAGTCTTCGGAAGGTGAAGAATGATCTTTGTCATGTGAATAACCGGCGTCATTAAATTCGCTTTGTAAACAAGGGACACTGTGCCACGTTGAGATTCAAGCAGATAACCCATCTGCTTTTGGTCTTAGGACTCATTTGTTCAGTTAGCATTTTTCACGCACTCACAGTTCATGTGTTCACCGCACATCTACTGAGGACTTACCATACGCCTGGCTCTGTATTAGGTGCTCCAGATACGGGACCGAACAAGAGAGATGACATACTTTACGGTCCTGAAGACTGTACCCTAGTGGAGCGAGATGACCAATAAAAATTGGTAAATACGCAGACAACACAAGGGGAAGGCCTGGGTGGGGTGGGGATTGGGTGGGGGGAGAAAATGGGAGACATCTGTAACACTGTCATCAGTAAAATAAAATAATAAAATAGGGAAATAAAAATATGCAAGGCGCTTTCAAGTAGATATATAGGGGCGTGAAAGAGTAGGCTAATATTAATAAATAATGTGATAATTCATTAATTAAAAATAATACAAGACTAAACTGTTTCACAGACTCACAACTGTAAACCTACTTTTGCCCACCCTGTATGTGTTATGAACATGAACAGAGACATCGAAGGGGATAGAAAGTGATGGGCTATGGAGGGTTGGAGCGCTGAATGGGTGCCTCAGCGGATGGGAGAGCCAGGGTTAAATAAGCAAGATGGGGGACTAAGCCGCGAGGAATCCTGGAGCTGGAGGCTTCAGGCAGAGGGAAATGCACATGCAAAGGCTTTGCGCCTGTGGTACACTTTTGTTTGAATAGCAAGAAGGGAAGTGTGGCCTGAGTGATCAAGGGAGAAATGAGAAGATCAGTGAGAAAGTCAGGGGCCGGCTCATGTGGCCTCTTCCAGGCTATGGCACAGAGGCCTACAGGAGGCAGCTGTGTCAGCACCAGGAGGGGCAGGGAACGCACGACCCTCAGGGTCCACAGATTTCTGCTCACTATGGAAAGGGATGGCTTATCCAAATAGAGCGACGTGCTTATATCTTTTTTCTCTCTCTTTTTTAAAAAAATATTTTTTATTTATTGATTTTTTTTGAGAGAGGGAGAGAAACATTGATTTTTTGCTCCACTTACGCATTCATTCATTGCTTCTTGTGCGTGCCCTGACCTGAGGTCGAACCCACAACCTTGGTCTATCTGGACGATGCTCTGACCAACTAAGCGACGGGATGAGGGCCTATCTTTTCTCTTATACTGTCCTTCCTCTCTTACCTTCTCTGATTCTATTGACCTCCCCTCCCTCCCTCCCTCCCTCCCTTCCTTCTGCCCCTTCATCTTTTACCCTCCCATGTATATTTATCGTGCACCTATTGTGTGTGTTCCAGGCACCGTCCCCACGGATCTGATGGATGCCCTCTGCCTTGGGTGTTGAGAAAAGCACTTCTCTCTTTCCCACCCAGCCCCTATCACATCAAGACTAGCATCTACTGCGTGAGCTTCTCCACTGAAAAGCAGGCTAGTGGGACAACTTGTAAAACAGGTTGGAACCCCAGCTCTCATACTCACCAGTTGTATTACACTGGACCATGCATGCAATTTCCTCGTTGTTCCAACACTCTCATCTGTAAAACAGAAATAATAATAATCATACATACTTTGCAGGAATGTTTTGAGAATCCCTAGCTTTCTGTATAAGCGGGTGATCAACGTTATTGCACGGTTATTTCTGCTTGCTTTCTTCCTTCCCAACTTGAACCTCAAAGTAAAGGAAGGCCATAGTTATACCGATTCGGTTCCAGACTAAAATCACCTCTGATTCTCTGTCTCCTCTCATGTTCTAGGATGCTGTGTTCCTGATCACAGGATACAACCCACGGGAACTGACAACCCAAGATGACCAGAGTGGCGACATGAAGGGAAACTCTTTCTGCCTGTGGAGAGTGCATTAAGGGCCCCTTCCCTGTATTCACTCCCTTTGACATGCAGCTCTGAAGTTGTTTTTTTCACGAAACAAAGCAGATGATATTTCTCTACCCCTTAACTTTTAATATGGCCAGCTGGTATGCTTTGGCCAACAAAATTAAGTAGGAGTTTCCAGTTCTAAGCCTACACCTCAAGAGGCTGTGCTGATTTCTGCTTGACATCTTGTGCAGTTAAATTGTCATGAGAATGTGCCCACGCTAGTCCCACAAGACGAGAAATACAGGAGGGGGAGCTGAGTTGGCCCAGCCCAGCCCGATCCAGACCAGGCAACCTCAGCAACCTATAGATATACGAGAGTAAGTAATTGCCATTTTTAAGCCACTTAGAGCTGGGACCATTCATAAGCTAGTATCATTGTGATGATGTTTGACTGATATACTGGACTTAATAAAAGTATTACTTAACATTATCAGTTAATCAAATATATTTACTGGACATCTGTATTTAAAATACCAGGTATTGGGGATACAGATATAAACCAGACAGATATCATCATTGCCCTTGGGGAACTTACAGTCTAGGTGAAGGGAAAAGACACAGAAATGCTACAGATTGTGTTGAACAGGGATGCCTGGAGTCAGGGCTTGGCTTGAGATGACTGACTGCCCCTAGTGGCATAAAGGAGATTTTCATCTATGGGATGCTTTCATTTTAATAAAAGTAGGACTTAAAAATTCTAAAATTTCAGTTCTGGAAGGAGCCTCTCCAGAATTTATCTTAGGCACACGCTCACAGCTAGGGAAACTGATGTTCAGAGAAAGAGAATGACTTTTCCAAGGTGACTCAATGAATTTGTGGCGGACCTAGGACGTGAACCCAAGGCCCTTGACCCCAAGGTTGGCGCACCTAATTCTCCATGACCCTGAACAGGCCTTACAGTGTCAGGACATGTTGAACTGCTATAATATTCTTGCCCAGAAGTTTTATTACTAATATCAGTTAAGATAAGATTAATCTCCATCATTATTATAATTCATAATTGTAACATGACTACTGCCTTGCTCAGATCATTTAAGGTGTGATAATAAACAGACCTCATAATCAATCATAGTAATTAATAAATTTCATTTATTGAGCCTCTGCTCTAAGCAGAGTGCTTACTGCTTTAGGTATGCGGGCACATTGACTCCTTGCAACAGTCTAGGCACAGAGAGTAAGCCCCATTTTACAGACCTGGAAATTGAATCTCCTGGAGATAAAGTCTTTACCCAAAGTCATACAGCTAGTAAGTGGCAGAACCAGGAATGGGACCCAGATCACAGGCCTGTGGTCTTCCCACTTTTTTCTTCAGACCCAGCTGTGGGAATCTCTATCTGAAATATCTGGTTCAAAAATGGCATCCCCGCCCCATCATTCTCATCACGATCAAACCATCTCTCTGCTTGGATCCTGCCTCCCTTTTTACACCAGTGGCCAAAGGATGCCTCCAGAGCCGGAAGCTTTGAGAAGGCCTGGGGGAGCCTGGAGCTTCTAAGTGGAAACAAGGAACTGACTCAGCAGGGGCTGGCTATCTTCAGAGTCTGAGGACAGGTACTTCAAAGGCTTGAGAGCCTGGGACCTTTGATGAAGGAACCAACAGGAAATTATCAGCCCAGCGCCCACAAGGACAAAGACAAGAAAAAGCCCACTCGGGCCTCATCTTTGTCTGGATCCGAACCAACCGGCAGGAAGCAGAAGAGACTGTTTAATCCTGGCTCCAGAGCAACCATGAACCCTGCCTTCCTCTTCCTAAAGTGAGAGGTAAGAGAAAGGTGAGGCAAGTTGAAATAAACACCCAAACTTTTGGCTGCCTGGAGGAACTGAAAATCTTTTAATGGAAGCTGCCAGTGGGTTCTTCCCCTCCCCCACCCTTTCCTTTTTAAACCTAAACTATAATCACACGATATTCCACCCAAGTACTTGATATGGATTTCTAAGACAGATCCTAACATAGTCATAAAAAACCCCTCTGAAATGTGCACTCTGTGCTGTGTCTATGTGTAGGTGTGTTGAAAATGTCAAGAACTGGGATGCCTAACTCTAGTTCCCAGGAATTAATCACTTAGAAGAGTGAAAGGGGGGAATTAACTTGCTTTAACATGTAGAAGACTCTCCGAAACAGTCGCCAAAACAGAACTAGAACTTTTTGTTTTACATTTTCCTATCTCTCAAACTGCCTTGCAAAAAGTTTTCCCCCTGGGGCTCAGCGGCAGGTCACAGATAATTGGGGAATAAAGGATATTCTTTTTGCCCTTTTTAAAGTTACTGATTGATAATTTTTAGTACATGTATAGATTTGCACGACCGTCACCATTTCAGAACATTTCCATCACGCAGCAAATTTCCTTCATGCCCACTTGTAGTCGATTCCTGTTCATACCCTTAGCCAGCACAACCACTGATCTGCTTTCTGGCTCTATAAGCTTGCCTTTTCTGGACATTTTAAAGTGATGGAATCATTCAATAAGTGGTTTTGCACCACGCTTTTAGCATATGCTTTTAAGGCTCACTCATGGTATAAAATGCATTGATGTTTCTTTTCTTTTTAATGCTGCATACTATTCCATTACGTGGATATACCACATCCTGTTTATCCACCCACCAGTCGATAGGCATTTGGCTTGTTTCCAGATTTCGGCTATTATAAATGACGATGCTATGAACATTCAGGAACATGTCTTTATGTGGATATATGCTTTGAGTTTTCTCGAGTTGAACCCTAGGCGTCGGATGGCTGGGCTGTGCGAAGGAACGCTGACTGCGGCGATACCCTGGGCTCCACCTGATTCAGGTGTGCAACGCCAGTGGAAATCTACCAAGCAACTTTGAACTTACTTTTCAAAACCCACTGAGGCTATCATTCATGAAAGGGATGGCAAAAACAAAAACACACCACCAACCAACCAAAAAAGCCAAAACACAAACACACAAAACAACTGCTGTCATTGGATGGATTCTGAAAAGACAGCCAGAGAGCAGAGAACAAACGGCAGCTGGTGGCAGGTCGCAGGTGACCAGGCTCATCCTTGGACCTGCCTCCTGAATGGAATCCATGAAACTTTCCCAGGGATTGAGAGACGTCCTAGCCATCACAGATCCCGGACACCTTCCCACGTGGAATCTACGTGGGGGGGGTGGAAAAATCCAGACAACAGTAGCCAAACCAGGACAAAAACCCAAGCATCTCCTAGGGACAGTGGGGCCCTCTCTCCGGGGTACCTTAATTTCTTAGGGGAGGTGGTGGTCGGGGCTCCCAGCACCACCGCTGGGCCCTGTCAGAGTTCATGTGGAGACTTTGGGCGGTGACCTGGCACAACTCGAGTTTTAGGGCTTAGAGCAGACAGACCTGGCAGCTGAAAAGCCAGGTCCAAGGAGGTGCAGAGAGGCGGCAGTTGCAGCGAGGGAGGGGTCGGGCCAGGACCGACCTGCGCAGGTAGAAGGGGCAGGCGGGGCGCCCGACTCCTCGCGCTCTCCGGGCGAAAGCGCGCGGCCTGGTCGGCCTGGGGAGCCCCTCGCGCCAGGCGTGTGTGCGCTGGGCTGGGGTGTGAGGGTCCGGGACCTGGCGCCCCGGGGCCGTCACCTTGGAGGCCTTTGCTTGTGGGGAGGGAAGCACAGGAGCGAGAGAACTGGGCAGCTGGAAACTCAGCGCGCCTTCCCATCCCAGGAGCGCGCAGTTTAAAGGCCACGACCACGGCCACACGGAGGGCGGAGGAGGGCGCGTCGGCGCAGCGCGGGACCCAGGCTGGGGACCTTTGGGTGCACATGGGGCACTGGGCGTCGGGGGGAAGTGGGGGGACGCGGCGGGGGGGGAGGGGAGGGGCGTGGTACCCGGAGAGCCGCGCCCCAGGCCCACGCACGTCGCCCCGCGCCGCGCGGAAACCCGGGAAGCCCTGTGCGCACGCGGCCCGCGGCTGGCCGCCCCTCCTTTCCCTGCGAGCGGGTCTCTTCTCCGCTTGCGCTCTGCCCCGGGCTTTCTCTTCTTCTTGGGCGTCTCTTTCCGTTAACTTCTTGGCCCCGCTCGCCCCGGCTCATCCCTCCGGGTCCCCCTCGCCGTGCACCAGGGGCCCGAAACTCCTTCCCCTCTTTCCCGGTCCTCTCCCCGTGCCCCCCCACCCCCCAGTTCCATTTTCCCTTTTATTATCCAATAGCTTTTCACCTTTCCTCCCCTCTTCTTTTCCCGCCACCCCCACCCGGGAAACTTGTTCTAGCCTGGGGTCCCCACCAGGTCACGGTTGTTCCCCTCCGTGCCCGGGGAATGTGTGGCCCCCACTCAGCTCCCCGAACCCCGAGCGCCCCGCCCAGTCCCCCCACCCTCCCCGTAGGATTCCGAAGTCCCGGGGTGCGCCTGCCTTCCCCTCCCCCCCCACTCCTCCAGGGCAGGAAGCGGGCCCGGGCGCCCACCCTCCAGCGGGTCCTTCGGTGGGAACCGGAGCGCAGAGGGGCACAGGCAGGGCGCCCTTAGGCCCGCGCTTCCGCGGAACCGCATTCTCCAGCCCCGGCGGGTGTGCGGCCCGGGGACCTGAGGCAACAAGTGACGCTGCAGATGGGGGGCCACGGCACCCTCGGGGGGCGCAGCGGCGGCGGGCTCCAGGCCGACCCTGGCGAGGCGATCCCCGCGCCCCGCCCCGCACGCGAGGCACAGGAGGCGGAGGTGTGCGGGAGAACCGGGAGGGAGCAGAGACGTGGTTCTTCCCAAGTCCGAAATCTCCCTCCCCCGCTTTCGCAGCCCGCGCCCCAAGCACAATTTGCAAGGGTCGGGGGGCGGGGGCGGTGCCGAAGCCGGCGACTTGGGGGGGTTCACCGAAGGTGGGGTGGCATTGTGAGGAGGCACAATGCCCGGCTGCCTCCCCCACTGGGCTGAGGCTCCCCCCCAACCACCATCCAGGCCTCCCGGGCACGGGCCCAGCCAGGCCAGCTGGAGCGGATTTGGGCGAAGACGGCAAAGGGGATCCCACCTCCTCCCCAGCGTCCCTCCGCCGCCCGCCCTGATTGGCTGTGCGTCCCTGGAGCCCAACTTCAGTCGCTCCAGAGTCCGTCTGAGCCCCAAGTGAGACCGAGCGCCGCGACCCGGGGCGGGAGGGGCGCGCGCATCCAGGGGTTGGCACCGCTGGGGCCCCTGGGGGGAGGGGCGCGGACGGGCCGGCCCCGCAGCCTCCGCCAGGCCCCGCTCGCCCCCGCTTCTCTCCGCCTCCCGCCCTTCCCTCCCCTCCCGGCAGCGGCCTCCCTCTTCCTCCGCCCCCCCCAACACCCCACCCCGCCCGCCCGCCCGCCACCTCCCCCCGGTTTCTCATTCCTGCCACTAGCGCGCTCGGCGGCTCATTCCGCGGCCGCCGCCAGCCGAGGGGAGAGGCGCTCGGCGATGCCGCGGGGGCCGCTCGCAGCCTCCGCCGACTTGTGAATGGGACGCGGGCTGGGGCCGGGGCTGACTCCGCCGCGCTCGCCCGGCGCCGGGGACGGACGGCGGGAGCTCGCGCCCACCCTCCAGGGCTCCAGGTAGGCGCGCCGCCCGAGCCTTGCCCGCGCCTGGATGGGGCTTCTTGGGGAGGGAGGTCTCTGGATGAGAATTTCGGGGACGGGGGGCTGACTAGAGAAGGTCTCTCCAATGCAAAGGAGATGGGGGTGGGGGAGATAAGAGGAGATTTGTTTAAAAATTTAAAAAAAAGGGAGAAGGGAGCCAGCTGTGGGCGCGGGCGGCGCAGGGGGCACCGGCGCCAGATGTGCGCTCCAACCTCTCCCCCGCGCCTGCCTCGTCTGAGGTCTGCGCCGAGGCCGCGGGAGGGAGGGTTTGCCCCCGGCTGGAGCGGGAGGCTGCGGAGCTGCGCCCTGGACACGCCAACTGCCCTCGGTCAGGTCTCTGGGGAAAGTCGCCCCCGGGCAGTGCCCTCCCGCTCGCCCTCGCTGCGCCCGTTTCCCCAGGCGGCGACGTGACTGCGCTCTGCAGGGCTCCTACCCCTTTCCTCCGATGCCCGCGGAGCGCTCCGGGAGGCTCAGCCCTCCACCCTAGACTGCCCGGGAGGCCCCAGAAAACGGAAGGAATCCGGCTCGCCTCGCCGTTCCCCCGCACTTTAATAGCTTGGGCTCGGGTCCGCTGACTGCGGCTCCCGGCTGCTGACTGCGGCGCGCGCTCCAGCCCGAGTCTCTCGGGGAGCTCCGGGGGGGCCGTTCATCAGCTACCGCCCGTCCGAGGAGAGATCCGCGAGCGGCTCAGACTCGGGCACTGGCCTGGGGTTGGCGAATCCTGCCAGGGTCAACGTTAACTTTGTGAACCAAGCTTTCCCCGAAGCCTGCGCCTCCCCCCGGAGCGCGCCGAGCCTCTCCAGCCCGCACGGCCGCCCTCCCTCCCTCCCCGGCTCTGCCCTGGACCGAGCCGCGGGTGGGAAGCGCTGAGCCGCGGGCAGGAGGGGGAGGGCGGCGAGGAGAGCACCCCTTTCCCCCTCCGCCCGGCGGGGCCGCGCCGTGAAGAGTCCCCAGAGAAAGTGGGGTCGGGGAGGCCCCTGGGTCGCCCTTCCATCTCTCCCTTTCTGGCCAAGGCCCTGCTTTGGCCCGGGCGCGTGGGGGATGCCGAACGCCTCCCTTTCCCGGGTGAAAGGTTTTCTAGATGCTGGAAAAAGCCCTGTTGCTTTTGCTGATAATGCAGCAGGAATTGAACGGGCCATCGCACTGCTGTTAGGAAACGGCATCTTTTAATTATTTAATAATGCCATCCCTGCTCGATGACGGGTCGTCCCTAAGGGGTGGGGGTGGGGGCGGAGGGTCGTTCCCCAAACCCTGCTGCCCGCCGGCGAGTATAGATCTGCCTCCAGGCTGCCAGAAATCTTGTTCGGGTGGCTCTGAAATATTTTGTGTTTCTTTTCTGATCATTCCTATTGGTTTCAGATGAGGCAGGGAGTAAGTTTCCAGTTTAATCACAGGGAAGCCACGATAATTAATCTGGCAAGAGGATGGATCAATTTCTTTATCACTTAGGCTTGTCTCGGACATCGATGGTTTTGCGGGGGGCAGCGGCTGTGGTGGGAGGTGTCTCGATTCTCCCGGGATGGAGGTGGAGTTTTCTTAGGAGCGAGGACCCACCAGCATCTCATCAGCATGTAGGCCAAGCTGGGTTTTGAGCCCTAGAGCCTAAGACGATGGGAAAGACGAAAAGAGGCTGACCTTCATTCCTTTAATCCTGGCATTATTTTTCCTGCAAATGCGGAGCCTCGCAGACACCAGAACCCAGAAGTCGGCACTGTCCAACCCCAGCAGCAGGGGGTCTGGGTCTTGCCTCGGTAGAACAAAGGAATAAAAGTTGCCAAACAAAGGGACAGAGTTGTGGCCAATACCGGAGGGACCCTGAAGCTCCTCGCCACTGAAGTTTATTAACGGTGAAATCTGATGCAAAGTTTCAGAGTTGGCCAGTGGGCCCTGGAATTCAAACCTCTGAAATCCTGCCTAGTACAAAGGAATGTGAGGAGTTTTCCAGCCTAGGCCAGGGAGAGGCATCTGAGAGGCCAGGGAACTTTGCTGGAGTGAGAATTATCTGTACATCTTGCTTTGGAAACGTTGTAAAGTAATGCATCAAACATACCTGGCAGCTGTGCTTTATTAATAACAATTATTTGTATCATTATTTTAGAGTCTGTATAAACTGGCTATTTTGTTACATTGTTTGGAGAGGGGGGAATTGTCCCCATCCCACCCTTGAGGGAAGGGAAAGGAGGAGATGCATTGAAAGGAGTGAGATTAAATAATCTGTTGAGGCCCGGACATGTAGATTGACTCAAACCGGGCTTATTGCTTACTAGAAAAATAGGCTTTTAAAACGGTTCTAATGGAAGCAGTGGACCATCTTGATAGCACTTCAGAATTTCCATTATGTTCAGCATCCTTATCAGAACGCCAGACAGTAAAATTACTAGAAACCTAAATTCTGTTTTCAATTAAGATGCAATCTTGTGTTAATTTGAGAATTAAAAAAAAAAAAAGTTATGGCTCTAATTTTTTTTTTTTGTATGACCCAGAACTCAGGTTTTCTCTTTGCAGTGGTGGCTGTGGCTGGGTATGTTTCAGCGGTTTATTCCTGCGAGGAGAAGGGGCAGGGCTGGAGAGCTGTGCCGTGATTTGGGGGGCATACAGATCAATTTCATGCTGCTTTACTGCACTTGTCTTCATAATTCATGGTTTTTCTTCCACTTTGAATGGAATTACATGGCCGCTTTGTAAAGACTCTGGGTTGGGGACCCTCCTATGGGCAACGCCGTGACTTTGACCTCGAGGCTGGATTTACAGGGCCAGAGCTGCTATCCCATGAGCATGGTGTCTCCAAACCTTGCCTGTGACTGTTGGTTACTTATGAAGTTGGACAGTTCTCGTAAACTTTGATCTGTGATACTCAAATCTATTTTCAGAACCATCTAAACGGATCGGCAATCTGACTTCGGTGTTCCTTGATTTTCAGTACATAGAAGTAGGCCGATGTTCAAGCAGCATAATCATTTAAGTTTATTTTCAATAATGATTTTTTTTTTTACTTTGATATAGGCATACCTAATCATTAAATAATGATGATAGAACAGTGGCTTATAGAGTTTGAAAGTAGGAAGCAAACCTTTTTTTTTTCTGTTGAGTTTGCAAAATGATTGAATTCCTAGGTTTTTCCCCTAGAAAATCTGAGCAGTGTGTAAATGCACCAACCTTTAAGAGGTTGAAATGGGTCTGAGATGTTTTTTTCTCCCTTATGAAACCAGTTATTTCACAAATAGTTACCTAATTTGTCAAGAACCGCCATTTCTAGATTTACTAAGCACTGCGAGTTGTCAGCCTTTCCCAATGGAAAATTACTGCCCCTGAAATAGGTACAGCTCTTTGGTCTCTATAAAGGCATGGCTGAATTGACAAAGAAGGACATCAACAGGTCTGTTAAAAAGAAAAAAAAAAAAAAAGGCTGGAGAAAGTTGGATACATTCTGGTACACCAGTAGGAGAGAGACTCAGCCTTTGCCTCCAGGATTCCTGCGATAGCCATCCACAGCCGCCTCCATGGGCAGGAGGGACCAAAGAAAACACTCGAGGAGGGTAATTAGACATCTTTCTGCTATAATTTTACCCTGACACGGAGGGCCTTGTGCATCTCTGGAAAGGCGCGCCTTCGCGGAAGATTGCGCTTCTGGCCACTAGAGGGCAATGGCGCCCTTCTCCAGCTTTCTGCATGGGGCCCATCTGCTTTGGAGGGCGCCCTGAAAAGGGGCTTTGTTACCCGCAGCCTTGTCGGGCCCTCTCTGGGGAGGCGGAATTCAATCTAGCTGTGGTTCAGGCTACTGCTCCAGCAGTTTGTCGGGATGAACATCTTTCTAGTCGGTGGATCTCGTTACCTTCAGCCTCTCCCTACCTTGGAGTTTAACTAGAAAGTTGGAAAACCTTATAACTTGAGATTGAGCGGAAGATGGGTGTGGGGCTGGGCTGTGTGATAAACAAGGTCAGCGCTCACTGAGGCAGTGATCTGGGAGGAGTTTTTCTGGCTCTTTTTTATTTTATTTTATTATTTTATTTTTTATTTTATTTTTTCCTGCTAGAGAGAGCATCGTTTCAGACTCCGAGGGGGAAGGGACTGGAGAGAGAAGAGAGAATATTAGTGAGATTGCTGTGATACCACGGCCTATCCTTTTAAAGAGGTTTTGAAGACATCTGCAAGACATTTCTAATTTGCAAAAAAAGAATAAGCGTTTGATCTTTGGTAAACCCTTGGGGGCATGGAGTTCCAATGTAACAGTAAATGTTTCTCTGTTACCTTTAAACCATCTTGACACTGGAAGACACAGGGCCTAACTTGAGCAGAGAATAACACTTAATGCAAGGTTGGTCCTCACGCACCGGAGTTGAATGGTTTGATTTCCCCCCCCCTCAGTGATATGGAAATTACCGCTGATGATTAAATTGCACATTTCAGGCTGCACAAATTTGTATCTGTTACAGTTTGATAGTGTCATTATGGAAGTTCAGAAGAAGCATGAAAAAAAAAAACACGCTACATTATAATTAAGAGGAAAGCTCTGTTTAAAAAATAAGTACTGTCTTAAGTGGATTCTTATTGCATCTTTTTTTTTTTTAACCGAGGACAGTTGCCTCCCGTGAATCAGCAGTGTGCTGTTTGGGAGCCCGGGTGGAGGGCGGGAAGGCCTGGCGGTTGGTAAGGAAGGAACCGGTGCAGGTGGATGAAGGGAGGAAATAGTCCGTAACTCGGTGGAAAGTAAGACAGTGTTTCCTAAACCCGTGCTCACTTAACCGCCGGACGGTTTAGTTCACATTAAAATTTTCCATAGTTATTTGGGTTTAATGAGGCGCAGACGGTTGCAGAGTTCGGAATTCTTGCCGAGATAAAGCATCGTTCTCACCGTCTTTGTGGTCCAGGCCTCTGCTCAGGCAGAGCACCTGGCACGTCAGGACATTACGTGACAAAGGGGTATGAGGAGAGGAAAGGAGGGAGGGGGAGAGAGAGACTAAGGATGCTGTTTCCAGCGGCAGGTCGAATACTGGCCTGTCTGTCTCTCTTCCCCACCCCCCCCCCCTTGTTTAGACCAAATGAGGTGCTGAATCCAGAAGGTTGGCACAAACTGCTTTACAGGCCACGGTCAGCAGTGGCCAGGGACCTACACTGTTTCCTCTGGTGCTGGGTGCTCCTCCAAGGATACTGTGAATAATCACTGCCCTTCCCTCCGATTTTCCTGGCAGTGGCAGGTGAAGAAAAGCCTTCCCTCACCCCCTCATGAGCTCCCTTTATTTGCCAGAAACCCTTCACGAGTTACAGTTACGTCTCCACGTGCCTTGAAGAAAATGGCTTTGGGCTCGGAGTCTTGCCAGATGTGAGGATCACCTAACCCAGCAGCAGGCGCGGGGGGAGGGCCTCCCTGATTTTAGTGTAAGACGCATGGAGATCCCCTTCAGCCTTCGTGAGGCTCCATCAGCCGGAGCCCACTGAGAACCGAGTAGCGTCCCTGCCGCCGATGCTCCCTTATTCTTAGTAAGAACCAGCGTGGGCGAGGGCAGGCACGGACGTGTCTGGTCTAGGTGCTGAGCACCCCCCCGCCCCCGTGGATCTCTGCCAGTGTGATTCCCATGGTCACAGACCGAGGCTCAGGCCTCTTTCCACCCTCCCGAGGCTGGGGCCAGGCCTCAGACCTGGAGGCGGCACTGCCCGGCGGCAGAGCCAGGACCGGGGCGAGGGGAGTGAGACCGAGACGTTCCGGTGTGGAGTTAGAGCCCATCTTTATTTAAAACTTTGTTATTTTTACCCGTCTTGGATTTTTCTTCCATTCATCTTGATTTTTTTTTTTATGTAGCGTTAAAATGCTACTTATCTTGATGACTGAGGTGTTTTTTTTTGGCATTTCCTTATATTTTGTGCCTCACCTGGTTCCAGCCCTGCCTGGCATTTTGATTCTCAATTCCAGCTCCACCGCTTCCAGAGGGTCTGACCGAGATGAAGCCGCGTAAGTTCTGAGACTTGGTGCCTCACCTGCAAACAGCCCAGCCGGTGATAACACCGATGTCCCGGCACTGTTGTGACGACATGGGGAGGGAATGGGGCGCAGTGGCTGGCTCGTGGTCAGCAACCAGTGAATGCTCAGCCTTCGGTCCTCTTAGAAATAGGCCTGCGGCTGCGTTTTAGAGACTGAAGGTAGCCGTAGCAGTTCTTTCGTCCAGCAGCTTGGCCGAAATCCTGCACCGAACATTCGCTTCCGATCAAGGCCTCTCCCAATGAATCGTTTATGAATCATTTCATAGGTTTAAGGGATGCACCCCTCTTCCATTTGAAATATTCAAGAGGCAGGCGAGATTTCAGAGATAATTACGGCCTTTGAAAAGGGCCCGGCTCCTACCTTCGCGTTTCCTCCCTGTTCCGTCTTACACGTGAGTTTCTGTGACGCGTCCCCTAGAAGCAGAATCTTAACCGGGAAGGTCCGCTGGGCGGGCGATGTTGAGATGCCCATCACAGGGTTTGCTTTCCCTGGAAAGGGCCGCCTTACTGTCCCAGACTAGCTTCAACGATAATGAGCCTCCCGGTAAATCAGCACCGTTTCAGGACGCTCCCTGTTTGTTTTCAGGTAAATGTAGTTTGGGATTTTAAGGGGGTTGGGCAGTGGCAGTTTTGACTCACGAGGAGACTTCTGCTGGAGAAGCGCTGGCCTTGACCGTGGTCTTCCTCAGGCCCCCGCAAAAGCCCAGCCGCCCCCCGCGGCCCTGAGTGGTTTCCCAGCTGTTTTCCCACCCAGTACCGCTGTCCGGCTGGGCCTTCCAGGTCGTCCTGTCCCGTCGGCAGCCCTCTCGTGCCGCCTGAGTGCGCTTGGCAATGGCGGGAAATGCCTGCCTGCGTTTGTCTGGGAAAGGCGAGGGGAGGGAGCCAACTTTCTGAGGTGCTGCTCTGGGCCGGGTGCTGCACCTGACGCCTCATTTATCCTGTGCGGTCACCCAGCGAGGAGGGCGCTGCCGTCTCCGTTTTACAAATAGGGACACTGACGCTTGTCTCACCTCCCGAGGCTGGAGGGAGGAGAGTGGGGTGTCCAAGCCTGTGACTCCACGTGCCCACCCGTTTGATTTTACCCACACCCAAGGCTGTGTTTATTGATCTTAGAGAGAGACGAAGGGAAAGAGAAGGAGCGGGGGAGAGAGAGAAACATCAAAGTGAGAGAAACGAATCGGTTGCCTCCCGTGTGCGCACCAACCTGGGATGGAACCCACAATCTAGGCGCGTGCCCTCACCAAACCCGCGACCTTTTGGCGTGTGGGACAGCGCTCCAACCAACGGAGCCACCGGCCGGGGCAGCCCGCCCGTTAATTTTTAATATGTCTTTATTGACGTTTTAGAGAGGAAGGGATAGAGAGATGGGAACATCGACGGGAGAGATGTCCGTCGGCTGCCTCCTGCACGGCCCCTCCTGGGGATCAAGCCCGAAACCCATGCGCGTTCCCTGACCAGGAATGGAACCGGCGACCTCTCGGTTCAGGGGTCAACGCTCAACCACGGAGACGCACGGTCGGGCATCCCGTCCGTTTCCGTACTAAGTGTGACGCGTGTCCCAAGCCCAGGCTTCCCTAGCTTTTGAGAGAAGAGCAAGCGGCCCTACAGAGAGCTGAGCTGAGTGCTGGACCTCGTGCCCCTACGAGATCTCAGATCTTATCCTTAAAAGGAGCTTTGTTGATCTTCTGGTTCAGCTCTCCTCTCAGCAGGTTTCTGTCTGGCATTCATTCTACAGCTTCTTAAATGTCCTTGACGAGAGCCCGCTCAGGACCTCTCGGGGAACCCAGGGCACTGGAGGTGACGCATTAACTCTGGTCGTTACAATTCCCCATCGGACGAGGGGCTAACGTACCCCCCTTTTGTAACTTCTCCCAATAGATGCCCTCTGTCTCTGCTCCCCCTCACTCTTGCAGCTCTACAAACACTTGAAAATTGGTATCAGGTAACAGTTCAAACCCAGCATTTACGGGGCACTAGTTTTAGGCCCTGTGCTGAGAACACTCCCTGTCGTGTGGGACTCAGTCACCACGATCCTGGGAGCTGGTGAGAATGTTGTTAGCGTCTTACAGAAGGGAGAAAAAAACCACCTGACATTCCCAGGGGTCCACAGAAAAACGTATTTAAAGTCAGGCATCCGGCACCCAGCCAGCCTAGCCACGGTGTCAGGATGCTCGCCACTGAGTGTGTCAGCCAATCTTGAGGAGCTGCAGTTTCCAGACTTCTTGCGGCCCTCCTGTCTCCCATTTGCTTCCATTCCATTCTGTCCTTGTCCCCTCTAGCTGCTGGCTCCTCGGGCCAGATTCCTCACTGCAGGCGATAACCACTGTGCAGCACTTGGAGGGACCGCTTTCCATGAGGAGGGCTGGACAGTCCACTTGACCAAGTGGAATCCCTAGGAATCAGAGGCCTGAAGTCGTTAACTGAATGATGAGCTAGTCCAGCCCACCTTCACTGAGACATGAGCCTCTGGGGACCTACAGGGACCACGACGTGTCGATCACACAGCAACTTAGGGATGGATGGAATAAGAACTGGGCAGTCCTGGCTCTTAACTCAATCTCCTACCACTAGGTACAAGCAAAAGGTGTGTGTTTTTGTTTCTTTCAGAGTGGATATACCTGTGGACTGATTTTTATTTACACATATCATTATCTCAGGGGTGTGTGTGTGTGGAAGGAATACCCTATATGCCACTGAGCAGTTAAATTGTGAGACCTAACTGTGGGGTTCTGCCTGAATCTCTATTCTTTGGAAATCGTGGTCAGCAAATCCAGTGTCATTTGATAATATTTTGCAGAATGTACCACTTAACCCTGGTCTTTAGCTCCATCCTACTTAACAGTCACCTGCTCTGAGTTTCCACTGGTAACAGTGTAAGAACTGTGTCCTCACCTTGCCGCCCCCAGGCCTTCAAGGGACCCTCTGGCTGGGTTTGGGCTGAACTCAATTTCAGGCCCATTTCTTTGTCACCCGTTTTAATGAAAAGCTCTGTGCTGGGCACGCGAAATGGTCAAATCCCAGGGCCTTCCCTCAGAAAGCAGACCATATCTAGGGTGCAGAACATAGTAGGTCTGTCTACAAAAACTCAAGGCTGCAGACAGTAAGTGTGGCAAAGGGAGAGTAAACAAACGGAGCCACAGGAAGGACAAGTCATGTCCAGTTCAGTTGTCAAAGATGCTTTGGGGAAGGAATAAGAGAATTGCGCTCCTGCATGGTGACTGCGGACCCCCGAGGCCCCTAGGCCAGTGCACTGTCCCCCCAGGTGCTCCAGTGTGGCTGCCACGTGCTGGTGGTGGCTGCAGCCTCACGGACACCCAGGCACTGGGAACTCCCACTGTTAGAAGTGCTTCCTTAGATTGAGCCAAACTCTGCCTCCCCAAAGGTCGGATTCTTTGATACAAGCCTCTCAGGTTGTGCCGAATAGAGGTCATCCTTCCTCCCCATCACCGTGACTCAGGGTTGAAGCTGTCCTCCAGGAAGCCTCCTCCCTGCTTCTCACAGCTCCAGAGCGAACACCCCATTTGTTTTTGCTCCAGCCCCCCTCGGAAGGGCTGGAGACAGAAATGTAGTCAGCTGCACTCCAGACCATCGACTCCCTTCTACACACTTTTATTGCAGCCCGAGGCGACATTACATTAGCTTTTATTGCCAGCCACATCACCCAGAGGACTCCTGCTCCGCAGTTTATTTGTTTATTTGTTTTCCCTTCCATGCTGCCCTTCAGTCGTATTTCCCCACCTGTCCCTGTGCAGGTAAGACACAACCGGGCACCTTCAGGGGCTCTCTGGTCAGGCTCCCTGCTCCGCAGCTCGGCCCTGCCACTCCCCAGCCGTCCCCCCCACTTCATCTGTTTCTCAGTTTCCCCATAGCCCTGGGTCTGCCTAATGGGGTGGCTATGACATTAAACGACACTGATATATAAAAATGCTTAAAAGTGCACGGAATGGGGTGGCTGTTGTTATTATCTCTGGTATAGTTCATACAGTTGGGTTCAGTCCACTGACCCCGTCTCCGGAAACGTTATTAAACGTAAACCTTCAGTCTGTTTTCCAGAACACCCTACATCATTCCTCCTGTCCGCAGTGTGCTCAGTCACCAACCTTGCTTGGTAAAAACAAAAAACAACACAACAGCCAGAACAAAAACAGCAGCATAGAGTGGAGCAGAGCCTGCTTAAACCTCACCGGACACTCCCTGTCCAGTGACTCCTCCACACCCTGGAATACAACACTCTGTCTGTCACTCATTCCTTGTAGCGCTGCTTCGCCGTTTCGTTTGCTTGCCTGTTTGGCTGCACAGCGTGGGAGCCCCCTTCCCGTGTTTGGAGGGTAACCCTCAGTAGGGTTCTGTATGGAAACAGAGCTCCCCTCCTGCTCCACAGGCCTGAAGGGCTAGAGAGCCCTCCTCTGCTCTTCTGGCAGCTGGAACGCTGACTCAGCGCCCCCTCTCCAGTGTGTGATGGAGCGGATTCGGTGTCTGACGTACGCGGCGGGCACACAGGATGGGTGCGCGATGGGCGAGCAGCTTCTTGGAAGGGACAGGGCAGGCTGTGCGGGAAAGGGTACTGGCTGTGGAGTGAATGCAGAACTCCACAAAGGATTATCCAGAGGAAGCTAAGGCCAGATTCAGGGACATGAGTCCACATTGGATCCCGACCCAAGGGTAGCTAGATAGAAAGGAGTGTTCTGAGCCAGACATCTTGGAAAAGCCAGGTTGGCATACGTAAGACCTCCCCAGGCATTGGTGAAAGATGCCCCCATGAGGACAAGCAGACGGACCCCGGTCACATCCCCACGTCCTGAGGGGACAGCTCCCATCCCCTGGCAGCGTGGCCTCTGGGCTGGCCCGAGGATGGCACGATCAGGTAGAAGTTGGCCGTGCTTACAGCTGGGCGAGTCAGGGCCGCAAGGACAGGCAGGCGACAGCTTCCTCGGCGGTGGGTCCCATTCCACTCCAGGACAGCTTTACTGGCCGCCTTTGAAAGGAATCAGCACCCCCCTGCCAGCGAGGGGCGCCTTCCGGGGAAGCTTAGGTTTCAGAATTTCTGAGACTCGGCAAGTAGTCTGTCTAACGGGCCGCGCAGTTGAGCCATAGAGTGGCTTTGCTTTTGACGGAGCCGCTAGCCCAGACTTGACTCAGTCGTCACCCAGCGGCACAAGCTCTCGGAGCCGGGAGTTTTTACATCTGCACGATACTCTCCCGTGGGTCCCGGTGGACACAAATCCAGGTCGCACACCCAGGATGACGAATCACACATAGGTGAGGCGGCCGAGCAGCTGTATCGGTAGCTACCTACTTTCTGTTGTCTACTTATTAAAGCGTGTGTATTTAAAGGTTTTAAATATTTAACAAGTTTTATAAACTATTTCATCAACAATAGCAGCAAAACTGTGTTTAAATTCCAAGCCCAAATTGAAAACCAGGGTTCAGTTACGCTCACAGTTCCAGGTCACACCACTTGGCCCTAAACTAGCCTAATAGTCAGGGGGCTCACTCGAGCTGCCTCACTCCACCGTATGCTTTATATGCAGACACAGCTGTAGTGTAACACAGTTTTCCTTTTTATTAGTATTCTTGGAACCTAAGAAGCACTGTATAAATGAACTGTCACTATTAGTATTATTATCTTAGAGTAAAAAAGTTGCAATTTAGCACGTAGAGCTGGGCACACCCGCCTTCAAAGTGATGCCTTGGTGATTCTTGTGTCTTAATCATCACCGTTCCTCCTGCAAACATCGCAGAGAATCTTCGACTTCAGCAAATCTCGGCGGTGCAATTGGGAGCGTTCCTTGGGAGACTCATGCCGCCTGAGAAGACCCATCTTTGAAGTGAGGGATGGGTCCCGGGGAATCGTGTCAGCCGCCTGGTCCCCATCAACCCCATCCCCGCCGTGCCCTGCCTTGCGAGCCAGAGGCCCGCCTTCTGTTCTTTTCTCAGGAGGTGAATAACTTCCGCCTCCTTTCTCAGGGATGGAGAAAGATCACCTGTCAGCAAGTCTGTGGCCAAGTGCTGACAAATTTTCCTTAATAGGCTGCCCTGTGGTTCCCTCCCTCTGGGCAGCCCAGCCCAGGGCAGCCCTGGCGTTGTTGATAAATAGCCATGTGGCCTTGGGCAAACCAATTAACCTCGGTTTCCTCATCTGTAAAGTGGCCTTCTGGGTCCTTTCCAGCTCTAAAATGGCCTGGCTTTCAAATCTGCTTCCGCAAATCACTTGGCTGGGTGCTCTCTGACCGTCCCGTCCCAGCCTTCTAGAGGAAAGTGCAGACAGGATCCCCGGTACGTGAATGCACAGGTTTGGTTTTCCCAAGCAGAATGTCCCTGCGTGTGACAGTGGGCAAAATGGGACTGTAGGTGATATGTTTGGGACACACTGTGGAGTCTGCTGAGTGCCAAATGCAGGGCGTTGGACTTCATCTCCTGGGTCCCAGGCAGCCTTTGCAGAATCTGGAGCAGGGGAGTGATGTGTTCAATACTTAATTAAATGATTTCCGGAGCAGCATGGAGAACTGATCGAAAGGAGCAGAGACTTGAAACGGGAACTGGTGGGGTGGGGGTGAGGATGGCAGGGGAGATGATGAAGCTGGGACAACGGTGGTGTCATCATTATAACAGCTTTTGTATACTGAGAATTTACTATGTGCACACACTGAGCTCAGCACTTTCCATAAATTATCTCAATTCATCCCCACTACCACCTCAGTGAGGGAGAAGCTGTGTAATTATCCCCCTTTTATGAAACGCAGAAACCAAGATTCAGGGTAGTGAACTTTCCTAGTGTTGTACAGTTAAGGGGACCGGCGGGGATATGAACAGAGTCCCTGTTTACTGCTGTGTATGGGGAGACGGATTTACGAAGCTTCGAGGGGGTAGGTTCATGAGACTTGCTGTGGCTGTTGAAGAGGAAATGGAAATGGGTATGTTGTGAAGTGTTTACTGAGTGCCCAGGACTGAGCTTTCCAGAGACGATCTCCGTGCTCATAAACAGGAGCCCTGAGACCACATGGGTATACAGTTGCAAAGGATTTGAACTCAGGACCTGAGAGATCCAGAAAGCTTTTCCTGTGACTCTTCTAATGCCTCCAAGATTTTGGCTTTCTCCCCACCTAGGTTTTCTCTAATGTGCACATATGACTGGAAAACTTAAAAAGATGTGTTAGGATCTGGCTGGTGTGGCTCAGTTGGTTGGGCGTCATCTGGGGCATCAAAAGGTTGCCGGTTCGATTCCCAGTCAGGGCCCATGCCCGGGTGGTGGGCTCGATCCCCAGTAGTGGGCGTGCAGGAGGCAGCAGATCAGTGTTTCACTCTCACATCCATGTTTCTGTTTCTCTCTTCCTCTCCTTCCCTCTCTCTCTCTCTAAAAGTCAATAAAAAGTTAAAAAAGAACACAACTTAAAAAAAAGATGTATTAGGCAGAAAAGAAGTTCTTCCAAGATCCACGTTCCTTCTTGAAATTTTGATTCCTGTCCAGCCCTGGCATAGATAAATTGAAGATTTCACCGAGAGCATCACATCGGAATGTTTATTTTGCACCCTGGGTTTACAGCATATTGAGAGAAGACATGCAGACTCAGTCTTTGTCCATCAGTGGGTGCTCTCCACTTGGGACAGGGCCGTGACCTTGTACAGTGTATATAAAAGGTGGGAGGAGAGAGTCTCATTGCAGCTACTCCGATGCACGATGCAAGTTAGTAAGGACTCAGGCTTCTGGGAGATCAGAGATTCATCTCCCCTGGATTTTGACAGGACATGAAGACCATCAACTCTGTTGCTCTAAGCTAGGACTTCTCAACAAATGCAGTTGCAAACACCAGCTTGGCCAAGTCTTGTTCGAAGACACAGAGGCCGCCAGGTCTCTGTGCTTTGTGTTTCTTTATCTGCTCTAATATCCTCCGAGCATTTTCCTCTGTAGACCGCCTGATCCATCCTTTCACCCATCCCTTCCTTGTTGACTCACTGGGGGACAAGCGGGAACTTGCCTCCCTTGTCTGGATTCCAGTTTCCTCTCTTGCAGAAGGAGGGTTAGAATGGAAGATCGCCTCCCCTCAGGAGGGATCAGGAGGAACAGCTGAGCTCTGTCTAAAAAGTCCAAAAAGAAGTTCTGATCCCCCTGCGTGACCCAGAGAATGCATGTAGTATTCCCCTCTTAACACATCTCCTGGGGTTCAGACTTTTATTTGGAAAATGGAAACAAAATTGATGGGAGGCTCTTGGGAACTCAAAACCTCGTCCTTAGTTCTGGCAGAGAGCCTCCCTAACCTGTCTCCTGGCTCATTTAAATCAAGGGTTGTAAAAACAAAGCAAGTAAGAAAAGCTCTGCGGGTAAGAATGCGAATTGATTAAATTCATGGAAATAGCATCGCCCTTCAAGGATTGCAGGTCTTTGCTAAATGTTGAAAATATTGATACTATCTCTAGTATTGTTTCCCTTATTTTCACATTTGCATGGGAAACGGATTCGATTAGCATTTTTTTCTGAAGATGGGCTTTCTGCTGAGAAAGTTGGGTTGATCGTACGCCTTGGCCCACTGAGCTTGCCTTCCCCGGCAGGGCTGAGGGATGCGAAACGGTGCTGTTTGGGAAACGGTACCTCTCCCCGCATTGTTGTGCCTCTTTTCAAGGCTCAACTGGGTTTGCAGGAGGGGAGCACTGAGCATGCCATTCACATGCTCTCGGATGGGGGAAACTGTGCTAACACAACTTTAATTTTCATATCGAATTGAACAGGAAATGAGTTTGTTGGAAATAATCACGTCTGGCGCAGAGGCGCCGGGCTGGATAGTTACTGAGGTGTGACTGTGACCCCTCGAGGTGACCTTGTGTTGTGGGGATGTGTAGGTAGAGGACATCTAGGATGCTGGAGCCAGTCAACCCCCCCCCCCGGGGGACTCCTGGGGGCCATTCCTGGCAGCAGCTCACCCCGGCTAAGACTAGTCCCTAGTGTCCTGCTGTATCTGTCCCAGCCTCTGCCTCATTCCCTTGTGCCCTGGTGGGCCCCTTACAAAAACCAAACCAAAGTTAAAAAAAAAAAGAAAACCTTTTTGTATAGCTCATTCTCTATGAAATGCATGCTTTACCTTAAATAAAAAATAATGTGTCTTGCCCCAACCGGGTGGCTCAGTTGGTTGGAGCGTTGCCCATTACACCAAAAAGGTTGTGGGTTCGATTCCCAGTCAGGGAACGTGCCTAGGTTCCAGGTTCAATCCCCAGTTGGGGTGTGTATGGGAGGCAGCCAATCAATATTTCTCTCATATTGATGTTTCTCCCCACCCCCAAATCAATAAAAAGATATTGTTGAGTGAGTATAAATACATATATACACACACATACATATGTATAGCATGTTGATGCTGGGTCTGCAGAGGTGGGCCTGGACATCAATGTGGTTTGGGGAAGAACCAAGAAGACCTTAGTCGCTCAGAATATTGACCCTGTAGATGCTGATTTTAAACCCATCAGTTATCTTTGACTTCATATTTCATAGGTTAACTTCTGAACACATTTCCCCCAAACACTCAACAGTTCTCACAGGATGCAGGGCACTAATGCATCTGAGTTTCCAGAGTCATCTTAGGTTTCTCCTCACGTCTGGGGGTCATGTTAAGCCACTGGGGCGCAGAGCAATGCAAATCCTCAGGCCTCCCGGTGCCCCGTTTCACCTTCACGGCCACGCTAAAGCTACGTGTCCTTCCTTGCTGATCTCGGCAGGTGCCTGGAGCTTGTTGTCTCCTTTAGTTCTCACGACAGTAGGAAAGTCTAATCCAAGTGTGGGGCAGAGATTGAAAGCTCAAGTGCTATGGGGGTTCAGACTGAAAGGGTTCGGACTCCCCTGCAGCCAGTCTTTTACAGAGCCCATCACGTCGTTTCATAAGTGACGTCGTTTTTATTATTTATTTTCCCCTACGGAAAAGCCTCAGGATTGGAAACCACAGTGTCCACTGTAGAATCAGGGTGGGTGGGTCTGCACATGAATAGCATAAAGGAGCCTGTGATTCGAGCTGAGTTGCAAGAAGACTCAGGAGACACATCTGTGGACTAGGAGAGTGGACACCTGGCCCCTGGTCTGGGCTTGGTCACCTGGCTGCGGCCATGTGTCCCTACCAGTAATCAGAAGGTAGATGTAGCTGCCCCATTGATATTAATGTACAAATGCCTGTATAAAGATGGTATTGTACTTAGGTAGTGCCAAAAATAGCCAAAAAAAAAAGAGGTTCCAATATTACTTTGGCTCAAAGCATCTGCATCTCCCCGGGTTCCTTATGTCTCTGCTCCAGGTGTCACTGGGCAACAGGGAAGGGGCACTGGCCTGGGAGTCAGGAATTCTGAACTCTCATCCAAATTCTATCATTATTAGTTAAGTCTTAGGCAAATAATTACCTCTCTTGGGGCATCTATTTACAGACTTTTAAAATAATGGGGCTAAACTTAGTGGCTTCTAAGAACCTGTCCCATTCTGAAGGGCTACTAAATTAACCATAATGCTGCAAAGTGGAGATATGTAAGTGAACGGGACAGACCCTGCCATCCATTGAGGATTCTGTTGGCGAAGGCAGACCACCCATGAGAGGACAATCTCAGATTGGGGTCATTGCCATAAAGGAAATAAACGGAGTTATGTAACAGAGAGGTGACATGGGTCATTCTCACTAAGGTGACCCAGGAAGACTTCTCTGCCGAGGTGACCTTATCTGATCTTTCTCTTCATCCTTGCAAACTAAACAGTTAAAATGACATCTGAAAGAATAGATTTGTCCTTTGCAAATCCATTTTAGGAATAGCAACAGAAGACAGAATTGATTTAGGAGAGGCCTCCTGCCCTAAATTCTCTGTGAAATGTGTCAGGGTCTAAAGGGAGGAAAACAGAGAGAAAATCTTTGCAACGTGAGCAAGAGATGCATTTGGAGCTCTGGGGCATTGAAAGAAAAATGTTTAAGAGGCATTAATCATTTCAGTGACTGTTTACTGAGCACCTACTATGTGCCTGAGCTTAAGCAGGGAACTGAGGATAGGGTATTTAATGATCTGCAGTCAACTAGGCCTTGAAGAAAGGCCTAGTCAAGAGGGAGAAGAGGTACACAGAAATAAATATCTCCCTTTCATTAGAACAGTGATGGTGAGAAGGGATATGGGGCGTTTGAGGGACGTCGGTGATGCTGCTCCATTTACTGAGATAGGATCAGAACATTTCACAGAAAGCACAAAGGATGAGTGCTTAGGTGAAAAATAAACCACTGACGTTTTCAAGCACTGGTGTTATTTCTGCTGATATTTTGAAATTTGCATTCCAAAATATCTTTTGGAATTAATATTAAAGAAATAACTTGAGACGCTAAAAAAATTTGGTGCACAAAATAGTCACCATAGGAAGTAAAACAGGAGAAAGAATACTGAAGTGTCTAACAGACTTAAATGAGTGATGGCATATTTTATGGGGGGTTCTACTCGCCCCTGGAAGAGTTAACTAAGAAGCCGTATCCACGCGGACATACGGTCACAATGAAACGTTAAGAGGCACAAAGGAGGCCGTTGAGTTATCTACTCAGTATGATTTCGACTTTCTACACGCACTCGCCGGAGGAGAGAATCATTCTGAAATGCCCACAGCAATCATGAAGGCGTGGTGTGACCCGTTATTTTATTTTCTTTTGAAACTTGATTCATGCCCGAGAAGGAAACACGGAGAGTAAGTTCTAACCTGGCCATTTGGAGGGCCATGGAAACCGTGGTTCCTTCTAGCGCGGGCTGTTTCTGACGAGTGATTTGTCTGAGACAGAAGAAGCCGAGCCTCGAATTTAAAAATGAACTTCACGTTTTGCTGTTAATTCGAGGCGCTTGCTCATTGCGATTTGTTTCCACTGTCCACATTTTGCTCTGTCCGAATTTAAATGAAGCAGGAATAGAAAGCATGTGTGAACTCAGAAAACCGGTTTTAGTGGTGGCATCTGGGAAGCGCTGGGAGGGGGAAGGACGGCCCATCTACTGCAAATAAAAAGGGCCTTCGCCCGGCCGTCTTCCAGCTGGGAGCTCTAAGGAATGAAAAGATGAGGGATGGTTTGTCCTGACCGCGTGGCTGGTTTGGAGGGACATTACGGCACCGTCGTGGTAGGGCCGGAAAGAACAAGGCGGAAAGTGCTTGGGCCAAGACCCACTGTTACGTCGGCGGTGGTCTTGGTGGTGCCGGTGACGATGGGGCCACGGTATTCAGCGCCAGGAGGAGGCGTGGAGCTCCCGCTCAGTGAGATGTCGCCACGCGGTCACCGTGGGAGTGTCGCGCCTTCAGGATCCCTTCTATTAAAAGCAGAAGCAGGATGTCGGAGAGGCAGGTGTCAACCCAGGGCTGAACCAGGCAGAACTGAAGGTCTGCAGCTAAAGCTTTGCTGTTCTACGAAAACTTAGAACACGCCGGTTTTCAGAGTAAAAGTGTTGATCTCCACATCTAAATTTTAAAATGCACTGTGCATATGTTCTGCGATGTAAAAGCAACGGTCTCTTCCATTTTTTCTCTCTCTCTCTTGCAAACTGCAGCCTCATCATGTCATCAGAAAGCGATTTAGCGACAACGTACGCGGAGCCAAAAAGGTTCCCGTAATCTTCATGTATTTTCCACATTCTGAATGTTAGTGATTAAGGTTCTTTTGTGTGTTCATTTAAAATAATATATTATTATTATTGAAAATAAATATAATAATAAATGCAAAATGTTGGCTCTAACGGCATATGCTGAACATTTTCACAGTGCAGTGCAGTGTATGCTCAGCTCTTCGTTACGAGAGTCTAAAATAACTTGTATTTAGTAAGAATACATTATCTTTTATTCAGAATTAATTATATGCTGTTTTGTGTACCATAATTTAAAGCACTACCCACGTCTAATATGTAATACGCAGAAGAAACTATGGTTACGATTCATTAGAATTGGCTTCTTTCCTTTGCAATTTAGTGGCATAATGAATACATAAAACCGAAATGCTATTTGTTCCTTGAATCAAAAGTTACATGACGTGCTGATAACTAACAGTTACAAATCTTTCGTTTCTTAAAAAAGAAAAAAAATCACAGCGTGCCTCAGGAGAATGGAGTAAGTCATGGGAGTAACTCATGCAGAATTCTGTTTGTCATTCTTTGTTCGTTTTAAGAAGTTTTTAGAAGGGCTTTCAGAACTAGAGGGCAGAAGAGCATTTAGACATCGCTTTTGTATATTCGGAGTGTCATTCGATTGTTCAGTATGATCCTTCCTTGACAGCGAACTATGACTGTGTGAAGAAATTTGATTCTAGGTGTCTACTACACAAGTGTAATATACCTTCTTGCAGATGAAACCCCCACTGGCCTGGAGATGCAGTAGCCGTCTGACTAAGTCTCTGCACCCTTCATCTGGTCATCTCCTATTTCAACTATTTTTATTTTTTTAGCATTGAGGAAAATGATACCCAGAGAGGCTAACTGCATACCTAGGGTAACATAGCTCGTGACTGGGAACCCAGAGGTGGAGTCCAGGTGTCTTGGTCTAGGGAAGGCTGTCATTCGGGCTGCGTGCGTGCCGCTTGCTCGTAAGTGCCACTTGCATCATCAGCGATGACCAAGGAGTTCTATAGGGAGGTCCGTACAAGTCATAGGCTGCCGTAACGACGTGTGAAAGGGCCAAGGCGGTCAGAGGACATCGGAAGTGAAAGCCAAATTCCAGAGCGCAATTTCCAGTTTTGGACTCTGCGATGACATCTTGACTTTTTTATCAAAAGCAACAGAACCTTAAGTAATCCTCATGCTGACCCGGGTGGAGTGAGACGAGCACTCTAATACTTTGCTGATGGGGGTACAAATCAATACCGGAGGGCATTTGGCAACATTTTTCTGAAACCTAAACATATACAGACCCTATATCTCAACTGTTTTACTTCTGGGTATCTATGCGAGGGAAACACGCCCCAACACAGGTTGAGTAAGGACAGAACGAACATTCTTCCGGGTGATTTCTTGGAGTATGTAAATGGTACCTCGATAAAGCTGTGAAAAAGCGCTCATCACGTTTATATTTGTTGGCGTCAAAAGCGAAAACATGGTAAATGACTACCCCTTAGATTAGAGGAACTCTTTAGTAATAGGTCATTCGTACAACTTAAATTTGAGGAATGATCCATTAGATTTAGGAAAATATTTTTAGAGAAAGAGGAAAGGAGAGGGAGAGAGAAACATCCACGTGAGAGGGAAGCATCGATCGGTGGCCTCCTGCACGCCCCCTACTGGGGATCGAATTGGCAACCTTTCAGGGCGTGGCACGAGACGCCCAACGGACGGTGCCACACCGGCCAGGGACGAAGATATTTCTAATAATATGGAAAAAAATACTTGGGGTATAGTTTTTATCAGCAGATAACATGATTAAAATTGTGTACACCACAACCTCTACTTTGAAAAATAAAAGATCAAAATAATTAGAAATAAATCAACAGGGTAACGAATGATAGTTATCAGAGAGTGATAAGATTATCCATCCATTCATTATCCAATCATTGGTTTATTTATTCAGTCAACTCTATTTATTTTAAACCCCTGCATTTTCCAAATGCTCTGTCATGAGGATTAATTACTATTAAAAGTCAGGAGAAGGTGTTTCATAAAGGTCACGGTGAGGAGTCCTCATAGAGAGGCACCTGGGTCATACCAAAGGCTGACTACATGGGGCACACTTTTTAGTCGATTCTTAGATTCTAGTCCAAGGAGAGTCCT
Organism: Miniopterus natalensis; assembly: GCF_054644295.1. NCBI lineage: Eukaryota > Metazoa > Chordata > Mammalia > Chiroptera > Miniopteridae > Miniopterus > Miniopterus natalensis. Next base: position 29,543,251 of record NC_142098.1, read on the forward strand.
TTCCCGGGAGGACCCAATTAAATAGGACTGACAAAATTCAGTACCATTTCACTTTCTCAGTCATAGCAAGTAAGGACATCACAGGGAGCAGGCTGCTCACAGTCCACCTAATGCGGGTAACTGATATCCATCCGCCTCTTGACATTTACCCAACAGTAGGGTTTTAACTCCCATCGTCTGTGTGGATGGAAATCAAAGCGTTAAGAGCACGGACTTCGGAATTTGCCCAGGACAGCGGCATGTGGTGAGCGATTGGCGTTAACAAGCC